>NC_143029.1:62270000-62587500 GCF_057628025.1 Oncorhynchus mykiss
TATATATTTTTTTAACTGAAATATCACATTTACATAAGAATTTACAAAGTCTTCTTGGCTATGTCGCTACAAGCTTGGCACATCTATATTTGGGGAGATTCTCCCATTCTTCTCTGCAGATCCTCTCAAGCTCTGTCAGGTTGGATAGGGAGCATTACTGCACAGCTATTTTCAGGTCTCTTCAGATGTTCGATCAGGTTCCAGTCCGGGCTGTGGCTGGGCCGCTCAAGGACATTCAGAGACGTGTCCCGAAGCCACAGCTGCGTTGCCTTGGCTGTGTGCTTAGGGTTGTTGTCTCGTTGGAAGGTGAATCTTCACCCCAGTCTGAGGTCATGAGTTCTCATCAAGGATCTCTCTGTACTTTGCTCCGTTCATCTTTGCCTCGATCCTGACTAGTGTCCCAGTCCCTGCCGCTGAAAAACATTCCCACAGCATGATGCTGCCACAACCATGCTTCACCGTAGGGATGGTGCCAGGTTTCCTTGGCATTCAAGACAAAAAGTTCAATCTTGGTTTCATCAGACCAGAGAAGCTTGTTTATCAAGGTCTGAGAGTCCTTTAGGTAACTTTTGGCAAACTCCAAGTGAGCTGTCATGTGCCTTTTACTGAGGTGTGACTTCCGTCTGGCCACTGACTCATTTCCCTGACCAAGGCCCTTCTCCACCGATTGCTGAGTTTGGCCAGGCGGCCAGCTCTAGGAAGAGTCTTGGTGGTTCCAAACGTATTCCATTTAAGAATGATGGAGACCACGGTGTTCTTGGAAACGCTCAATGCTGCAGAATTTGTTTGGTACCCTTCCCTAGATCTGTGCCTCGACACAATCCTTTCTCTGAACTCTACGGACAATTCTTTCACCTCCTTGCTTGGTTTTTGCTCAGACATGCACTGTCAACTGTGGGACCTTAAATAGACAGGTGTGTGCCTTTCCAAATCATCAATTGAATCTACCACAGGTGGACTGTAGAAACATCTCAAGGATGATAAATGAAAACAGCATGCACCCGAGCTCAATTCCGAGTCTCATAGCAAAGGGTCTGAATACTTATGTAAATAAAGTATCTGTTTTTTTATAATACATTTGCAAACATTTCTAAAAACCTGTTTTCGCTTTGTCTTTATGGGGTATTGTGTGTTGATTGATGAGGAAAATGTTTTATTAATCCATTTTAAAATAAGGCTGTAACGTAACAAAAAGGGAAGGGGTCTGAATACTTTCCGAATGCACTGTAGCTAATGATTAGCCCATTGGGGTAAACAATGCAGATTAGCAACCCCATGCTTCAGCAGTGTAGCCATGATACTGCATCAGGCTACAGGTGATAATGCTAATTGCTAAAATAGCACACCTGCCTGCAATATGGTCCATGTACTGGCCCTAAATATATTACTTTTCACCAATATGTTATTGGGCTCATTTCTGGTGGGGAATATTACATTTTAAACAGTTTCATATGTTAAAGCTATGTCATCATTGAGGGGATGGTTTTAATTTTGTTTTCCAAATAATCGGTTTAAATATCAGATTGTATGGTTGGCTATAGGCTATAAGGTGTATGCCCAGACTGCAAATGAAACATGAAATCACCCATGATTAAAATTCTGCATGCATAGCTTGCATTCCTGTGATCGGTGTGCCACTGGCAAATGTATCTGAATGTCAAGCCCTGTAGTCTAAATGTCAATAAGCTAAATAAATTCCATGTCAAGTATTGAACCATGAAACCATCATAATTTCAGCTATTGATCAAGTATGACCCTGAGAGTGGGGTGGGTAAGACCATCCATCATCCACCAAACTCAATACGTATTCAAAGTGAATAGGCTATGCATGGAAGGTGTATCACAATTGTAAACAACTAGAGACACCTCGTCGTTCTGGCTCCAAAACAGCAAGGTGTCTCCACAAATGCTTAGGCCTACTCTTTTGCCGTTTGTGATGTCTCCATTTTCCCTACGTATTGGAACAGAACTAGTATGACTGCAGCACTTACTTTGAGATCCTGTCCATGTTGGCAATTTGTTTCTGGTTGCGTATGACCTCAATGGCGGCCCACACGTACTGAACCACTTTAGGGTCCGCCTGCCTCTTTTTCACCACACGCGACATGATCTCTTTATTCATGACACCTGCAAGGGATGGGAGAAAGGTTTCAAAACATTAGGCTACATCTTTAAACACTGCGGAATCTCATCAAGGAGCACCATCAATAGAGAGCAGGGGCAGACTACACATTCAGCCTAGCCTAGTGGAACAATCCTGATTGCTACGTTCACCATTCTATTTCACATCAACAGAATGGTGAACGCAGTGATCAGGATGATTCCATCAGGCTACCTCCAGCCATCTTCCTAGCTAAAACCGCCAGGATAAAGGATTCATCCAGGATAGGAAACAACAAGAATTTGCAGGTTCCAAAGCCCTTCAGGACAAGGATTGGTCAACCCAATCAAGACAACAAAAACTGCCTATTCTCATTTCAGAAGGTCCTGACCTCAGACATGTGCTTTGACTGGCCTAATAGATGTCCATTGTCCATGATAACACAACACAGCTCCAATGATCATGCAAGTGTCACAGGTGGCTTCCTATATGCTTCCTATGGCCTAGCCTAATTCTATTGGCCTTTTATATATATATATATAATTTCCTTAAACTGCAATGTAACAGGAATCAGCATTTAGGGACCTGTAGTAGAAATGGCCTACATAGAGGCTATTCAGTGGGAGTTGAAAAGCATCACCCTGAAAAAAAAAACTGTTATTACAAAGACACAATGAAAGTTGTGCAACTTCCCGACACTGCCATAGAACAAATCAAATACGAGGAAATACAATATTTCTCCAGAGAAAATAAAAGGAACAGTAACAGTTTGCCTTCTTTCAACTAAAGAGCAGAGTATTATTAATCCCAATTTGGGAAATTGTTTTATAACAGCATGCTTCATCAATTATTTAAGATTAAGACACATGAATGGACCTGCAATTTAGAATCTGTAAAATAGTCTGATTCAAGTGCTGTTTTCCTATCGTACTTTAGAGGGAGAAACAAGAAAAAAACAACAGGAAGACATCCTAAAACAGTTAATCAATTACATTTGTTAAAAAGCTTAATGGATGTGGGTAAAAATGACTGTCTAAACCTCTCTGTGGAACTTCTAGGCAGGATGGACCTGCTACTAAAGCTGCTTGTGTTGCATTAAAGTGCTGTGGAGTAGGTGTGTGTCATTGCCAAAGATCATGTGTGTTTTTGCATGCAGCATTTTTATGAAGAGGTCCTGCATCAATTCCCGGCTGCAGCCATACGTAGCACTTGCTTTCTTGGTAGTTTTGTCAAGCTTTTTTTAAGTCCTCCTTTCAAGCACACTGGCAAAGCTCACTACACTCGCCATGCCACTGCTGTAGAACATGCAAAGCATTTTGTCACAGACATTAAAATATCTCGCTAAGCTTCCTTAAAAAGTATTGTCTGAATTGGTATTTTTTGTAGACAGTGTGGGAGTCCTCCTTCCAGTTCAGTTTGTTTTACACCCAAGTACATGTACTATTACACCCAAGTACTTGTAAGAGTCCCCAGTACCAATCTCTTCACCATTAATAAAAATGGGATTAAAAACATCTTTATTTTTCCTCAAATCTACCACTAGCTTATTGGTCTTCAGTACATTCAGGTCCAGGTAATTGGCTTCCCACCATGTCACAAAGGACTCGGTTGTATCTATGTGATGAGCATCGCCTCCTCTCATGACACAGCTTACTATAGCTTTCAGAGAATTTCTATGAAACAGAGTTTCAAATCCAATTTCACGCATTTCTCTTCTTAATAAGCTTCCATGAAACGTAAAATGTCACTTTAGAAAATGGGGGGTCGTCACTAGTTACCACAGCCACAAAGTCATAATTATGGCTAAACCACACCTATTTCAAAAATGTCTCTTCTTGAAATCTCATTTTAAACCTAACCCTCATCTTAACCCTAACCACACTGCATATATTAAGACCAAAAAGATATAGGCCATCCAATTTAGATTTGTGGCTGTGGTAACCATAAAGCTGATATTACAACCTCACCATATGTAACCTTAATTTAACTAGGCAAGCAAGTTAAGAACAAATTCTTATTTACATTGACCGGACAGATGTGATGCAGCCTGGATTCGAACCAGGGACTGCAGGTACACCTCTTGCACTGAGAGGGCAGTGCCTTAGACAGCTGCGCCACTCGCTGCGCCATTATGTACCTTTTTGGTCCAGACTTCACACACAGAATGCAAATCCATAAATACTTTTGTTCAACTCTAACATTTAAAGACCAAAGGCCAAATTATGAGCATGGTTTACTAACCATTCACAACACTTTACTAAATACATAAGCCTATAGTAGCCTACCTACAAACATCCTGGGATTTTACCAACTCATTGGGTCAGACACAGGAGGAAATAGCCTACACATCAGGTACTTAAATTGGTCATAGTCAGAATACAAAACATGTGATACTGAAATGTGAGCCACATTTCACAGATTTAGGCAGCTCACATCCAGTCCTTACAATACCATGGTATCTTGTATGTGAAGCCTATTGAGTTTACTCTGATATATAGAGCAACAAACACTTAGGCCATATACATTTTATCAAATGTTAACAGGTAAGGCAAGCGAGCAAATATAAATAAAACAATTCAAGAGTAGAGATTCTTGTTAGCAACCTTAATTCAACACCTAACGACCTAATCAAGAGATATTAGCATCTCGGGGAAACTAAAAGAGGCATGGTTCAGCTATAATCTGACAGGAAATTGTGTATCTCTCTTTACAGGAAGCTTGAGGACAACATTTTTATTTTAAATGGTGTATTTTTTCACTTTTTATTTTTGAGAAAAGTGATGAGGACCATCTGTTAAATATTTCATTACATTTGTATGGCCTTAGCAAGACAGTAAAAATAACCTGAGGGTTGAAAGACTGTAAATCATGTATCTTCCACTGCCTGACATGCAGCCTGCTGAGCTGTAAGAGACGGTGAAGAATTGCTGAGAGGAGTAGAGGTGACAGTGAGCAATATCCCATGCTATGCCAATCAGAGTAGGCGTTAATGAGTGCCAACTGTGCCATAGCACTGCTCTGTGCTCAACTCCACAACCACTGGCACCTTACACAGGAAAGTAACAGCAGGGGACGGCAGGTAGCCGAGCGTTGGGCCAGTAACAGAAAGGTTGTAAGATCGAATCCCCAAGCGGACAAGGTAAAAATCTGTCTTTCTGCCCCTGAACAAGGCAGTTAACCCACTGTTCCTAGGCCGTCATTGTAAATAAGAATTTGTTCTTAACTGACTTGCCTAGTTAAATACAGATCACAGCTGCTACACACCTCTGTCTCAGGGCGACTGACACTACATGACTCCAATACAACAGAGGTGGAGGAACTACACTCCCTCATTCTATTATACAAGGTGTCCAGGAGCACAAAAAAGACAGAGCTTTTAATCATATGAGATAAGTCTAGTTATTGGCATCTGGATGAATAAAGTTGATCAAATGTATGCAACATTTGTTGTCTTCCTCAAGGTCCAGCTGCTCCTCTGTTTTCACTCTTCCAACACAACCAGTGCACAACAGAGGAGGATGACATAAAATATACCATCTGAAATTAACCACTGTTGTATATAGGCTATCTATATTCTTGGTAGGGGCAACCGGTCAAACAGCCGGTCAAAATCACCATGAATAATAGTAGCTATGGGAGACATAAATCCTGAAGAAATCCTGCGGCTGTGCTAAAGCTGAAGGAATAGTTAAAACTAAGTCAAGAAATACTATTTTGAAAATATAAAAACAAGATAGCTACTTGGACCGCTCTCATCTCATTCGCTGGACCGGAATATGGGTTCGGCTAACCATACCAGGCAACTTTTCACACCATCATCATCATGATGAACGGCACATGTGCATAAAACAGTTGTTGGGTGTAAGATAGGCCTGCTATGTGTAGTACCTAGCTAATAAGTTGGCTAAATTCATTGCAATCACTTATCACATCGACTTTTACAGCTAACCATTTAACTAAATGGGAAAATCGAATAATTTGTACATTCAAATTGCATAATGTTGAAGAGCAAGCAAACATTTTGTTACCTAGCTAAAGCGTTAGCTAGCTAGATTGGCCAGCTAACAAGCTAATTGGAGACATTAATACGCCTTGTCGTTACTGTTTTAATTTTGTCTGGCCAACTATTGACACATGGTTAGTGGGAGAGCAGGTAATTGTGCCTTCTTCCCTAGACCATCCAAATTGTCTGATTTCTGGATTAAGTATTCAACACAGTCCGTGGATATTTCAACAAAAGCAGCCAAGGCCACAAGAGCAAACTGGGAGCTCCCAGTCAGTTAGCTGGCTCCTGTCAGCTTAATCTTAGGTATCTAGTTGGTACTAACAGAAAGCTAGCTAACGTTTGGATAGGATAATCTCCATGGCGTGGGCCAAATACAGCTTGTCAAAACGTTAGTTAGCTACCTAGGTCAAATACTTCAATATGCATGGCTTGATGTAAACTACTAAAGCTATCAACCTAAACATGGTTCGACAAAACATAGTAAATTAAGCTAAGGTAACTAGCCAGCGAGCTAACCAACGCATTAGCTAGCCGAATCGGCAAAGCAGTTCTGTACTAGCAAACGTTAGCTGTCAAACATGATTAATAGCCGCGTAGCTGGGCAAATCAAGTACAATATCGTTTTTTGACAGTAGTAAAGAAACTACAGTAGCTACCAAAACGTGCATGGAAGATCTTTTTTTTTTCGAAGGCGCCATGTTCATAAAATAGCTAACTAGCCGTAATGTTTTCATTGAAGTAATACATGTTTCATGAAATAAATGTCAAACTTACCTTTACTACAGTATTACTAATATATGTGTCTGTATAACTCCGTGACGGATTCAATGTAAAATACCTTACATTTGTATTTCCGGGATAGTTTAGACTGTCTGAATTATGGTTTATGTCCAGCTGGCCACAGCACAGGATTGGGGAGGTAAACAGCGCCAACATAGCAGGACAGGTTTTTACACAGGAGAACTCTAGTGGTGGAATTGTGATTTGACACGATTTTTACAGTCTATGCTTGACACACTTCTGTCTTTGTTATTTTTGTGAGGCAACTTTTGAGAGTGCATGTATGTAACAATAAAACATATATATTGAGAAGGCTTTTGGCCAAATGTTGTAAAAAAAGATCAACATCTGTAAAAGCTGCCCATTACACTTGAATAATCTAAAATGCATCTGAACAGGGATTTAAGCGATAAACATTATTTCACTACAATCAATACTTCTCAATGGTTTCTACATATCCGGATATAATACATACAATTTAGATATATATATTCGTTAAATGTTATATATATACATATATTAGGCAAACACCCCTCAATATAGAAGATCCTAAATTAGGCTACTGAGCGCTTGCAGCTGCTGTCAGTGTCTGTATATGTGAGCGTGACAGGTGCGCGTTCCCGAATCAGTCCACCAAAATCTGATGTGGTTGTGAATTGGGGTCAAGTGAGCAGACACTTGCAAAACGCGGTCAAGCCATTGAGTCATCCACTCTTCAGTGTCCTCCTCATTAAAATAATGCGCGGAATATGCAACTGCAACACTTTCCGGTATCGCGTGTTTTCTGGTAGGGAAACTTATTCGGATGCACTGTCATGCACAGAGACTAAAGGTACAAATCATTCCAAGCACAGTTATTCAATCTTCCGTAATTAAAAGTATACCATATATATGGTTATAATATCTACAGAAGTGACAAGAATGCCAATCGAAGAGGTATTGCTGTTTATATTCAGAGTTATATTCCTGTAAAGTTTAGAGAGGATCTCATGTCAAATGCTGTTGAAGTGATATGGCTACAGGTTCACCTGCCTCACCTAAAGCTTATTGTGAGAAGTTGATATGGATCACCAAGTGCTAACAGTCAGTATCTGGTTTATATATATATATAAATGTATATATATTCATTTAACCTTTATTTAACTAGGCATGTCAGTTAAGAACAAATTCTTATTTACAATGATGGCCTACACCAACCAAACCCGGACGACGCTGGGTCAATTATGCGCCGCCCTATGGGATTCCCAATCACGGCCGGTTGTGATACAGCTTGGGTGTCTGTAGTGACGCCTCTAGCACTGAGATCAAGTGCCTTAGACCACTGCTCCACTCGGGTTAGGGTTAAATGCTTGATCATGTATGTGATATCAATGTATGTGATATCAAGAGAAAATGTACATGTATATTTTTAGGGTGACCTGAATATTGACTGGGTGTCCACTGTCCCCTCAAGAAAAAGATTCAAACTGTAACCAGTGCCTGCAACCAGCTGGTTGAGGTTATCAGTCAAACTACCAGTTATTTACAAACAGAACAGAAACTAAATAATCCACTTGTATTGAACAAATCTTTAATAAGGCTGCAGAAATCTTCTCTAAAGCAGTATCCACATCCATCGGATATAGTGATCATAATATAATAGCCATATCTAGGAAAACCAAAGTTCCAAAGACTGGATCTAAAACAGTGTATAAGCAATCATACAAGAGGTTTTGCAATGATTCCTATGTTGAAGATGTGAAAAATATTTGTTGGTCTGATGTATGTAATGATGAACATTTTGATGCTGCACTTGAAGCATTTATGAAATTGCTTCTTCCGGTTACTGACAGGCATGTGTCCATAATGAAACTGACTGTTAAAACTTCCAAATCCCCCATGGATAGATGAATTGAAAAAACTGTATGGACGAGGTTAAGAGAATGGCAAATAAGTCTGGCAACACAACATATTGGCAGACATATAGTAAATTGAGATATCTCACATAACTAAACTAAACAAATAGAAGAAAAAACTATACTATGGAACAAAGATAAATGATAGAAAGAATAATAGTAAAAAGCTCTGGAGTACCCTAAATGAAATTCAAGGCAGATATACTAACTCAGCTTCATCCTTCATTGAGGCTGATGGCTCATTCATAACAAAACCCTTTGATATTGCCAACCACTTTGTTGACAAGATTAGCAAATTTAGGCATGACATGCAAACAACAGATGCTGAGCCTTCATATTCATGCATAGTGATCCAAATAATGAAAGATAAGCACAGAAAACTATATTGCTGCAGTATCTATAAATAAGGACAAACCACCTGGAACCGACAACCTGGATGGTACTGTACATGTCTGAGGTTGGTAGTGGAATACACTGTGACTCCTTTTAGCCACATCTTCAATCTAAGCTTAGAAGACGGAGTGTGCCCTAAGGCCTGGAGGGAGGTAAAGGTCATTCCGCTACCCAAAAATAGCAAAACACCCTTTAATGGTTGAAACAGCAGACCAATCAGCCTGTTACCGGTGCTTAGCAAGCTTTTGGAAAATACTGAAAAAACGTAGGAGTTATGAATTAACATCAACTGCCTTATCATGGATGGACAGTTACCTTTCCAATAGAACACAGAGGGTTTTATTTAATGGAAGCCTCTCTGATGCAAATTTGAGTGTGGTGTTCCACAGGGCAGCTGGATTGGACCCTTATTGTTTTCTGTGTTTACTAAGGACCTTCCACTGACCTTGAATAAAGCTCAAAGTAGCCCCTCTTTGCATTGATAACAGCTTTGCACACTCTTGGCATTCTCTCAACCAGCTTCACGAGGAATGCTTTTCCAACAGTCTTGGAGGAGTTCCAAAATATGCATTCAACATGTCAATACCTCTCATAAATAAAAGTAGTGATGAAGTCAATCTCTCCTCCACTTTCAGCCAGGAGAGATTGACATGCATATTATTAATATTAGCTCTCTACTTCAATTCGGTAAATGGCACTGTGTGCTCTTTTCAAAGGATGGATCCCAGTCGTTTATGGGTTATGGGATACAGGGGGTCGAGGGTGGTCTGCCGGGCATTGGGATGACAACCCAACTCGGGATGAGGAGGGCTTTTAGCGGGTGGAATAGTAGGGACCAATTGGAGGTTTACTTAGTAGAAATGCAAATATCATAGTACAGCTATATAGACACTCAATCATCATGTTACTTTTTAATGGCATGTTTACAAACATATATTTTGATAAAAATAATTGAAAGTTGTGTCTCATTATGATAGGTGGTGAAATAAGTATAGCGAGTTACAATTGTAATGGCCTAGCAGATAATAAGAAAAGACAATCAGTATTTACCTGGCTAAAAGAGAAGGAATATAATATCTATTGTTTACAGGAAACCCATTCAACAGTTTTAGATGAAGTTTTGTGTAAAAAGAACTGGGGGCGAAATATACTTCTCCCATTGGCAAAGAAATTCAAAAGGGGTGATGGTTTTAATTAACAATAATTTTGATCCAAATGTGCAAATTGTCCAAACAGATCCTCAAGGTAGATGGATTATTTTAAATATGTTATTGGACAATAAACAGATATGGCTTATTAACCTATACGGTCTGAATAATGATGATCCAAGCTTCTTTGAAAATATATATAAGAATTGATCAACTCTACATGCAACACTAGACTCTATTGTTATGGTGGGAGATTTTTATACGGTCTTAAATACCTCTATGGACCGGAAAGGAAATCACACTACAAACTATCACCCTCAGGCACTTAAGGAAATCATGAATGTCATGGATATATTGGAATTAGTGGATATATGGAGACTTAAATACCCTGACCTAGTGAGATATACATGGCGGAGGCTTAATCAAGCTAGTCGCCTTGACTACTTTCTTATACCATTCTCTCTGGCACCAAAAGTTTAAAAAGTGTTGATAGGGGACAGAATGCGGTCGGATCATCACATAATTGGCATATATATTACTCTTACAGAATTTCCACGTGGGCGAGGATATTGGAATTGTAATCAAAGTCTACTAGATGATAAATTGTTTAGAACTAGGACAGAAGAATTTATAACGGACTTTTTCAGACATAACATAGGTACAGCAGATCCCCTTATTGTATGGGACACTTTTAAATGTGCCTTTAGAGGCAATGCAATTCAGTACTCACTCATCTATAAAACAAAAGCAATTTAGATCAAAAGAGTCCATATTAACAAAGGAAATTGAAGGACTAACAGTACAGTTAGATAGCAATAAAAACGGTACTATAGAGGCACAGAATAAGTTAGAGGAAAAACAAAAAGAATTGGAGGAACTTATTCAAGAAAGATCCCAGTGTAATATATTATAATAATGAAGCGAACTGGATGGAATATGGGGAAAAATGCACCAAATTATTTTTCAATCTTCAATATAGAAATGCTACCAAAAATGTTTTATTAAAACTTGTTACAAATGATGGAGTCACGCATGATTCACCAAATTATATTTTGAAAGAGGAAGTAAAGTACTTTAAGAATATGTTTTCATTTCAGGCTCCTCCATCTCCACTAACTGAAACTAATTGTATGGATTTTTTTCCTAATAGTAATGTAAAATTAATATCTGTACAGAAAGTACTCATGTGAAGGCCAAATTACTGAGGAGGAAATTGGGGCCTTGGGGCCTTTAAGGATGGGAAAACTCCAGGGCTGGATGGCATACCAGTGGAAGTATACAAAACTTTTTTTGGTATACTCAAAGGACCATTATTGTCTTGTTTTAACCACTCCTATATAAATGGTAGATTATCAGACACGCAACAAGAAGGTCTGATATCATTATTACTGAAACAGGATCCAAGTGGTATATATAAAGATCCAGTCCATTTAAAAAATTGGAGACCTATTACACTTCAGTGTTGTGATGCAAAAATCCTAGCAAAATGCTTGGCACATAGAATTTAAAAAGTATTGTCAGATATTATTCATCCTAATCAGACAGGTTTTTTACATGGACGATACATTGGAGATAATATAAGACAAGTACTGGAAACAATAGAACACTATGAAATATCGGGGACACCAGGCCTGGTTTTCATAGCTGATTTAGAAAAGGCTTTTGATAAAGTACGACTGGAGTTTATATATAAATGCCTAGAATATTTCAATTTTGGGGAATCTCTTATAAAATGGGTTAAAGTTATGTATAGTAACCCTAGGTGTAAAATAATAAATAATGGCTACTTCTCAGAAAGTTTTAAACTGTCAAGAGGAGTAAAACAAGGTTGTCCACTATCGGCATATCTATTTATTATTGCTATCGAAGTGTTAGCTGCAAAGATTAGATCAAACAATAATATTAAGGGATTAGAAATCCGTGGCTTAAAAACGAAGGTGTCATTGTACGCTGATGATTCATGTTTTCTTTTAAAACCACAATTGGAGTCTCTCCACGGCCTCTTAGAGGATCTAGATACTTTTGCTATCCTCTCTGGATTAAAACCAAATTATGATAAATGTACCATATTACGTATTGGATCACTAAAAAATGCACATTTTACATTACCATGTAGTTTACCAATTAAATGGTCTGATGGAGATGTGGACATACTTGGCATACAAATCCCAAAAGAAAGAAATTATCTCACTCCAATACATTTTTATAGGAAGTTAGCAAAAATAGATAAGATCTTGCTACCATGGAAAGGAAATACCTGTCTATTTGTGGAAAAATCACCCTGATTAACTCCTTAGTTATATCACAGTTTACCTATTTGCTTATGGTTTTGCCTACACCTACTGACCTGCTTTTTAAATTATATGAACAAAAAATATTCAATTTTATTTGGAACGGCAAGCCAGATAAAATTAAAAGGGCCTATTTATATAACGAATATGAATTTGGTGGGCAGAAATGATTAAATATTAAAGCATTAGACCTCTCACTAAAGGCATCAGTCATACAAAAGTCATACTTAAATCCAAACTGGTTCTCTAGTCAAATGGTACGAATGTCTCATCCTATATTCAGGAAGGGCCTTTCCCCTTTATTCATATTACACCTGCTCACTTTCAGTTGTTTGAAAAGGAAATCATCTCCAAAATATCCTTATTTTTTAACAAGCCTTAGAAAGTTGGTTGCAATTTCAGTTTAATCCACCTGAAAGGACGGAACAAATAGTACAACAAATATTGTGGTTAATTTCAAATATACTAATTGATAAAAAAAAAATGTATTTATCGAAGACATTTTTAAAAAATGTATAATTTTAGTGAATGATATCATAAATAGGACTGGTGGAGTTATGTCACACATGCAGCTAACACAGACATATGGAAATGTCTGCTCTACCCAAAATTACAACCAATTAATTGCAGCATTACCACAAAAATGGAAGAGGCAAGTAGAAGGGGAAAAAAGTAAGGAACTTGTAACTTTCAGCACGCTTATAGGGAAAGACACTCAACAAGCACAGCACTTACACAAATGACTGATGATTGGCTGAGAGAAATAGATGATAAAATGATTGTGGGGGCTGTCTTGTTAGACTTCAGTGCAGCTTTTGACATTATCGATCATAGTAACTCTTTATCCACATTATAGCAGGTGGTGTAAAGCCATAGCACATACGTTTTTCCAGCAGCAGACTATGATCGATAATGTCGAAAGCTGCACTGAAGTCTAACAAGACAGCCCCCACAATCATTTTTATCATCAATTTCTCTCAGCCAATCATCAGTCATTTGTGTAAGTGCTGTGCTTGTTGAGTGTCCTTGTTGAGTGTCCGCTATAAGCATGCGGAAATTCTGTTGTCAATTTCTTTACTGTGAAATAGCATTGTATCTGGTCAAACACCATTTTTTCCAGAAGTTTACTAAGGGTTGGTAACAGACTGATTGTTCGGCTATTTGAGTCAGTAAAGGGGGCTTTACTATTCTTGGGTAGCGGAATGACTTTAGCTTCCCTCCAGGCCTGAGGGCACACACTCTCTAGTAGGCTTACATTGTGAAGCTGTGTGTGTCTGTGTACTGTGTTTGTGTCATGATCGTAAAAACATCTCACTTTAACAATAGAACATTTGCTAAATAGCAGCCCATTAGGCTACTGGGCCCTCATTCTACCCGTGATATCAAAGCCATTTTTGATAAGGGGCGAAAAGGAAATAAACAATTTGTTATAATTTTGATTATGGAAGAAGGGATAAGTGTTCTTCAAACTGTTTGTTTGGAATGATTTCTTGCCATCGTCTCAATCTGTGCATGAGTGCACATTTGACTCAGTTTGCCTACCAGAAAAAGTATTGTGTATTCACGCACACAAACCCAGAAGGAAAATAAATGGCTTGACCTGCATATTGCAAGTGTTGGCTCACTTGACCGTAGTTAGTGTGGTGAGTAGGCTACATGTAGGTCTTCGACAGCGATACCAACGCTGTTACTAACAATAAACTCTACTAAATATTATTCACTTATGATTTTTGTATAACAATTGTCAGTCACGTTAAGCATGAATGTGGATGAAATACGCTTACAATTAACATGACAAACATGACAAAAACATTTGCAATCTGTGTTTGGCGCCAAATAGAGGTGTGTAGTTGAATGTCCGGAGCCCCTTTTGCATCAAAGCAGTTGTTCCTCCTGCTTTACCTTGTCAAGATCTCAAAGAGCAGCTGTAGGCTATCAATCAGAGGTGCATGTCACACTTTTCCCGCATCCCAAGCAAACAAACCTGATTTAAACTAATTGCATTTTTTAACTGAATCTCATGATTAGTTGATTATTGGAGTCAGGTGTGTTGGCTGGGGAAAAAGTGTGACACCAATCAGACCCCGAGGACTGGAGTTGCCCAGGCCTGGAAGGAAGACACCTAGAAAGGAACCAGACTCATAGGTGAGGCCCATCTATTCTGGCTGTTACTAGACCTACCATTAGGCCGTCATTGTAAATAATATTTTTTTCTTAACTGACTTGCCTAGTTAAATAAAGGTTACATTTTGTTAGTGTAAATGGCATGCATTTTCTTGACATGTAGGCCATTTTTGAAAAGCAAGATGAAACATTTTGCCAGTATCTAATTAGGGAAGGCCCAAAGTTTTGTAAAAGACAAAAGATTGAGTAGGCCTAGACATGCTGTAGTTCTGAGTCTGAATCTGAATTTAATGAAAGTGGAGGAATTTGAATGGGTGATATATCAATCGATCACCACTGGGCGGCGATAGAGTAGCACTGAAAATGTATACCTTTACCTGACCTGTACAGTGTTACACATTTCACTGCACCTGGGGGTGTTAGGAGTTATTTCTATACTAAAATTTGTCAACTACTTATTGCCAATTATTATTGGTGGACTAAATATTGTAATTATCATATATAGTAAAAAAAGGCTAAATCAAGCCACTTCCTAAGTTCTTTTGCTGACTGCTGGTGATCCATCTACATTTTGAAAAACGTTAAGGCGCTAAAGCATGGAAAGTCCTCTCCTTCCCTACCCAAGCAAGTTATACTGGACTCTGATAGGTCATGCTTTAAATCAACATTTTATGTCTGCCGTCTTTTTGTTTGAAAGAAATCTTGGTTTATTAATAGACCCGGGTCAGTCAGTAAACTGCTCGTCCCTCCCCAGCCGCAAGTCGACTTGATAAAGGACCAGGCAACCCCTAGTGAATCCTTGTACTCTGGAGCAACTGTCTACTTCTGACGTATTGGAACAAGTACTTATGATTGATGTAAAAAAAAATCTGCTGGGGCTGATATGCTTGATGCCTTCTTATTAAATTTTTTTTGCTCCATTGATTGTGAAAGCATTAACACATATATTTAACTTGACAATTATATTGAGTTTGGAAGGCGGCCCATGTGCCTCCTCTGCATAAAGGTGGCGGCCCGAGTGATCTAAATAATTATCGTCCCATTTCCAAGCTCTGTTGCCTAGCAAATATCCTGCAATCATTGATTAGTACTCAACTTAGATCCCTTTTAACTGCTACATCTTTTCTGAATGTAAAGCGGTCAAAGTTCAGACCAGCTCAAGGTACCATCTCTGCTATTTCTATGGTTTTAAATGATGTCATAAATTGTTTATATACGAAGAAACATTGTGTTGCCCTCTTCATTGACCTGTCCAAGGCATTCACACTGTGGATCACACGTTACTTATTCTACGATTGGCTCTTCGTTGACCTGAAGTTGGTACTAAATGCTGCTAAAACCAAGTACAGGTTATTTTCCAAATCATGTAATAATCTAACTGATGGTTTGTGTACAAGTACGTTAGATGGTGCCCCCATTGGTCGTGTCCCGCCTATAAATATCTGGATTGATGAACAGCTATCTTTTTAAAAGCATGTTGACGAGTTAGTGAAGAAATTAAGAATTAAGTTGGGCTTCTTCTGTAGGAATAGGGCTTGCCTTTCATTAAATAGTAGAGAACAGGTCATTCAGTCTACATTCATTCCTGTTATAGATTATGGTGATATTATATACATGAATGCAGCTTCCAGTGTTTTGAAGCCCTTGGACACAATTATCACAGCACAATTCGTTTTATAACATCTGACAGTTTTGACACTCACCCCTGCATCGTTTATCATAAAGTTGGTTGGACCTCGCTAAAAACATGTAGGTCACTTCCTTATTCTGTTTTTGTTTCTAAAGCCTTACTCAATAAACTACCAATTTACTTGATATTGTTGAACTACAGAAACTAGTATTACAACACAGGGTTGGTTAATGCTGGAGACGCCACGTGTATCCACAGAGTTGGGTAAATCTGCCTTTACCTACAGTGGAATTATCTCCAAGTAACGTTTCATTTGGATGTGTTGTTGTCTCTGGGTCAGTTTAGGGGAAAGGGATTTTTATATTGATAAATGTGTTTGTTTTGTTAGTTTATTGTGTATATAATATTTGCTAATTCTTTAATTTCGTGTTTTAAATTGTGTATCATTTTATTTTCTGTATTGTTCCCAGGGCACATTTGCAAATGAGACCTAGGTCTCAATGTGCTTTTCCCTGGTTAAATAAAAGTTCATCAATATGTCTTTGTGGCCAGACAAGACACTTCTATATCAAGTGATTGGCATATAGACTATTGTACTACATCTGGATGGATAGTCTGTTCTATGTTCCATTCTACAGTAAGTGTACAGGGGTCCTATATTAATTTGAGATTGTCATAAGGGGATACTGGGGATGTACTCTGTGGATTTATCTTTCAGGAAAACGATGCATTCGTTTTACGGGCTGAACATATTCCAGCAGACAGTTGCTGTTGATCTAACTCGTATGGGAATTCGTTCTTCTTTTCATTGAGGATGGGATGTATATGTTTACGCTTAAGAATGTTTAAAAGACTGTTTTGTACACAAACTACAAAGCATTTTAAACAGACTGGCAACCTAAAGCCTTTACAAGCAGAAGTAGATGCAATGTTGATAATTTAGCCCATGGCAAGACATCTGGGCATGGTTTTCCTAGTCTTTTGTTGCAGTAGGTCATGCATTAACTCAGCATGAATCATGCTTTCATCAGCTTGACACTGTACATAAAACTGTATACATCAAATCTAAATCTCCGTTGAGGGTAGCCTATGCATATTTGTATTTTTAAGAGGAGTGGTGAACTGTAGTAGCAGCCAATTCACATAGACACAATGTGGCAGAGGGGTGAGTGAAGAATGTGAACCAAGCATCTGAACACAGACCAAATCGATAGTGAAATGAAAAGCAATCATATTAATAGCAACCATATGCATCAGTAAGATGTGACTCTCAAGCACATTTTTGCTTTACCACTCAGCTCAAGTAATCTCTTTGACATTAATGCCTGTTGTGCAGAGGTGTCTTTGAATCGGAGACACAAACACAGACACAGCTTACATGGGAACCCCTCGGTCTGTCTAGCATTTCTGGGTCTTTCAGAATCCCCCTCTATCCTTGCCCAGAAACAAGTACTGATTGACCCAGTGCCACAGTTTGTGCGTAGCTCATTTGTGAGAAAGGACATGTTACATAAAACCTGTCACAACACTTTATTCACAGGACAATAGAAAATACCACAGTGTACACCAAACCCCGTAGGTCATAGTGGAGTGTTCAGTTATTCCATTGGTTGACAAGTCAACTCATTTGTATTCTGCAGTGCAGTGTGTAAAAGTTTCATTTGCAAATGAACACTGAACTTCATATAAGCCATTTGTTCGAATCACATTGGGACATTCTCATAGTTTCACGGAATAGGGTGACACTATTCCGACTGTAATGGCGGCACTCAATTTGGAGTGACAGTACACGGGATATGGTCATACTCCATTATAGATCTTAGGTTTGGAACATCACTCTCCAACCAAGGTGTATAGCACTTAGGAAACGTGTAAACCAATTTTCACAGGATACGCCGGTGACTCAGTATTTCTCCATTGAAGAATTTGACTTCATTCGAAGTCAGACTGACATGACATCCTCTGCACGTCACCAGACAAAAACAGAAGAGGTCTGTCTGTATTGTTCATTCCACAACTTCTCTGTTCCAAAATCTATTGCAGGGTAGAGAAAGCCAAGGTCTAATCATTTATGAAGTGGCAGCAATTTTGCTGCACTACAAGCAGTAGTCTAGGATTGTCAAGCCCAAAAAAACAACGTTCAGACTTTTGGGATATTTTAGCAATTCATTGGCAAATCTTATTTTCACTACTTTAGATAGTTGGTACTCAAGTGCCGGTACTCAGCTCCGGTGAGCTCCTGCCCACGTCAAGCCCTGGACATCAATCTATGACTAAGTGAAAGTGCATGTTTTTTAGGATTTCTCTCACAGTGTACTTTAATCCATTATGTGAATTGTGTATGCATGTGTACAGTCAGTCCTGTACATTGTCCACATGTTTATTCATCTATTCGTGCACTCTCCTGATAAATTGATAAAGGTTTTGCCGGCCTCCTTTGCTTTGAGTACTTTGGCCTGATGACATGGTGGACACTGTCTGCGTCTGGCCATTTCAGATGATTACGTCCTACTGAATGTTGAAGGGCAGCTTACTCCTTTGTCAAAGTTCCTCAAGATGTATTTTGTCATGCCCTCTGATAGTGTATGTCTGTACTGCTTTCATTTAGAAAAAGGAGATTTATTTGTTTTCTCGTTTTGGTAGAGGAATAACACATTAATTATGTTTCCCGACATAAATAGCAGGCCTTCTTCATTGCTTCCGCTCATAACGATGATATGAAAATCACTCGGCATTGTTTTATTTGGAATGGTTGAATCCGTGTAGTACAGCTCATTATTTTAATCTTTAGACTTCGTGACTTTTTACATTTCTTGGCCCTTGCAAGTATGTTTCCAAATTAATCAATGTAATCGACACCCAAAATATATAAATTTTCTTTCCCTGGTTTTCAAAAGTCTTCTTTCCCTTTTATAGTAAGCTAAATAAACTATAGTTTTGTGAAGGTATGCCTCCACATCTTTATAGCCCACATTCACACACAATCCAGCATTCACTCTGTGAGGTTTGCGATTTAATTAATAACAGTTAAACAAAACACATATCATGAGTACAATCTCCTTACTCCAAAGTGTCATGGTTCGGTATGTAGCTCAGCTGCATCATTTCATGTCATCTTTAAAATGGCAATCTGCAGTTCAAACAATAACGAAGCCTGTTCCCTGCCACTGTTTTTGGTAAACAGCTGAGGGATGGGGCTGCAGAAATGCAACCACTCTCAAATTCATAGACAGAGCTATCGATGCAAGAGCTGACCATCCATGAGATCAGAATTATAGTTTTAACCATGTTTTTAGTCTATATAGTGATTGCTTACAATTACATTGTTTTTGTTTTTCTTAAAAAAGGAGTAAAACAAGCTTCTATTTTGAGTTCTGATGAGGTGAGACAGTTGAAATAAGCTCAGGAGGTATTTATAAGTTACATTCTTTAAGAATCAATGGGTATGTATACTTCTTTTAAAAGTCGCAATCGCCGATTTCTCCTTTTAAACTCGTTTAGTGCAGACAAAGATCTCACATTAGTCTCCTGTCTACATTTCTCTATTTCTAACTATTGTCTGGACTGGACCTTCTCAGACATTTTTGGTCACCATCCAGGTGTGTTTTATGTAGTCGCTACCAAAGTAAATCAAAGTAGCCAACTGTATAATAATATTCAGTTAGTATATTTACATCTAAACGCATTTAGACAAGGTGAGACATGTTATACAGTTTGACATGTTGGACAAAGATATGAGAGAGAGCAGTGTTACTGTGTGAGACTAAGACCGGTTTCCCAAATGGCAACCTACCATATAGTGCACTACATAAGGAATAGGGTGCCATTTGGGATGCACTCTGAGACTGCCTACTCGGCCACAGTTATTTGATAAATCACAGATAACTGTTTACAAATGAGTCACTTCCTCAAAGCACCAGAAGAATCCCAAAGTGCATCACGGGGGCATCCTTAAAGGGGAAATCTGGAATTGTTACATCCATTTTAGGCAGTGTGATCACTTTGTTGTTGTTTGAATCCCAGATTGCCCAGTTAAAACAGAACAGCGGGGAATCGTCAATCTTCTTACGTTAACAAGGGGACTGGTCATTGCCTGAGTGGACCTCTCTCAGTAGAGTTTTACACACTATTGTGTTCTCCCAGGCTTGTGGTACACTTACTATCAGTACTGTCTAAATAAATAAAATAAAATTGTATTTGTCACATGCGCCAAATACAACGGGTGTAGAGCCCTTCCCAACAATGCAGAGATAAAAATAGAAATCGTAACACAAGGAATAAAATTCACAAGAATGGAGCTGCAGTACATAGAGGGAATAGAAGTCCTTGATCAATGTGCAGTGATATGTAGATAAGGTAGATATGTAATGAATAACAGAGTAGCAGCAGCATTTGATGAGTGTGAAAGTGTGTGTTTGTGCGTGTGTGTTGTCGGTATGAGTGTATGTGTGTGTTGTGTGGGTTTTGTGTGAGTTTTTCAGTGTAGTGTGTGTGTGTGTGTGTATGTGTGTGTGTGTGTATATGTACTGTACACTCTTAGAAAAAAAGGGTACCAAAAAGGTTCTTCGGCCTCCGTAGTACAACTATTTTTAGTTGCAGGTAGAACCCTTTTTGGTTCCAGTTAGAACCCTTTTGGGTTCCATGTAGAACCATCTGTAGAAAGGGTTCTACATGGAACCCATAAGGGTTCTACCTGCAACCAAAAATGTTTCTTTAAAGGGTTCTCCTATGGGGACAGCCCAAGATCCCTTTAAGGTTCTAGATAACACAGAGTGTATAGACTTGTGAGAGTGCAAAGTCAGTGCAAGATATGGACCGTGTAACCATTTAATTAAACATTTAGCAGTCTTATGGCTTGGGGGTAGAAGATGTCACGGAGCCTGTTGATCTGAGAGCCGATGCTCAGGTAGACAGCTGGACAGTAGCAGAGTAACAGTCTATGGCTTGGGTGGCTGAAGTCTTTGGCAATTTTCCGGGCCTTCCTCTGACACCACCTGGTATAGAGCTGTTAAATAGACGATAAAAGGGTGTTTATGGTTTAGTACTTTGCTAAAATAAACATTGAACCCTCTTGGAATGTTAGCTATGTTAGATGGCTCCATATTTAGTCATTTATTATTTGGTTTTGTGCTAGCTCATTTTGTGAATATGCTTCAGATGTGCTGTACTGACATTCAAATGATGAGAATGGTAAACAGCTTCTATGTAAATGGTAGCTTGAAGAAATATGGATACCTTCCAAAATGAGAGTCTGAATTGGATGTTGGATTGAATTGAATGTTTAGTCTAAATACTGTATCTAAAAAGTCATTTTAAGTACATTTTGGTGCGATGAATGTTTTTATACTACCTAATCAATTGAAAATATTTTTGAACTAACTCCCAAAAGCTTTTAGCAATAGCAATAATGCAAAGCAACAGATTAAATTGCAGTAATGTGATACAAATAAAATGACAAGTCAACAATAACCTAAAGCTATAGTATTTTTGTCTCAGGACCATTAACTCATGTCCCCCAGACACAGATTTGGGCAAAATTCCTTAGATTTTGGGGGAAATTATGAAATTGAGGAACCCAGATTCAGCGAGAGGGAAGTCCTTCCAGCTGTGACCGGTGTAGATTGCCTTTGCGTTATGTTTTGATCGGCTTATGTATGACAGTAGGATCAGGGTTGATGTTGATATTAAATTCCTTGATAAGGAAAGGAATAACTTCCATAAACCAAAATGTTGTGCTGCCCTTATACGCCAACTCCTCTGCAAAGTACAAATTAACAATGAAAGTGCACATGAATAGCCATGCTAGTCCAATGAAGACACGGAGCCTACAGTAGAAAGTACAGTAGCTAGCTAACATGTACAGTAGGGACACATTACAAGATACAGTTCATTAATGCATGAAATGCATAGATATCACAATATATTGGTAGGAAAGCATTATAATACACTGTCAACACCATATAAACACATTATTTGTGATTTTAGGATTCATTTAAATGTACAATTGTACTGTAACATACCTCTACCACATGAGTGTAGTAAACAGGGAAAGAGGCAAGGGATGATTGAGGGGGAATACAGGAGGAGAAGGAAGTCAGCATTAGAAAGGGCACATACACCAACAAAAGGAATGTACACTAATATCAGGCATGAGGACTGTTCAGATTTGGTGTCATTATACAACATGAAATTCAACACTTGTAGCACAGCCATGACAGCAGATGGTGCAGAAAGGAGATGACCCATGTTCCCCGAGCTGCCTCACTTCCCAGGGGAAGCAATTATTTGGCTAAATGGGTCAAGTTTAACACTTTTCCTAATTTTAAGGAAGGAATATTTGAGGGAAATGTAGTTTGTATGTTGTAACAGGTCTACAAATAATAACAAGTCTACACATGTAATGTTGACCCAACAAGCACAACAACTACTAATGTATTCCTCATTATGGCATTGAGCTCGTTCTTATGACTTTGCATTTATGTTCTTTCGTGTATTTCAGTGGTGGAATGCCATCCAACAGAATAATCGACAGTGATGGTGAGTTAAGTCTAGAAATGACAGGTCATCATATCTTTTAATGAAGTAAATTGTGCAAAGCTAAGCTCAACTTCTAGAACTAATTGATTTCACTGAACTGACTAACATCATGGGCCTCCTATGATTATAACCTATAAGTGCTGAATTACTGGCATAACTTAAATGAGAAACAGATGACACACCAAGTTTTGAGTATTTGTGAAGTTCTATGTTTGAGCCTTCAGTGGGTTATCTTTCTTTTCCCAGACTAGCTAACATTTTATTGATTGAATGTTATTTTTCATGCTCACATCTTGTCTTTTATTTTTAGGTGAAACTATTTAGGGCATTACAAATATAGCACGGTTAATGGAGCCATTCCAGAATCCCCATACGATTGGTGTTTAAATGAGTGCATCGAGTCGAATACCAGAAAAGTCTTAAAAAGTTCAAATTCTAGTGATGCAAGGTAAGGCATTCAGGATTTAATTGTTTTAGGCTGACTGACCTATTGATCATGGTTAGTGTCTAGTTTACATGTTAGAAACCTCTGAAGTTTGTCAATGAAAAGTCACCAAAGGACTCCATATCAGTGTTTCCCCTGTTTCCCCTGTAATTGTTTACAGACAGATTATTTCACTTATATTTCACTGTATCACAATTCCAGTGGGTCAGAAGTTTACATACACGTTGACTGTGCCTTTAAACAGCTTGGACAATTCCAGAAAATGATATCATGGTTTTAGAAGCTTCTGATAGGCTAATTGACATAATTTGAGTCAATTGAAGGTGTACCTGTGGATGTATTTCAAGGCCTACCTTCAAACTCAGTGCCTCTTTGCTTGACATCATGGGAAAATCAAAAGAAATCAGGCAAGACCTCAGAAAACAAATTGTAGACCTCCACAATTCTAGTTCATCATTGGGAGCAATTTCCAAATGCCTGAAGGTACCACGTTCATCTGTACAAACAATAGTACGCAAGTATAAACACCATGGAACCACGCAGTCGTCATACCGCTCAGGAAGGAGACGCGTTCTGTCTCCTAGAGATGAACCTACTTTGGTGCAAAAAGTGCAAATCAATCCCAGAACAACAGCAAAGGACCTTGTGAAGATGCTGGAGGAAGCAGGTACAAAGTATCAATACCCACAGTAAAACAAGTTCTATATCAACATAACCTAAAAGGCCGCTCGGCAGGGAAGAAGTCACTGCTCCAAAACCGCCATAAAAAGCCAGACAATGGTTTGCAACTGCACATGGGGACAAAGATCGTACTTTTTGGAGAAATGTCCTCTGGTCTGATGAAACAAAAATCTAACTGTTTGGCCATAATGACCATCGTTATGTTTGGAGGAAAAGGGGGAGGCCTGCAAGCTGAAGAACACCATCCCAACCGTGAAGCACTGGGGTGGCAGCATCATGTTGTGGGGTTGCTTTGCTGCAGGAGGGACAGGTGCTCTTCACAAAATAGATGGCATCATGAGGTAGGAAAATTATGTGGATATACTGAACATCTCAAGACATCAGTCAGGAAGTTAAATCTTGGGTCTTCCAAATGGACAATGACCCCAAGCATACTTCCAAAGTTGTGGCAAAATAGCTTAAGGACAACAAAGTCAAGGTATTGGAGTGACCATCACAAAGCCCTGACCTCAATCCCATAGAAAATGTGTGGGCAGAACTGAAATAGCATGTGCGAGCAAGGAGGCCTACAAACCTGACTCAGTTACACCAGCTCTGTCAGGAGGCATGGGCCAAAATTCACCCAACATATTGTAGGAAGCTTGTGGAAGGCTACCCAAAATGTTTTACCCAAGTTAAACAATTTCAAGGATATGCTACCAAATACTAATTGAGTTAATGTAAACTTCTGACCCACTGGGAATGTGATGACAGAAATAAAAGCTGAAATAAATAATTCTCTCTACTATTATTCAGATATTTCACATTCTCAAAATAAACTGACCTAAGACAGGGAATTTTTACTGGGATTACATTTCAGGAATTGTGAAAAACTGAGTTTAAATGTATTTGGCAAAGGTGTACGTAAACCTCCGACTTGAACTGTACATTTCTGCTGACACGTGCTTTTAAATGGCTAGTCGTTGGCTCAATGACTGTAGGTCTATGGGAATATCTAGCATGTCATTGCGTTTACACTAGTACCACTGCTGAAAAAAAATCCAAGGCGAAACACTGCACATCAAAGAGACAAACTTGTGAAATGATTGAAATGTCCCCGTTGTCTAGTGCTAACTGCTGACAGGCCTTCAAATGAAATAACCTCCCTTGTACTGTTTTACCACAGGAAGAAATCCCACATGTTGGAGTTAATGTGTGCAGCCATCATCTGGGTCCAACCAATCATATTACAGATTAGTTAAGGTCACACAAACGGAACACTTGCCTGCCGGGAAGTGGAATTGATCGAAAAAATATGGGGAAGAATTTCATTGGAGCTATGAAATTGAGCTATAAAATATATCCCCTGCTGTGAGTAAATATTACACTACACCTAAAAACAGAAACTTGATGGCTTTTACATCTGAAAGTACTCATTCCACGTAATCTGATTGGCTATATGTTAAATATTCGCACAGTAATATGCACTCCCAGAACATATGACTCAACTCTGTCACTACGCTGTAATGGTTCATTATCTGTTAAATGTTGGGGAAAATACAGTGGTGTAAAGTACTTAAGTAAAAATACTTTAAAGTACCACTTAAGTAGTTTTTTTGTGGTATCTGTACTTTACTATTTATATTTTCTACAACTTTTACTTTTACTTCACTACATTCCTATTGAAAATAATGTGCTTTTTACTCCATAAATTTTTTCCTGACACCCAAAAGTACTTGTTACATTTTGAATCTTTATCAGGACAGGAAAATTGTACAATGCTGATCTGGCGGACTCACTAAACACACATGCTTTGTTTTTAAATTATGTTGGAGTGTTTCCCTGGCTATCCATAATAAACATTTTAAAAAGTGGTGCTTTTTAATATAAGGAATTTGAAATGATTTATACTTTTACTTTTGATACAAAGTATATATAAATTGAAATATTTTTATACTTTTGCTCAAGTAGTATTTTACTGGGTGTTTTTTACTTGAGTAACTTTCTATGAAGGTATCTAGACTTTTACTCAAGTATGACAATTGGGTACTTTTTCCACCACTGGGAAAATATAATTCTGGTCAATACTCTCAAGGTAAATGAAACACCTATATGCTAATGTAACATTGCTGATAGACAGCCTGTCCTTCAGAAAAGTGTAATGATGGATACAGTGTGAGGTATGCTACACTGACCTCTGCAGTGCTGGCTGCCTTGCTTATATTGGCCTTGCTTCAGCTCCACAAACCATGTTACACTGATGCCTCCGACATCCCCTTTCTTCCTCATGGAAAACCGAAGGCTCTACTGTCTCCTACCATTCCCCTTGGAAATATTATTCTGCTTATCACGTTCATCAGTGACCAGGGGACTAATGGAGACCCCCACTATGGATAGACCTGCGTAAGGTGTGTAGAGTGAACCATGGAGGTGAAAGGGTCTTTGGTGAATGGTGGCCGGGATGTTAGATAAATACATAACTAGGTTAAGCAGGTACTGGCACTCAAACCATAAAAAGAAAAAAAAACTATATTCTTAATTGAATCCCATGCTTATGGAGTACACAAGGGCCAGTGCAAAGTGTTGTCAGTGCTCAACAAAAAAGGAGGCCTTGGAATGAATGCATGATTAGTTGGCTGCAGTGGGTGAAGGGTGGAGTGAGTGGAGCGGACAACTACAGGAGATTGTCTGGTTGAGAAAAGCAGTGCTGCTGCTATTTAGAGGTCAAATGTATTGCATCTGAAATTGCCTTACATTTTTCCCCTTATCTTTTACGTACTTGAAACACACCTTTAGTCCATTCATTTGAGATGTGGATTGTAAGTTTGGCTTGAAAATGAAAATATTGCTGCTGTTGGAGGATCTCCTCAGGTACTTGTTGCAACATTGTGCATCACATACATCTTTAGGAATTGTTTCGTCATCATTCTGTCGACTTTGCTCTAGGCTTTGCGTGCTGTCACTTTAGTTTCCCTTCACTATCACACAAAGCTCAGCTTTGAACAGTAAATCAGGTTCAAGAGAAGGGAACATTTCCATAATGAACAATTGTTTTATTTATTATCCTGGATGATGGCCTATTACATTACTTATCAAATGAGTGAAACTTACTTTCATGGAAGTGAATTTACACAAATAATTTACAATAAGTATGCTGTTATTTATGTGTTGTAGGCTAGGCATGTTGTATACAAAATCCACATTAGAAATCCAAGAAATTAAGGGAGCGTGGTTAGTAGCCTGAACGATCAGCTGATTAGAAGCTGAGGTCAATATCATTTTTGTACTGATGTGCACGCGTTTTGCCTTGCGTAACAACAGCGCAGAGCTGACTTCAGTCATTTCGAAGTTCACAAGGAGAAAGGAGCGTCCCTCCACGGACGCGCGTGCTGCTGTACTATTGTCCGGTGCGTGCAGATGGTTCTCGGGCTTGATGGCTTCAGGGAAATGGAATTTCAAAATTCCAAGCTCAGTTCGGTGATTCGGGACTTACTAAATAAGCGTTCAATGTAATAGTTGACACGTCTGCTGCAGACCTCTGACTTCCCAACAACCCGAAGAGGTGCCAAAGAAGTGTGCGCGGACAAACAAGCAGTGCGCGTTTTTCCCTCTGTCTCTCTGAGTCAAGTATTTGGATTTGACAAATCAAAATATTTAAGCCATTTTCATAGCTGGTTGGTTTTACTTTTAAATCTTGAGATTTTAGATTTTTCTTCTCAATAAAACACTCTTACTTAGTCACTTACATGGGATTACGACCTCTCATCAATGAAGTCCGGCATCAGTTTTAAACAGATTTTTCTCTTTTAGAAGAACAGGCAGGTGACCGACGAGTTTAAGATGACATATTTGATTGCTTTTATTCTGTCATTATCAACGGGTCTGTCTGTGGTAAGTGTGACACAACAATACTTTTATTTTATATTTCGTTTTATGCGTGATGATCAAAATGCGCACCATTATTGCAGAGAAGGGCTTTCTAATGCTTGAAAATATGACATAATAAATATAAAGACATAACAGAAATGTACCTCAAATGTGTGGCATTATGATTGGTGCATTTGCTAATAGGCTTTTGTCGATGTAGGGTATAGGAAACTGTACAGTGTACACTACTGTGTTGTAATTTATTACAACATATTGCTCTGTGCAGTCTACAGTAGTTCAGCTCTTGATTTAAGCAGCATTTTTCACAGTCCAAAGAGATATGATATAAACACAGCAGTAATGAATAGGGTTGTGGTCTTCAAAACATCAAGATTTTGCCATAATGCTGACATTGGAGTGCCCTCTTCCCTTTTCATCCACTTTACAGGTCAAATTCTAGACTAGGTAATTTCATCTTTCAGCTAACTAGCATCCTCATTATCTACCCCTCAAGGACTGCTCTGAATTGACCATAGATATAGTTAGAGGACATAATATTGTATCTGTCGCATTGTGGTGTCTGTGAGAGCATGGGCAGCGCCATTGAGGCAATCTCAATTTTTAAGAAGTACATTTTTTTATACTTCTATTGATGGGTAAGCTGACAATGTCACGAAAAACTATGTGCACGCTTCAATGAGCAGAAGTATGTGTGTTGTTGTGATTTTGGATGGCCAGATAGCAACAATGACAAGAAGCTGCCATGTGTGGAATTGTAGGTGGCTCGTTTCAGCTAGTTTTATCTTGTTCTTGATACAATGTCTTGTTTTGGGGTGACTGATGTCATGTCTATGCCAATATCGGCAAAATTCGATACCTAGCTAACCAACAATTGTAACGATGTACTTGAGAGACGTGTTCATTGTGAAAATGTATTTGTGTTTTCAATAAACATTGGATACGAAATATGGTTTACATGTTGTCAACAATCTAAGCCAACCCCTTCTGTTTTGCCCCATAGTTGAAGACACATCGGTTTTGTTGCTAAACAACTAGCCCGTCTATGCATTGGTAAAAAACAAACTGAAAAGGTGCATACCGCCACCTGGAGTGTGTTGTTTGAACAGGTATAATTTATTTATATGATTTCTATTATTTAACCTTTATTTAAATAGGCAAGTCAGTTAAGAACAAATTCTTATTTATAATGACGGCCTACCAAAAGGCAAAAGGCCTACTTATGGGACAGGGCTGGGATATATATTTTTTTAAATAAATGAAATATAGGACAAAACACACACCCCGACAAGAGAGACAACACAACACTACATAAAGAGAGACCTAAGACAACAACATAACAAGGCAGCAACACATGACAACACAGCATGTTAGCAACACAACATGACAACAACATGGTAGCAACACAAAATGGTAGCAGCATAAAACATGATACAAACATTATTGGGAACAGACAACAGCACAAAGGGCAAGAAGGTAGAGACAACAATACATCACGCAAAGCAGCCGCAACTGTCAGTAAGAGTGTCCATGATTGAGTCTTTGAATGAAGAGATTGAGATAAAACTGTCCAGTTTGAGTGTTTGTTGCAGCTCGTTCCAGTCGCTAGCTGCAGCGAACTGAAAAGACGAGGATAAAGGACAAAGCCAAGGTTAATGATTTACTGCCACCACAGTTTTGGAATGTTGGCACAAAATTATAATTCATTGGTTGATCCTTCCTGTTGACCTGGATGGAATTATGTGGTCCTTCCTTAACCCATAGGAATTCCCACCCTGTTGACTACTTGAAAATGGTGAAAGTCCTCCATGGCGCTGCCCATGCTAAAACTGTCTTTTGGGCACGAGAGTCCTCTATCTACCTCTATGGAATTTACCCATGCAATGCTGTGCCTATGTTGTCTGTGCCCCCAATGTGTGGCAGAGTGATCGGGGCACAGGTGTGAATGGGAGTCTGGTCCCATAGTGCATGTAATGAGCTTATACCCATCAGAACAAGAGATAGCAGCTGTTCAGTGTCTGTTCGACGCAGTGTATTCTGATGTAATGATGTGACTCGTGAGAATGATTTACCTAGAAATACTCTTGTTGTTAACATCACAACATTACACAAAAAGTTGGAAAGTAGAAGCCATAGAGATTCTATGGTAGAACCCCTCTCACACAAAGATGTTCAACTCTGAAAATTGGAGTAAACTGCATGGTCTAACATGGTCTAACAGTTTTAGACTTTTCAAACCCCATTATAGTACTTTTTTTTTTACTTTGCTTCAAGTCACACTTAATATGGGTCACCTGAAACACGCCAGACTTCACCATCTGATTAGGCAAGCAGATCGCAACAGGTTTGTTCTCTATAGCACACTGGTAGCCTGAGTGCCAGTCTGTTTGTGCTATCATGCTAGCAACTGTGTCATCCATTGTCATGCTGTTTGGCTTGACAAGGAGCAATGCTGTTGGCAAAAGCACAAACAGGTCTGAGACCAGGCTATCACACTGGTACCTAATATGCTGTAATGCACCTCAGGCATGTTCAGTGTCTGTAGCACACAGGTGCTCCTATCTGTTCAGAACATGCTGTAGCGAGACCTCATGTACCGTTGCACCTTTTGGTTTGGTAGAGTGCCAATGTTCTTGATACAACTAGACTCTCCTGTTTTGACCCATCTTCACATAGTGCTAGAGGGCAGGACTATTGCCAGGACGAATGAACCCCCTCTCTCAAAATAAGTTGAATATTTTGTGTATTTTATGTCATGATAGTTCTCCTCCACCAACCTGAGGAAAGCAGAGCTTTCTCTGGATATTGTATTTAGACAAATCAGCAAATAATCATTCATTTATCACATATTAATATGGATTTGTATAGAAATTCAACAAGTACAGTAGCTACTGAGAATGTTGATGTATTTTGCATGTACCCCCCATCTCTCTACAGTGGCGTATCTTCATAGAAATATTTAGCACTGTATGTTGAGGCGGACTATCTACAGTATGTGTTAATGTTTAATACAACACACAGTGCTTACTTTGTAATCGACGATATGGAGGTCATATTGTACCGTACAGAAATACCTATCTGAGCATCATTTGTAAGCAGCTACAAAGATAACTTCAAAATCAGACCTAGTAATTGGCATTCTCTTTTCATTTCTGAAATGTACTCTGTGCAGGTAATTAGCAGACTCTCATGATTATCCTGTACTTCCAAAGATCCCAATCAGCAGATCATGATCAACAGCTGTCTAGATGTGCAAGTGTCCTGTACATGACATGACAGCTAATTGAAATGGTTGCTAATTTCAATGACACGCCCTTGACTCTCAAGTATAAAGCATGTTGGATCTGTCAAACACACAGTCAGTCTCATTCAATAGTCAGTGCGTTCTAATCTCACCTCATTATGCTTTACAAAAGCATGTCCCATCATCTCAGGTTTATGTGAATTGTGAAATAGCAAGTTCTAGCCACTGCCTTTCATCAAATTAATTACTATTATGTCACAGATTTAATACAGTATGTGCCAAATCAGTATGATTAGTGTAAAGCTGCTATGTACCAGTCTTGGGTTCACAAGTCCATCTGGCTATAGACCAATAAACCATTTACAGAGCATCACTGGACACAGATTCATCTGTTAGGGGAAGGTGATGAACATTATGGATTTATTTGATATTATTGTAGGAATCAAAAATATTTTTGGATAGAGGATGATTAAATAAAAAGCTGTGAAGTTTGTTTATGCATAAGAAGTGCAAAGGCTTACTGTCTGTCCCCAGTGCTTCAGTGTTTTTAGCTTTGTTAGTTACAAATCAGCTGTGGGATATAGTAATGGCAGCGCAATACATTTCATATCAAAATGTTAGGCTCTCACATTTTAGCCTGAAGGTCTGCGTTGTTGCACTTACTAAGATGTCTTACATACTCTCCACTTCCTCTCTCTCTCTCCCTCTCTGACAGAATACTAAGAATTAATCAGAGCAATATCTTCTACCGCCAATGGCCTTCCAATTGAATGTGTGTGGTACCACAATTTGGTGGAGCAAAGAAGCGTTAAAATACATTTGCTTTAGCAAAACATACAGTGGATGGGATTGCTGCTGCATTAACACCAATGTGTGTGGCTACAGATAAGTTAAGTCCCAAATGGCACCCTATTCCCTAAATAGTGCACTAAATAGTGCCCTTTTAAAGGAAATAGAATGCCATTAGGGACGGAGCCTAGTTGTAACGGCCTAGGCGACGGTTAGTAGACCCAGTAATTAGTGGTGTGTTGTGTGCAGCTTAATTTAAAAGGCCCTTTAGCTGACTGGGAGTGGGTCATTGACTCTCTCTCAGAGATAGATGCTCCCACCACTGACCTGACAGTCACTGCCATTTTGGGGCGAAACTGTGAGAGTCAATATCTCCTCTCTCACTGCACACTCACGAAAGGTAGCAATGCCCTCAATACCCTTCCTAGTCAGCCAGAGGAAACATTCTGCCTCAAGTGTGACGTAGTTTCTTTTGAATGCATCTTCGACTGTGAGTGTAGTGTAGTTCTGTGTGCCTGTGTCCCAAACAGAACCCTTTTTCATATGCACTGTCCTACGTATTTATTTGGACAGAGAAGCTAAAACGTTTAATTTAGCTCTATACTTCAGCATTTTGGATGTAGCCCTTTCCTGCAGTCAATGATCAAAAGTGCTCTCTTTGGCCTCATGGATGAAATGTTATTAATATTTTTTTATAATTTCATGATTAATAAAGATTATTTCCAAAAACGGACAAAAATCTGGTGTTTCTATGTCAAACAGTTGTGTTGTATTTTAGTCTTCTGTGAAGTATATACTGTATTATTAGGATGCAAATTCAAAATGTAATACATTTCAACTCTGTCTGACATGGTACAGATGTCTTCTCCTTTTAAAGCCCATAACCATGTGAGGTGTATACTTTTGTTTCAAAGTAGATTTGTTTGACTACCAAGAAACACTGTGTGACCCTGATTTAGCCCACTGTAGTAAAAGGTTATGGATAATCATGAATGAATCGTGAGTAATGATGAATGAGAAAGTTACAGATGCACAAAGATCATGTCCAAAAGACATGTTAACCTCTCACCATTACAATAATCAGGGAGGTTAGCATTTTGGGGGGTTATGATATTTATGCCTCTGTGACTTTCTCACTCATCATTATTCACAATTCATTCAGGACTATCAGTAATCATGATAGCATCCACATTCATGTAGACGTGTTCAGAAACATATTCTATTCTTATTTACAATAAACGTGACTCCAAAATGATACAATACATTATTAACCATTCATTTCTATTTGGCACAACATAATTGGAAACAACCAAAACAAACTGCAAATGCATCCAACAAGTTTGTTAGTCACAAATTTGATGTAGTCATTCCGTGCTAGGAATATGGGACCAAATGCTAAACTTTTTACTAAATGTAATACACTATAAGTTATTTTCTTCTAAGTACGACACCTTCAAATGGGGGGGACTATATATAGTACATAAAGTGCTTTCATTTCTAAACAATAAAACAGATATATTTGAAAATACGCTCAAACGAAAGTTGACATTCTGTACTGTCGCCTCATATAAAACATTTGATCTCAAATCTAAAATGCTGGAGTGTAGAGACAAATAAATAGTTTTAGCATCTCTGTCCAAATACATAGGGGAGAGTGGTATTCTACTTTTGACTTTGGCCCATAGGGCTCTGGTCAAAAGTAGTACAATATGTAGGGAATAGGGATGCAGAATTGAGGGCCTATTGACCCAGTGTGAGGTCTCTTCTGCTTGGTGCCCCCGATTGCTTGTTAACGCTTCTGACAATGCTACTTGGTGCTGTGTGTGTCCCCTGAGGTGTGCTCTCTGCGGCACACAGTGTGTCTCTCACCCTTTCTGTGACATGCCAATTGTTTCTCCTGGCAGGGATTGGGTCAATTCAGAAACGACAGTTCATTCTGGTGTTCAGTCATGTTTTCAGGCCACTCTCTTCCTCTAGCACACATCATAATGGCACAATGCCCAGTTTGACTATTCTGTTCTTTACACTCAGGCCATCATCACCTTTTTACTGCACTTGAATCCTCCAGAAAGGGCCTAACGTGGTTAACACACACACACACTTACACACACACACGCACTGATGCACACCCACTCACACACAACCTCAACACACAGCCACACATACTGTATGTCATCACATATGTCTGAAACCCTTCAGGGGATCTAGGGAACGTATACAGTTCCCATTTAGAATGCTGAAGGTGTTTGTCAAGGAATTCCCTACCGTCCTATCTCCCCAAACCATATACTAACACTGGTTGTTTAGTGTGGAACGTCATGATGCATAAACATATTGGTTATTCTATCTATCTTCTCCATGTGACAAGTTTAGCAATTTTTCTCACCATCGATTTTGTTCTACCTCTAATGGGAATCTCTCTCCTCCAGTAAAACTTCTCATTCATTTATTTATTCTTTCATTCTCTCTCTCTCTCTCTCTCAACTAATCTATATAGTTAGTAAGGTGGTGTTATCACGAACTGCGGTGTCATTTAAAAACATAAAATAAATGTTTTTTAAAACATGATTAGATTTATGTGATGTAGAACAGCTGATGTATAACCCGTCCCTGATATTGTGGATGTCTTGTTCACTGGTGTTTCCCTGCATTCTGCTGCTTAAGAAAATATATGATGTCCTGTGAAAAAAATGTATTGAATCTACAACATAAATGAACTACACCTTTCTTTCTACCACGCAATTGATCTCTTAAATATGATCTCAAAATACGACTCAATTCATTTGAATAAAACTTATATTGCATTTTTTTTTTAGGTGAGTGGAAGGCATCCAACATGTAACTTCCTCCTGGAGCTTGAAACAGACCAGGAAGAATGTCTTGTGAAGCTGAGGGACGAAGAATCTTCAAATTACTCCAAAGGTGACATCACAGAATATTTTGATTTCCCATTCATCTCTTCTCATCAGACAGAATAAACCATGGGTTGAAAATAGATTTCTGAATATTTCGGGAATGGAAACCAACTGCATATTTTGATTAGTGGTGAAAGAGTACAAGCTACATAGATTTTTAGGTCACTCAACTAAATTACTTTGATGAAACTTTTAAACGAAAATATGAAATGCCACCTATTCGAGTGCCTTTGAAACGTAAATGTCAAATTCAATGAAGACCTTCAGTAGTTGTGCAGTGTTTCCTAGTCCAGATAAGCGTCACAATTCAGATTGTGACCACAAACCTTTGCTGTATTGGCACTTAATATTAAAATCTGAATAACTCGCACTTTAGCTGTCTTGAAGTAAATGTTGTACATAGTGAATGTTTTACAGCTCATGCCTATGAGCAGTCGCTCTATAATTTAGGGTTCAAGCGAGTGAAGCTGAGTGAAACCCTATTGTATTTGTTGCCGTTCATTATCATTATACCGGTTGTTCTTGCAAGTTAATTTAACATGCAAATGACTGTGAGATGGTAAAGCCGAGGACGGTACGACTTGACATGATGGTAAAGGCCCATAGTCCACACCCTCTCATGCAATACCATGCCAATTGGCCACAAGGTGGCTCTATAACAGGCGATTGAAGTTGCAAACTTTGAAACATCACGTCCCTCACCCCATATGACCTAGAGTCCTGAAATTGAGTAAATCGGTCCCTCTTCTCACAAGGAACAAAGTTGCCTCAATGACCCATAAGGTTCGCCATGATGGATTTTCCGCCATTTAGAATTGAGTTAAAAATACTTAAATCTCCTCTGGAACCACTGGGTTGATCTGAATGAACCTTAACATACGGCATCTATGGACCAAGATCTCTCAACACAATATGTTCCAGACTAGTATGTCAAACAACATGACTACTACTAACCAATAAACATTAATGTGGGTGTGGTCTGGCACATTAATGCATCTTTATCAGACACAGATATTTGTATTGTAACCAAACTTGGTACACATGTTCCAAACACTGTCAAGACTCAACATATGCAAGCACATTCAGATCGATCACACGGTGGCGCTAAAACAGGCACATATTTATATATCTTTATCTGTTTGACTCAAATTTGGCACACATGCTCAGGGATATGAGTCTAGCTAACCTGTATAGTATGGTTGCATGGTGGCACTGTTGGACAGAAAAAAAACATGAATGCAAGCTCATTGGCTCATAGAGGCCATATTGTTTGAGCCAGAAACATGGATACATGTACCAAATTTGGTGCAGATCGGTCCAGTGGTTCTGGAGAAGAAGGCATTTAAAGTAGTCAACATCATTACAATTGGTCCAAAATACATCAAAGACATATTGCATGATCTGTTTGATGTTTTAGTTCTGATATTTGGCAAGCATGGTATGGATTACAGAAGTAGCTCATCCTAGGGCAATGTGTCGAGTTTGTCCTGATGGTAGCACAGTGGGCCCACAGCTTGAACCCTGGCATTTCTGCTTGCAGTTTTAATGATTTATTTTTCTTCTTCTTATTATTATTAAACTAAACTTCATGCCTGGCAGCTCCACCATGCTGCCGACTCACTATGTTGACACTTTACTGGGAGTTGTAACCCAGGCTGTGCTACACAATTTAAACTAATTGGATGTAGAGTTACTGTGAACTGTCAAGGGAATTAGTGCACGTTATCAAAGACAAGACACTTAGTCTTTGCCGCAAAAATTAAAACAACGTGTATAGTTTAAATTATACGTTATTTTGCAATGTAACTTGCCTTCTTTCACCATAACATGAGCATAGGTATAAAACAGTTCTTATAGACAATATTAAGTACAATATGCATTGAAAATACCCAGTTACAGCAGGAACAAATCATTTTTCTGAACATAAAATAACACAAAAGAGAACACAAAATAATTTGACTTCATTAATAGATGTATGCCTTTTCATTTGGATGGTAACAGGGGGAATATAAACCAGGACCATGACGTTGCTGGCACAATGCTCATACTAACTGAGCCAACTGTAGTATGAAAGTATAGAGAGCATCCAGGTCAACATTTAAAGGGAGCTGGGATTTCATGCGTCAGTTACCCTGGTACTGGAATGAAGCCATGCTTAATGCAAATCGATAATTGATTTGTTCTTGTTCTAAAGCCCAATGTGATTCTGAAACATTTATGAAAGAAATCTATGCGTTGATTAGCGCCAGTGCACACTGTGGGTGGCAAAGTGCTCAACAGTATCATCTAAAAGTGTGATACAAAACTTCCATTACCATGCACTGAATCACAGTTATGAAGATACCATACAGCAAGCAGGAGCTGCACTTAAAATAATATCATTGGGTGTGTCCCAAATGTCACTCTATCCCCTATAATGCACTACTTTTGACCAGAGCCCTGTGTATTATAAGGGAATAGGGTGCCATTTGAGACGCAGGAGGACACACATTATACCACTCATGTGGGTCACATCATGAATATGTATTTTTTTTGTCTGGGTTTCACAATTTTGTTTTCATTTAATTATTTTTATCTGATGTTAGTTGAAAGATTTATTTTGATAGAGCTAGCCACGTTGTTTACTGGTGTATTCTCTCTGCTTTTACTGAGCTTAAGCGCTCCATTTTTTCCACTAAGTGGCTTAAAAGGGTTTGACTGTTAAGTCTGCCCTTGGGACTTTCACACCCTTTTGTTTCATAACAAGCCATTTCAGGAATCAAGTTTCAGCGAAAGGCTTTCTCAGCCGTGGTCCTCCTCCTGACATTGGTGAAGCAAATAGAGTCACACATTTAGCCACTTTCACTCCCACACAGAGAGTCTATCATATTGTTCCAAACACCAGCAGCCTAATGGACTACCTTTCATTCTGAAAGACCCTGCTGTAGTGTATATTGTGCAGTGTATATTGTATATTGTGTCTACACTACGTGAGGCATTGATAATGTTCAATAATTCTATGATGTTATCCCTCGGAAAGTTTTTCCACATTTTGTTACAGCCTTTTCCTAAAATGGATTTAAATAGTTTTTCTCCTCATCAAGCTACACACAAAACCCCATAATGACAAAGCAAAATAATATAATTTTTTGCTAATTTATAAAACATTTAAAACTGAAATATCACATTTACATAAGTATTTAGACCTTTTACTCAATACTTTGTTGAAGCACATTTGGCAGCGATTACAGCCTCAAGTCTTCTTGGGTATGACACTACAAGCTTGGCACACCTGTATTTGGGGAGTTTCTCCTATTCTTCTCTGCAGATCCTCTCAAGCCCTGTTAGGTCGGATGGGAAGCGTTCCTGCACAGCTATTTTCAGGTTTCTCCAGAGATGTTCAATCTGGTTCAAGTCCGGGCTCTGGCTGGGCCATTCAGAGACTTGTCCTGAAGTGTCCTGCGTTGCCTTGGCTGTGTGCTTAGGGTCATTGTCCTGTTGGAAGGTGAACCTCCCCCCCCAGTCCTGAGTGCTCTGGAGCAGGTCTTCATCAAGGATCTCTCTGTACTTTGTTTTCCATTCATCTTTGCCTCGATCCTGACTAGTCTCCCAGTCCCTGCCGCTGATCCTGTCTCGACCTCATGGCTTGGTTTTTGCTCAGACATGCACTGTCAACTGTGGGACCTTATATACAGTAGACAGGTGTTTGCCTTTCCAAATCATGTCCAATCAATTGAATTTACCACAGGTGGACTCCAATCAAGTTGGAGAAACATCTCAAGGATGATCAATGGAAACAGGATGGACCTGACCTCAATTTTGAGTCTCATATCAAAGGCTCTGAATACTTAAGTAAATAAGGTTTTCTAAAAACCTGTTTTCGCGTTGTCATTAGTGGGGTTATGTGTGTAGATCGCTGAGGATTTTTTTATTCACTTAATCAATTTGAGAATAAGGCTGTAGCGTAACAAAATGTGGAAAAAGTCAAGGGGTTTGAATACTTTCCGAAGGCACCGTAGCATGGCTCTCCAACCCTGTTCCCGGAGAACTACCATCCTGTACATTTTCTCTCCAACCCTAATCGAGCACACCTGATTCTAATAATTAGCTGGTTGATGAGCTGAATCAGGTTAGTTAGAACTTGGGTTTGGAAAACCTACAGGAGGGTAGCTCTTCAAGAACAGGGTTAGAGAGCCCTGCTGTAGAATGTATGGCCTTGAATCACAATTTCAACAGTTGCAGGAGGCAGAGTTTAGATAAACATGTTTTATTTACTTAAAGTGTTGTATTTTTCTAAGACGCTGCTGTCTGATCTGTTGACAGGAGTAGGATGCAAAGCGATCTGGGATAACATAGCATGTTGGGACCGTGCAGAGGTTGGAGAGACTGTCACTAGAGAGTGCCCCAGAGTGCTCAAGATGTTTTTTGGCAGAAATGGTAAAGTATTGTATTTTTTTCATTTTGATATCAATGGCAAAGTAACATTTCTGGAGTGTTCTGTTCTCAAACCCAGGCCGAGATGAAAGGGTAGTTTGAGATATTCCTCAAGCAATGTTCTGATGTGGTCTGTGACATCTAAAGCTACACTACAATGTTATGTACGTTTTCTTTCGGGTTAAAGCTCACGCTATGTTCGGGCTTTGGAGTCACACCAGACCCATGTTTCTCATTTCACAGAATTACTGAGATGTATAGACCAGTGTAATGTAGATGTTCTACCTTTTGGAGTGCATTGAAAGGCAGGGACAAAAATGGCCACCAAGTCTGTATCATTCTTTTTTATATAGTGTGGCACTGAATCATGGTGAATTGTACCAAGCAAGGTTCAGAGAATATGTTCTGCACTGCATGGACTAGAGGCAAAATGAATCACGTCTGCTCACTCCACAATCTCCAATGGCCCGTGTGGCAGACTAGGATTCTGCGGAGCTCTCCTCCTTCCCATCAGTCTGGATGAATCTGCACGGACACTTCATTCATTATAAACTAATTACCCAGACAAAGAGGATGATAAATTATGGATTATGCTGTTAGATTATCTTATTCTCTTGAAGACAGGTTCCAGTCCTATGATGAACTCCCCACATTCAAGATACTTTTGGCCATTTAGTGTATGTGGACACCTACTCGTCGAACATCTAATTCCAAAATCATAAGCATTAATATGGAGTTGGTCCCCCTTTTGCTGCTATAACAGCCTTCACTCTTCTGGGAAGGCTTTCGACTAGATGTTGGAACATTGCTGCAGGGACTTGCTTCCATTCAGCCACAAGAGCATTCGTGAGGTCGAGCACTGATGTTGGGCGATTAGGCCTGGCTCGCAGTCGGCGTTCCAATTCATCCCAATGGTGTTCAATGGGGTTGAGGTCAGGGCTCTGTGCAGGCCAGTCAAGTTCTTCCACACCGATCTCGACAAATCATTTCTGTATGGACCTTGCTTTGTGCAAGGGGGCATTATCGTGCTGAAACAGGAAAGGGCCTTCCCCAAACTGTTGCCACAAAGTTGGAATGACAGAATCATCTGGAATGTCGTTGTATGCTGTAGCATTAAGATGTCCCTTCACTGGAACCAAGGAGCCTGAATCATGAAAGACAGCACGAGACCATTATTCCTCCTCCACCAAACTTTACCGTTGGCACTATGCATTGGGGCAGGTAGTGTTCTCCTGGCATCCGCCAAACCCAGATTCGCTAATCGGACTGCCAAATGTTGCGTTTCCACTGCTCCAGAGTCTAATGGCGGCAAGCTTTACACCACTCCAGCCGATGCTTGGCGTTGAGCATGGTGATCTTAGGCTTGTGTGTGGCTGCTTGGCCATGGAAACCCATTTAATGAAGCTCCCGACAAACAGTTATTGTGCTGATGTTGCTTCCAGAGGCAGTTTGGAACTCAGTAGTAAGTGTTACATCCGAGGATCGACACATTTTTTTTTTTGCCGTACGCGTTTCAGCAACTGACGGTCCCTTTCTGTGAGCTACCACTTCACGGCTGAGTCGGCAGCTATAGCAGGGTAGAAATTTGACAAACTGACTTGTTGGAAAGGTGGTATCCTATGATGGTGCCACGTTGAAAATCACTGTGCTCTTCAGTACAGGCCATTCTACTGACAATGTTTGTCTATGGACATTGCATGGCTTTGTGCTCTACTTCATACACCTGTCAACAACCAATGTGGCTGAATCCACTCATTTGAAGGGGTGTCCACATACTTTTGTCTGTATAGTGTACGTCTGGGTTAAAACTAGCTGTGTGAAATTGTTTTGGAAAGGACGAGTTGGGCATGTAAATTGGCTTGGAAGACTTCTTTGTAACAGAAACCTCTGGGAAGCCCTATAGCACTCGTCAAACCTACGGCTAGGCAGGCTGCTGTGGCAGGGTCTGTGTAGAGTAGACTAATGGAGTGAGACATGCTCATTCTGATCACAGAAGTGGAGAAAGAAAGAAAGAGGCCTGTGGTTATACATAGTATGTGGCAAAGTACATTACAGGACGTTGCACACTGGGTTCAGGCACTGCCATCGGCTGCGTTCCAAATGGCACCATATTCTCTATAGAGTGCACTACTTTTGACCAGGGACGATAAGACTCTGGTCAAGAGTAGTGCATTGTGAGGAATAGGGTGCCATTTGGGACAGTCATCGTTGTCTCCTCGAGAATAACACAGAGAGAATAAACACAGGCTCTCACATCCTCTGTTCCGCTTACATTCTCCCCCTGCCCCTGTCTGTCCCTGCCACAGAGCAGAGCACACTCCAGACGTTCCAGACACATTCTCTCATCTAGACCTCTGTGGAATGCCAAACCCAAGAGAAGAAACACATTCAATATTCAACCGACTAAGTTGAAGGCTCCTTTGAATCAAGCATTGAACAATTGATTGTTCTTCCCAGAGTGAGTGGTTTTTGTCAAAAACCAATCTCTCAAAATGACATCTATTTGCCCTTGAAAAGTCTGTCTGAATATCTTTTTAAAGGCCCAGTACAGTAAAAATTCTGTTTTTCTGTGTTTTTTAAATCATATTGTACAACAGCTGATGAAACTAACAGTAACAGTGTGAAAAATGTCCTGGTTGAAAATACAATCTACACAGGACTTTCTAATCAGCAGGTTTGCGTGGATGGGAGTTTTGGCTTGCCGGGTGACCATTACCAGGTGGTAAACTGGTTAATAGACCAATAACAAAGAAGTTTCCAAAGAGTTCTCTGGCAATAAGGCTAGTTTTCAGTTTTCCCCTACACACTCCCAGACAGTCCTAGCTAAATTCTTGCTTGAGAACTCGTTTTTTGATTAAAAGCTATTTTTGTCAATTTTAATGGAAAACTATTACAGTAAGGTACTTCCTTGTTACCCAGAAATGATTTTGATATATTCATTTGATATTGATTTACAAACAGCCTTTAAAATATATTAGAACACTGTAAACAAGAGCCTGATGAATGAAACTTTAATGGAAGCCATCATCTGTCATGCTCAAAATGGGATCACAGCCATTCACTTTGGGGTTGTGTGTGTGTGAAGCCAATATTTCAGTCAGCTTGATTGGGCTTACTATCTGTGACAACAATAGAGGATAGTCTTGGCTGAAGAGAAATCTTTCATCAAACTCACCAGAGAAATCAAACCCCTGCATCTCCAAACAAATAAACATGCTGCATGTTTCTTGGACTATGATTTATGAAAGGAATGTTGGGTCTGGATAACCATTTCTAAAGGTTTTAGAGAAGAGGCAATAGATACATTTAGCTGGCAAAAAAAATGTTTTTCTCCTATCCACAGGAAACATAAACAAGAACTGTACAGCGGACGGATGGTCTGATGTTTTCCCCAACATCAGCAGTGTGTGTGGGGCAGAAGAAAAGCATGATAAGGTAAGCAGGGTGATGATCTTTAAGTACTAGATCTCTACCTCTATTGTCTCTCTGGTGTTGTATCATTGTTCTTAGTTTGACCAAGAAATTACATGATGTGACTTGAAAGTAGCTTTATTTGGAAATACAATACAGTACTCTATCATATATTAGATATTGCAATGAAGGCATGGATACGTTGGACCTCAGAGAGAGAGAGAGAAACAAGACAATGTTCTTGTGATAGATTTTTCCATGGTTTTATAATATATAAAATTCGATTTAGTTTGGTCTGATTTCTGGGTGTCAAGGCCCTCATGTTGATAATGAAAATTAGCAGTAGAGCCCTTTGCTAAGAACCCTTTGCTAAATGAATTGAAATTCTGTCCTGGGTCTGTTTTGATAGGGAAGGTGTACTGCAGTGTGTGTTTGTGTGCTCACTTCCACCTGATGACTTGAAATACAGATGAAACACAGGCGCCTTAAAGGCTAAATAAAACATCCTGTTCACTGTGGCACCCAGCTGTCTCCTCAATCTAAACATTGTACCAGGCTGTGTCCCAAATGGCACCCTATTCCCTATAGTGCACTGCTTTTGACCAGAGCCCTGAGGTAGAACAGGGTTGGGGAGTAACTGTGAATAAAAGTAATCAGTTACATGTAATCTGATTACAAAACTGTAACTGTATTCCGTAACATTACCAGCAAAAATATTGTATTTTTTTAAATTTAAAACACCTTTCTGTTTTCTCAGTGACGTTCAATTCAGCATTGCAAAAATGTGCACGTTTAAGTTTGTTTCACCTGAGGGAGTCTGACCACAAGTCAGAGACCACTATGATGACAAACCAAATGCGTTTGATGGATCCTTTTGGTCTTCTTCTGGGGCCTCTTAAGGGGAAAGTAATCCAGAAGTAACTGAATGTAATCTGTTTACATTACTGAGTTTGGATAATTCAAAAGTTATGTTACTGATTACAATTTTGGACAGGTAACCTACCAAACCCTGGTGGTGAATTGGGTGACATTTTGGATGCAGACTCCGAGTTACTGTCCTCCTGGTTGGCCCACTACAGCAGATGTTAGTAAGAGGCCAAGCAAGTAGCAACAATGTACTAGGAGAAGAAAACATGAAGAAGACTGATTCATAAAGCAATTCCACTGCCCAGCATTTGATCAGAGATGAGACCTGAAAAAGGAAAATCAAACTGAGATAATTAAAATAATACTCTCAACCAGGATTGGGTAGGTTACTTTGTAAATGTAAATGCAGTTGCTAGTTATGTGTCAAAATTGTAATCAGTAACCTAATCTGATTTACTTCTGGATTACCTTCCCCTTAAGAGGCATTCGACGAAGACAAAAAGGATCCATCAAACACATTTTGTGTGTCATCATAGTGGTCTCTGACTTGTGGTCAGACTCCCTCAGGTGGAACAAACTTAAACTTGCGCTTTTTTTCCATGCTGAATTGAATGTCATTGAGAAAACAGGAAGGTGTCGTAATGTACACTGCTCAAAAAAATAAAGGGAACACTTAAACAACACAATGTAACTCCAAGTCAATCACACTTCTGTGAAATCAAACTGTCCACTTAGGAAGCAACACTGATTGACAATAAATTTCACATACTGTTGTGCAAATGGAATAGACAATAGCTCAGGTAGTGCAGCTCATCCAGGATGGCACATCAATGCGAGCTGTGGCAAGAAGGTTTGCTGTGTCTGTCAGCGTAATGTCCAGAGCATGGAGGCACTACCAGGATACAGGCCAGTACATCAGGAGATGTGGAGGAGGCCGTAGGAGGGCAACAACCCAGCAGCAGGACCGCTACCTCCGCCTTTGTGCAAGGAGGAGCAGAAGGAGCACTGCCAGAGCCCTGCAAAATTACCTCCAGCAGGCCACAAATGTGCATTTGTCTGCTCAAACGGTCAGAAACAGACTCCATGAGGGTGGTATGAGGGCCCGACGTCCACAGGTGGGGGTTGTGCTTACAGTCCAACCGTGCAGGACGTTTGGCATTTGCCAGAGAACACCAAGATTGGCAAATGCTCTTCACAGATGAAAGCAGGTTCACACTGAGCACATGTGACAGACGTGACAGTCTGGAGACGCCGTGGAGAAAGTTCTGCCTGCAACATCCTCCAGCATGACCGGTTTGGCGGTGGGGTGGCATTTCTTTGGGGGGCCGCACAGCCCTCCATGTGCTCGCCAGAGGTAGCCTGACTGCCGTTAGGTACCGAGATGAGATCCTCAGACCCCCTGTGAGACCAAATGCTGGTGCGGTTGGCCCTGGGTTCCTCCTAATGCAAGACAATGCTAGACCTCATGTGGCTGGAGTGTGTCAGCAGTTCCTGCAAGAGGAAGGCATTGATGCTATGGACTGGCCCGCCTGTTCCCCAGACCTGAATCCAATTGAGCACATCTGGGACACCACAGACTGTCCAGGAGTTGGCATGCTCATCAGGAGCATGCCCAGGCATTGTAGGGAGGTCATACAGGCACGTGGAGGCCACACACACTACTGAGCCTCATTTTGACTTGTTTTAAGGACATTACATCAAAGTTGGATCAGCTTGTAGTGTGGTTTTCCACTTTAATTTTGAGTGTGACTCCAAATCCAGACCTCCATGGGTTGATGCATTTGATTTCTATTGATCATTTTTGTGTGATTTTGTTGTCAGCACATTCAACTATGTAAAGAAAAAAGTATTTAATAATATTTCATTCATTCAGATCTAGGATGTGTTATTTTAGTGTTCCCTTTATTTTTTTGAGCAGTGTATTTTTTCGCAAACATCCTTTCTGTAAAAAAAATAAAAATCTAACAAATAATCAGTTTTTCAAAAGTATCTGTAAACAGATTACAATATTTTGCTGGTAACATTACTGAACAGTTCCTTTTTTTGTAATCAGATTACTTGCAACCCTTCTCCCAACACCAGTAATTTACATTTGACATACTGACTGAAGTAAAATTGCTGTCAACGATTCCCTCCCATTCACTTGTTTTATTCAGATTGGGGCATGAATGTCTCTTCTGTTGGAGGTTATCCAAGATGCACCTCTGGTCTGGATCACAGGGCCACCATTGGCACTGTGTTTATCTCAATCTGAAAAAATCTGGAACATTAAATGTACTGAAAGGTTTTCCTTTAGCTGTGTAGCCTTTCCACCAGTCCATCTGTGTTAAGGTCAGTCCAGTCTTTCGGAAAGGAAAGTTCATCTTCTCAGTATGCAGAGAATGGAACACGTTTCCTCAATAACTTGTTTCACACCTGTAGTTAATACATTTTGGGCTGCAACTAGTAGTGAAGCAAGGAATTCTTGAAGGTGATGGAGGGGCAAGAAGTACCAAACGATGCCCCCTGCCATTACTAATATAGTGCAAGCTCTTTGGGATATAACCTCTTGCCTGAGTGCCAGTCTGTTTGTGTTTTCATGCCAACTCCTTGTCACTCATTGTTATGTTTGGCTTGACAATGACAACAATGGAGTTGGCAAGAGCACAGACAGATCTGGGACCAGACTATTTAACATCAACGTTGGGTGTATATAACCTTTTCTTCTAGTTGTATTTGAAGGTGAGTTATGATGTTCATTGATGTGTGATGTTCAAACCTAATGTAACCTTTTAATATATATTAAGTGTGATATCTCCGCGATAATACATGAATAGATTCATTGACATTCTTACTGAAGCAATTATGTAAGTGTGACAGTATATTAGGTTGTCTATCATATAAAGTACATCAGTGGCATGCTGTGTGTCCTCTAAAGGCAATTTCCTAAGAACAACGTGACGCCCTGGAGAGCCAATTCAGTCCATGTGGCAATCAGAAGTGGCAAAGGGGAAACATTTGGGACTCTCACTTGTTCCTCTCATACCTTAAAGCTATTTTAAATAACAATATTTGTAGGATCAAAGGCTATTTTTGGTGATACAGATGAGCAGATTAGCTGGACAGATGTTGATTGCCCTATTGACATGATGGTCCCTACCAATTATACAAAATTCATCACACAGTTTTGCTGTGGCTAATTATTTATGTGAGGTATCATTATGTAGAATAAAATGGGTAGTTTGGATCCTGGATGCTTATTGGTTGATAGGTGTTAGGCATTTCCCATAACTTTCAACAGTTCCATCTGAATACGCTTGGAAAGTGTACTGAAGACACCTTGCAGTTTTGACACGCACTTCGTCGTGAAGGTGTATTTCATGTAATCAATTGGGGTGTTTTTATCAACTAAATGTACGCAAAGTTTTCTTAAGTCTTTTGGAGGAGATGCAGCATCAAAACAAATGGACCTTTTCTTCAAATTGACTATCTGTCCTTTCACTGTTTACAACTGTCTACAGGGATACATTCGTTCTGTAGGAAGTGTGTGCGTGCGTCCACGTTTTGTAGAACAATGAGCAATGGAAAGTGTGAAGTGCAGGTGGAGAAGAGATGTCACTGCTACAGGATAGGAGCTCACTCAATGCTTTTAGAAAGAGTGACTGTTTTACTAAGAGAATGTCAATTTGGCACTGCCTCAAAGGAATGACTGCGAGCATTGGTGCGTTGGTACGGTCCTTGTCTGACATTTGTTTTAGAGGAAGTCTCTTTGTTTTTCACTCGGCTGTAGTAAAAAAGGGGAGGGGGGGGAATCAAACCATTGACTAATTTCCTGGGGAAACAAGATAAGAGGGCAAATTTGAGCAGGTCATTTTATTGACAGATTTTAATCTCTTTGAATCTGTGAATCACTCTGAGTGGGTTGAATGATTGGCAGAAAACTACTTACAATGGCTCCTTTCAGGGGAAGGCTCTTTCTGACAGCAATGCTCGGTACATGTTTTTCTCCCCATTGTTTTTAAACACCGCATCTGAAGTACACTTTTGTGACTCTGAAAATGATGTTTCTGAAGATCCTACAGTCTTTCAGTATCAACATGTTGATGTTGCTGATAATTTATATGATTTTACACATGTCATTTGGTGTTCGGATCAAAGTCCATTCTGAAAGTGACCGATGTGCTGGGCCTGTGCCCTGTATGTTCTTTCTCCTGACTCTTCTTCTATGGTGCTGAAGTGAATGCCCATCTGAGATACATTATATATACAGCTTTGATACTGCCAATGACTGTGTACTGCATGTTCTCTCACCTATAGCTTGTCTTCTTTACGGTGGTGAAGACTCTGTATACGCTGGGCCACAGTTTGTCTTTGATCGCCCTCACAACCGGGAGCGCCATTCTCTGTCTATTCAGGTGAGAGTTAGGATGAGTCCCAAAAGACACCCTATTTCCTATGTAGTGCATCATATACTGTAGGAAATAAGGTGCTATTTGGGAAACAGTCTTAGTTACTCACTGTAAAGAGAAGCAGCAGGGTATTGTCACACAGCAGAGATCCTCTGATAAATCATTTCTTCCACTCCCTCTATAGAAAACTCCACTGCACGCGGAACTACATTCACCTCAACCTGTTCTTTTCCTTCATCCTGAGAGCGGTGGCAGTCCTTGTGAAGGACGACATCCTCTTCTCTCGCAATCAGTGCTCTGAGCAGCCTTCACTGGTGAGTCAGGTTGTTCATCAGCCTGTATACCTCTGGTTCTTATAGATCATTTGACAATTCCAACTGATATGTATTGGTATAGATGTAGAGTTGAAGTTGGAAGTTTAAATGCACTTAGGTTGGAGTCATTAAAACTCATTTTTCAACCACTCCACAAATTTCTTGTTAACAAACTATAGTTTTGGCAATTTGGTTAGGACATCTACTTTGTGCATGACACAAGTACTTTTTCCAACAATTGTTTACAGACAGATTATTTCACTTATAATTCACAGTATCACAATTCCAGGCGGAAAGTAATCCAGCACATAAATTATGGCTTTAGAAGCTTCTGATAGGCTAATTTACATCATTTGAGTCAATTGGAGTTGTACCTGTGGATGTATTTCAAGGCCTACCTTCAAACTCAGTGCCTCTTTGCTTGACATCACGGGAAAATCAAAAGAAATCAGCCAAGACCTCAGAAAAAAAAAATTGTAGACCTCCACAATTCTGGTTCATCCTTGGGAGCAATTTCCAAATGCATGAAGGTACCACATTCATCTGTACAAACAATAGTATGCAAAGTCAAGGTATTGGAGTGGCCATCACAAAGCCCTGACCTCAGTCCTATAGAAAAGTTGTGGGCAGAACTGAAAAAGCGTGGCAGGCAAGGAGGCCTACAAACCTGACTCAGTTACACCAGCTCTGTCAGGAGGAATGGGCCAAAAGTCACCCAACTTATTGTGGGAAGCATGTAGAAGGCTACCCGAAACATTTGACACAAGTTAAACAATTTAATGGCAATGCTACCAAATACTAATTGAGTGTATGTAAACTTCTGACCCACTGGGAATGTGATGAAAGAAATCAAAGCTGAAATAAATAATTCTCTCTAATTTCACATTCTTAAAATAAAGTGGTGATCATAAGACAGGGAATTGTTAATAGGATTAAATGCCAGGAATTGTGAAACGGAGTTTAAATGTATTTGGCTAAGGTGTATGTAAACTTCTGACTTCAACTGTATTTGTATAGATTTGCTATGAAACATGTTTCTTTCACTCCTTTGAAATTGAGGTACGGAATTCATTTTCCGCTGGACACATTTTGATTCTTGCTCCTTCAGTTCACTCCGATTGTGTTGGTGTGAGTATATTTTAGACAAAGATCTGGTAACCACTCTATCAGAATAAGGACAGGGAATTCAGCTTCCATATAGATACACTGGTTATTTGTGTTGAGTGTCCTGTAGTTTCTCTTTGTATAGCAGCACAAGTGATGTTCTACAATGTTGTTCCAGATTGGATGCAAGGCGAGCCTGGTGATTTTTCAATACTTTATCATGGCCAACTTCTTCTGGTTGCTGGTCGAGGGCCTCTACCTCCATACGCTCCTGATTGTCATCTTCTCTGAAAATAGACACTTCATTGTTTATCTTCTCATCGGCTGGGGTAAGCTAGTCATTAATATATATCCAATGTATCAAAAACAGTGAGGAACATACAGTACATCCAATCCATTTATGCCAAGAGATTGTATTCAGTGAATTCTCCATCTGTATTTCAGGATTCCCAACCGTGTTTGTTTCTGCATGGGCTATAACAAGGGTTTATTTTGAGGATACTGGGTAAGTCACCTTGGAAAGCATAAATGTACATGGTTGGTAGGGTAGTGGATTATTTTCATGTGTGATTGCCAGACAGGGCCGTGCACAGACATTTCGGGGGCAGTGCTCAAAATAAGGGCAGCCCCCTCCACCCCGCACCCCAAAAAAATAAAAAATAAAAATAATAATAATAATAATAATAATAATAATAATAATAATAATAATAATAATAATAATAATAATAATAATAATAATAATAATAATAATAATAATAATATTTTCTGGTACAACACACTCACTCATCAAACATTGTAAGCAAACCAGTGACTCCTAGGCCTGGGGACAACCAGAGAGCGAATGATGATGTAGGCTAAATATGCTAGCTGCTTAGCAATGCTGTTGGGGGAGAACAAAAAAAATCACTTGATTTGAGTGTGTTCTGCTGCTGACATCTGCCTCTTACTAACAATCAGTCAAATTGCCCCATTCTTTCCTGTTAGGAGGCTACTATTGAAGTTGGATCTGTCATGAGTCTCATTCACTGTTAGGGGCAAAGAACGGGGCAATGTCTCCCCACCGGTGGCTACTGCATGCAAGTCAGATGAGTGTGGTCTTCGGGGAGGGGGTGTATTTTACGAGATTCAAGAGTTTATGAAATGACCTAATTATATGCGTAATTTGTTACGGGCGGGCCGGGCGCCTGCAAGCTGACTTTGGTCAGTCGAACAGTGTTTCCTCTGACACATTGGTGCGGCTGACTTCAGGGTTAAGCCAGCAGTGTGTAAAGAAGCAGTGCAGCTTGGCGGGTCATGTTTCACGTCTCGACCTTCATCTCTTTCTAGCCCGTTGGGAGTTGCAGCATTTGGATAAGGTCATAACTACCACTTGTATATTATGATCAAATGTGGGTTAAAATAGGTAACATTATTTATATAGAAATATATTTTTTAAATGTTTTATATATTTTTTCTAATAACATGTAAATGATCGATGAGCTGCGTGGGCACTTTTTCCATAAGAGGGGAAAAGGGCAGGTGTTTGGGCACTGGTTGAACCCAATCTGTGCCTGTTGCCAGACTTAATGTAGATGTGCTGTTTGTCTTGGATTGCATGAAAGAATTTGATTGTGATTATAAAGTTAATGAAGCATTGGCAACCTTTGTCATTTTAATTTATTTCTCAAATCAGTTTAAACCAGTTCAAAGTGCTCAATCAATCAATCAATCAATCAATCAAATGTATTTAAAAAGCCCTTTTTAAATCAGCCGATGTCACAGTGCTATACGGAAACCCAGCCTAAAACCCCAAACAGCAAGCAATGCAGATGTAGAAGCACGGTGGCTAGGAAGAACTCCTTAGAAATGCAGGAACCTGGGAGTGCTGTGCTTAGGTTAGTATGGCCAGGGATGCATGGCACGTGTTGACTAACATCTTCGTATGGGTATCATTTCCTATTCCTTCAGATGCTGGGAACAGAATGATAACCCAATCCCCAAGTGGGTGATCAATGTACCCATAGGCTTCTCCATCATGGTGGGTATATATCATTTATCCTTCTCGGTTGCTGCTGTTTTAATATCCTTTACCACATGCAGGATCAAACCCTTGCTACATCCCAAGCATTAACTAAACAGAATGTGTCCAGGAGATAAGTAAATGCCACACAGAGAATATTCCGATCTGTCATGTTAGGTAGCCAGCGCATACTGGGGAGCTGATAGGACTGTAACGGCTAGAGCATGTTAAACCGAGAGACTCTGCATGCGTGTGAATTGAGGCTGGCTTGGATGTAATTCAAGGTTGAACTAGCTTTATCAAACTGTCATTGTATTTTACAACAGGTGATTTTATATGGGATGATTTAAATGGAACTAAGTACTGTCTTCTTATCTGATTCCATAACACATCCCTCAATGTATACCAACGCTGGTTATAGCTGAGTTAACTGCCCTTAAAAAGTACTGCAGTAACCAAATTTCACTAAATAAATAAAACAAACTGTATGTCAATATATGTTGACTGGGTTTCCAGGTGAACTTCCTCCTGTTCATCAGTATTATAAGGATTCTGGTTCAGAAGCTGAGGTGTCCTGATGTGGGTGGCAACGACCAGTCACAATACAGGTATGTGTTGTTGTGCTCAGTCAGTCACAAAACAGGGAGACCTATGTGTTACTGCACTCAGGCAACAGACCATGAATACTCAGTGTCAACATTCCTGAACGGAGAAATTAAGTGCTCAAATGTTTCAGCATGCCTTTGTATGTCACTCTGACATATGGTATTTTAGTTGACTTCTCAAGCAAAATACATAGATATGTAGCCTATTGTTCTATTGTGCAAATTGTACACTGTAGAGCGACACTAGATTCGGCTAAGCTGTAGAGGTGGTCAGCACAGCACGTATTTGCCTTCAGGGAGAAATATTCCCATCTTGTCTGAGCGGATTTAAGGGCTGAGAAGCGGCTGGCGACGCAAAGACTGGATGAGCTGCTGTCTACTGCTACAGGAAAGTCCACCTCGGTTGGCACTTAGCAGTCAGGGCCCCTTCACGATTTAGGATGTGTCTGAAATGGCACCCCATTCCCTTCATAGTGCACAACTTTTAGTACCCATAGAGCTCTGGTCAAAAGTAGCGCACTACGGGTTACTCTCACAGCACCGCAAACAACATGGGGCCCTCAAAAGGCTCTGACTGCATGTGTGGGTATGGATGTGCGTACATAGACCCACGAGCCACTGTGGCCCCTCATGATTAGTTTAGATTTTTTTGTGGCCCCCACCCCTATCAAAGTTGCCCATCCCTGCCTCATGCTCCCTATCATTTAATGGCTAAACACCAACGTTTTGTGGACGTATTAACAACAATTATTATTAAAATATACACTGAGTATACAAAACATGCCCTTTCCATGACCGACTGACCAGGTGAATACAGGTGAAAGCTATGATCCCTTATTGATGTCACTTGTTAAATCCACTTCAATCAGTGTAGATGAAGGGGAGGAGACAGGTTAAAGAAGGATTTTTAAGGCTTGAGACAATTTAGACAAGGATTTTGTATATGTGCCATTCAGAGGGTGAATGGGTAAGACAAAAATATTTAAGTGCCTTTTGAACAGGGTATGGAAGTAGGTGCCAGGCACACCGGTTTGCATCAAGAACTGCAACGCTGCTGAGTTTTTCACTCAACAGATTCCCGTGTGTATCAAGAATGGTCCACCACTCAAAGGACATCCAGCCAACTTGACACAACTGTGGGAAGCATTGGAGTTCACATTGGCCAGCATCCCTGTGGAATGCTTTCGACACCTTGTAGAGTCCATGACACAACTAATTGAGGCTGTTCTGAGGGCAAAAGGGGTGGTGCAACTCAATATTAGGAAGGTGTTCCCAATGTTGGCTATACTCGGTGTATGTGATTGTATAACAGTGTAGTCTCTAGGTCCCCTCCATAGAGTGTCTCTGTAATATTGTGTGTCTGGTTTCAGGAGGTTGGCCAAATCCACTCTCCTGCTGATCCCCCTGTTTGGCATCCATTACGTTGTCTTTGTGTCTCTCAATGAATCCATGGAAAATTATAAAATCTTCTTTGACCTTGCTATTGGATCCTTTCAGGTAAAACGGATCCTTTTTGGATATTTTAATCTATCACAATATATTTTGGCTATATTTGGGGCATTTTTGTTTTGGATTGTTTTTGGTTGTTTCTCATTTTGAAGATTTTCTGTTGACAGGGCCTGGTGGTTGCCATCCTGTACTGTTTCTTAAACAGTGAGGTAAGCTCTTGCCTTGATTGCTCTTAATTACATTTTATTCTGGAATGAATAGGTTGCCTTGGGCACTGATGGCCCAGTTAAGAAGACGCACAACAGCGTAAATGATTAGTGTTGAATCAGTGTTGACAAAGTCTTCCTTGGCACAAATTAGGATAGATGACAAGCAATGTTCAGGCTTTTATAAAAGCTGCTGTGTACATCATTGTAATTGACCTCAACCTCGACAAGACGGAGTAGCTCCGCGGTTGACAACTCCAGTGTCCGTCCGTCTCCCCCCCCCCCCATAGTGTAAAGAACGTTGCTGTGACCCTGGACTACACCCTGTGGGTCTCTGCAAACATCAAAGCAGTGACCCGCTCCTGCAGGTTGATGCTCTACAACATCCGTAGAGTACGACCCTACTTTACACAGGAAGCGGCGCAGGTCCTAATCCAGGCACTTGTCATCACCCTTCTGGACTATTGCAACATGCTGTTGGCTGGGCTCCCCGCTTGTGCCATCAAACCCCTGAAACTTATCCAGAATTGTGCAGCCTGCCTGTTTTCAAGCTATCCAAGTTCTCCCATGTCACCCTGCTACTCCACACACTCCACTGGAAGGCTATGGTACTTTCCTATGGAGCAGCAAGAGGAACTGCACCTCCCTACCTTCAGGCTCTGCTCAAACCCTACATCCCAACCTGAGTACTCCGTTCTGCCACCTCTGGTCTCTTAGCCCTTCCACCCCTACGGGAGGGCAGCTCCCGCTCAGCTCAGCCCAGTCCAAGCTTTTGCCTGACCTGGCATCCTAATGGGGGAACCAGTTTCCCTCCTGAAGCTAGGACAGCAGAGTCCCTGCCCATCTTTCAAAAACTGAAAACCTACCTCTTTTAACAATATCTTAAATAATCCCACAGCACCCCGCCTCGCACCCCCTCCTCAACACTCAGCCCCCCCAAAATATACAAAACAAAAACACATTTGTGAACTAACACTCACACTTGACTTTTTTCCCCCTTACTAGCTCTGACTTGGCTGGTTTCAACTTTATTGAGGAAAAATGTACTTGACAGTGATAAATGTAAAAGTGTAAATTATGAGATATATATAATATATATAGTGTTTAAAGGTATTTTGTTAGCAGTTACTACAAATGTTCATTTTAATTGTTGTCTGCTTTGTTTTAATTGTAGTAAAACGATGAGTACGGCATTTTATAAGAACATTTATACCATTTAATGTAGTGACAGATGTGGGCTAGTTTTTCCTCTGTGCTAAAATATTTACCTTGCTACTTCAGGTTCAAGGGGAACTCAAGAGAAAATGGCGGAGTATATGCCTCAACTGCCATATGGCCAGAAACTACACCCAGCACAACACCTACGCCTCCAGAAACGGTTCAGAGAACATGGCTCAGTTCCAACGTAATTCTCGTGCTCAGTCCTTCCTGCAGTCAGAGACCACTGTAGTGTGAGGGCTGCGTGTTAAAGAGGGATCGGTCTCCATTAAAACGCTCTGGGACTCTGGTATTGGCCTAAATACACACTACAGCACACACAGCCTACAGTTGTGGGCACTAAAAAGTTAGCTTGGACCACGGTATTGGCAGAACAATTGGCACAATGGCACTCTAGGATCTTCTAATGAGTTTGTCGCTAAAACCTGGACCCCGGTACAGGGTTTTATTTATTTTTATTTTTATGGCAGATGGCGTAACAGGGTATTTTTGAACAGATATGAATCAATTGGGCTAAGCTGCATTAATGTCAATATTTGTAATAATTAGTTTAAGTAAACATTTTCATTACTGGATGCCAAGGAGAATTGCTCTGCATGGCTCTTAAATCTTTATCTCCCTCTCCCTGTAGTAAAATGGATTTCACTCTGTGGTTAACGACCAGAGATGCCTCTGCCTATACGCCCACGGTTCCACGGCCACTAAGGTGTCCCCGACCCAAAAAGGAAAAAAACTTAGGAACTCAGTCGGGGTTTCAACTTGCTGTTGAGAGTTACAAAGTAGAATACACAAGTTGCAATTTAGAAATATGGTCATGCATTGCAGTTTGCCACTTGTCATGTCTATCACTGACAGTCACTCAATTAGCCCAGCTATGTCAGCTCAATTCTTTAGATAGCTGGGTAGACTACCTTTCTCAGCAATCTAAACCCTGTAGTAATCCTCACCAAATGACATTTGATTTTGTAAGTCACTCTCACTCATATCATATGAACATGACATAAATCATGGCAAAATGTGTAGAATTGCAAGAAATTAGCTTTAAAACTGTAAAATGTTCTCTTCACCTCAGATAATGTTGTAGTTTAAAATATATATATTTCATGCAATTCTACTCCTTTTGCTATGGGGCAGAGATAATTGTTCAGGTTCATAGGTAATATCCTTCAATTCTACACGTTTAGTCATAGGGTGGACTGAATTGTTTGCAGTTTTTAATAGGATATCCGAGTGAGAGTGACTAACAAAATCAATGGGGCCCCCATGTTCGGTAATTCAACCATGATTACGACAAGTTTAGATCGCTGGCTCGACTAGTTTACCAATCTAAAAAACTTTAGCTGACGTGGGATAATTGAGTGACTAAGAGACAAACTGCTGATGCACAACCACATTTTTTAAATTGCACCTTGTGTATTCTGCTATTCTAACTCTCAACAGTAGGTTTGAGTTCCTTCATTTTTTTAATGCTATATTAGCCGAGCTGACTGTGGTTCTAGTAAATCCAATGCAATGTTGTCAAAACATGATTACAATGAAACTAGGATTGTCAGGGCAAGGATGTGTTTTAGTTCTACTACATGTGTACATTTTACATGTTGCTTTGGGTTGCCATCGAAAGGATTATAAAATAAGATTGTTTTTTTGTTAACACAGGTTTTCTGCATCAGTTGTCTAAGAACCGTAAGAGTAGGGCTTAGAGGAGGTGAACGACCATTGTGTACATAACAGTATCTTGACCTACTGCAAAGTACTGGTATGTCATGTTTGCTGAGTTATTACTCAGAATTATTTTCTGCAAAGACCACGAATGTTATACCACATGATTGTGGTGTAGTGTTGCATCAAGTGTTGCATCATGTGAATGTAATTTCCCTCTGTCTTTTACAGTATGCTATGTTTGTTTGTTTTTTTCATTCGTCAAGGCAATCAACCAAAGCCTTCTCTGATGTAAGTTATACAGCTATGTTGTCCATGTAAATGTTAACTCGAGGTATGAGTTCTGTGGTAGATAACTTAAATGCTCCAGTCTGGGATGCTATACACACATCCACCCAGCGTACCAGACCGTGATTTCAGGTGCTTGGTGTAGATATGAAAGAAAGACAGGAAATGAATGCTGATTAGCTTGGCTTTTTCCTCAGAAGTGTTTTCACTGAGAAGGTGACAATGTTTAGACTTGAGGTCATATAAGAACAAAACCTTGGCTCCAACATTGAAATCTTTTGTGTTTAGTAAAAAATGATTCCCAAAGGTTATATCTACTGTAAGGTTATTCCCTGATCACCTAAGATATTTCAGACGACCTCGTGTATTTGCCATGTAAAATACTGCCAGGATTGTGTGTTTTTTTTGGGCATGTTTGTCATTGATGTACAGTAGTCAATCAAAATGTTAAGTGCCTAATATTTGCTATTTAATCGTAATTATTTATTCCACATCCTATTGCTATGTCTGCTTCCCAAATGGCACACTATTCCCTACATAGTGCAACAGGTTTGACCAGCTCTGTTCAAAAGTAGTGCACAAAATAGGAATAGGGTATAATTTAGGGCGCACCCTATGTGTATATTAAATGCCATAGCTTTGATGAACATTAGTGATGTATCCTTGTCTTGATTAGCCTGAATGTTTGTCTGTTTGTGTTTTCATGTCAACAACTTGTCACTCATTGTCAGGCTAAGTGCCATACGCATTGTCGTTGGTTTAACATAGACAGCCATGGAGTTGGCAAGAGCACAAACAGATTTGGGACTAGGCTACAAGGCTGTATGTCCTTATGAGAACAAAATGTTTGCCTTCATGGTCAAATATATCTTTCCATTAGTTGCATTCTCACCGCTATACCCTCCCACCACGGGGAGCCATTTTATAAGGTTGCATAACAAACATTTTTATATATTAGCAACATGCTATTGAATGATGCTTTGTTTTAATGTCTGGGTACATGTATGTCATGAGATTATGATGAGTAAACAATACAGCACCTTTTATGACTCATCTCGTCATTGATGAGGCTTGGCCCATGAACTCATTTTGAAGGGCACCACCAAGGTCGTTTCCGATGCTAATACCAATGACTATTAATAGGTAGAAGAATCCCTAAAGGGCTTGTTGCGTGGTAAACAACCCAAATGGAGAGAGAATAAAAGTTAAAGGAAAGCTAATACAATCAAGGAGATCCCACTACGAGGATATTTGTTACAGCCTATGTTTTGCTGTTACTGATTAAACCTTGTCCTTTCTGCTGGTTCATAGACTCTGCTAAGAGCTTTGGGTTACTTTCCAGATATGTCCCAAATCATCCTATTCCCTACATAGTGCACTACTTTTGACCAGGCCATTCGGCTCTGGTCAAAAGTAGCGCACTATGCAGGTAATAGGGTGCCAATTGGGACGCAGGCCAGGATGCGAGGACGCAGGCCAGGATGCGAGGATGCTAGCTGAACGTGTTGCTGACTCAGAGCCGGGGAGCTGTGGTGATCTGAGCTGACATAGCTGCTCTGGGGCGGAGGCAGCAGCACTAATTGGAAGAGAAGATGCTGTCCAAGAAGGAACCACTGATCCACACTGGATTCACTCTATTTCTCTACACATCCTGATTGTCATATTATACCCCTATTCTAGCATTTGGCATATGAGAGGATGGGATATGGGAATTATGAGTGGGTTTAATCACGTCTTCAAAACGAGAATCTGTAAATTACTATCTTGTCAAAATATCTGTACCAAAACTTTTAAGAATGAGAGGCCTCAGGCTAATAGTGTTACTACGCATAGATTTGAGCCACATATGGAGATCAAACAGTTCGTTATACTTCCTCCTCAAAGCTGTTAAGAAACCTCCTCCTTACAGCTTGAGGGAACCTCCCACATCACTGGCTCCACTAATGGATTGTTTTGAGTAGCAGAGACCACACAAGGCTCCTCTGGAATGATTGCAAACAAATGCGAGTGAGCATATGAGGGACGTGACAAATACCATCACTCAAGCTTATCGGCAGTAGAGGTAAAATGTTACATGGTTTATGTTGCCACGAATAAGCATGCTTCATTTCATTCTCTCAAACTACACTGAACAAAAATATAAACGCAACATCTAAAAGTGTTGGTCCCGTGTTTCATGAGCTGTAAAAAAAAAAAAATTAAAAAAGAAATTCCATACACACAAAAATCTTATTTCTCTCAAATGCACAAATTTGTTTACATCCCTGTTCGTAAGCATTTCTCTTTTGCCAAGATAATCCATCCACCTGACGGGTGTGGCATATCATGAAACTGATTAAACGGCATGATAATTACACAGGTGCACCTTGTGCTGGGACGATGAAAGGCCACTTTAAAATGTGCCGTTTTGTCACACAACACAATGCCACAGATGTATCAAGTTTTGAGGGATTGTGCAATTGGTATGCTGACTGCAGAAACGTTCTAGAGAATTGAATGTGCATTTCGCTACCATAAGCTGCCTCCAATGTCGTTTTAGAGGGGGGGCATCTTGGGGGGGGGGGCATATTGGAAATGGCCATCTGGGTGGTAATAGAAAATGTCTGCAATGGCACTATAGCCAAAAATACTTATTTACACAAGGCAATGGTCAAATATGACCTCAATATCACCCCCATGAAGGTCTTAAGATGGCTTTATGATAATAATAATTTTCTACATTATCGGTGGGGTTGATTTAGTGAGTAGATTACATTACAAAGTCATTTTGATATTGTTTGGAATTATTTTACCCTATGATAACAATAGCCTAATATATTTAATATGCCATCACTAATTCATTCTAATTAACTTAATCGTTATGACACACCCCTCACTATATACCCAATAAATTACTGCTAGTTTATTTATTTATTTTGATAGTTTATAGTTTATTTGCCGTTAGTCAGCACCTCCACACAAACACATTTTTCTGGGTGTGCGCCAGCTCATGTTTTTATATTCCTCTATTTTCGTCTAACAGGAAATCAAAACGGCAGACATTTTATCAAAATGGTTAATTGACAGGCATCCCAAACATCTTAAAATGTTCCTTACGGCATCTAGTATTAGTGTACCAAGTTTGATCATTTTATCATGAAATGGGTGTATTTGGTTCTTATTCGCTGGACTTTTTATATTATGTCAAGAAATTGGGCCAGGCTATGAGCAATGAGCAAGATAGTTGTCATTTGGATCAGAAATCCTGAAGCAGTAACTAGAATAAATTCTAAAATATGATCTCCACCCAAACCACTCGGTAGGAGCCTCTGCTACACAAGAGTGGCTCATTGCCCTGATGGGCAGATTTATAGCATGTTTATTTATAGCAGCATAATCCTCCTGATTAGATCATAGAGAAGGGATGTGTTAACATGTTTATGGGGTTCAGTCAAGGAGCAGAATAGAATATCTGAGTCCCAAATGGCACCCTATTCTCTAAATAGTGCACTACAGGGAACTTTGTAGCGAATAGGGTGCCATTTGGGATGTCGAAAATCTCTTTCCACATGAGGGAAGAAAGCCTAGCCTATGGTCTGTGCTGTAGGTTGTTTGTTCAGGCTCACGTTACAGAAACCCACAGTAAATGAATTTAACATATTAACTCAGCCAATCACAGAGCTATTAAAGAGCTATCCCCTGTGTTTCCTTTTTATGTATGAGGTAAACAAGCTCAAATAAATGTGTGTGGAGAACAGTGAGGAATCCCTGATGTTATTACCTTTGGATTTGATTGTGGACTTAGTGATGAAATGTTCCCCTTACAGTACAAAGTTGACAACTTGAAATCTTACAGAACTATGCTGACAATTTGGAAGTACAATTGTTCATGACAAACTACACAATGTCTAATTTAGTTCTGATTTCAACGGTTGGATTATTGAAGATACATTTGATATCTCAACGCCGTTCTGTGAATATGACTCATATAGTATTTTTCAAAGTCATTTATGTAATATGGCTGTGGTTCCTTTGGATGGTATAAACGTATGTAAATGTAGCTGACATATACAATACAAGTTAACTGGCTTCCATCGCATCCCCACAATTCATTCCTTCAGGAGCAGGAAGAGGTAGGGTGTACCAGCCTGGTATCAACTGATAAGCTTCAGTCTGGTATGCTTTTGCAAAATGATATGTATCATGAAATGTGACGCATAACTCAATACATTGCATTCAATGCGAAAAGTTTGCAAAAATTACTGTATAAAATAATGTATGTACTGATCTATACTGATCTGATCTGTACGCAAAGAAATTGGGAAATTATATTATTTTATACTAATACAATTGCTCAGAGAATGAGATTTTCTTTAATTCAAAATGATTGACACTCTTGTTTTCAATAGATTTCAATACCTCAACTTGCGAGGTAACGGCACTGAGCCTTTTTCTGTAATGTTGTATTAGTTGGAGAACACATTGGGAGGCATCTTAAACCATTTCCCATACAGAACCTTTCCAGATCCTTGATATCCTTCGTCTACGCTTATTATGGACTGCCCTCTTCAAATCAAACCACAGGAGACTGAGAAAGATGGCCATTCGAAAATGTTGATGATGTTGCCAATTAACCATTTCTTTGTGGATTTTGATGTGTGCTTGGGGTTATTATCATGCTGGAAGATCCACTTGCAGCCTAGTTTCAGCCTCTTGGCAGAGGCATCCATGTTTTTGTCTAAAATGTCCTGATACTGAGTAAAGTTCATGATGCCGTTGACAAGGGCCACAGGACTAGATGAAGCAAAATAGCCCTATAAAATGAAGGATTCACCACCACATTTTACAGTAGGTATGGAGGTATTTTATGCTCATGCATTCTCATTTTGATGCCAAGCCCACCACTGGTGTGGCCAAAGAGCTTCATTTTCATGTCAGACATACAGACAGACAAAGAGACAAAGAGACAGACAGACGGACGGACGGACGGACAGACAGAGACAGACAGGCAGACATATCCACTTACAGACAGACAGACAGACAGACAGACAGACAGACAGACAGACAGACAGACAGACAGACAGACAGACAGACAGACAGAAATATATATATATATATCCACTCACAGACAGACAGACAGACACATACACAGTGTTATTTCCATGACTGACCAGTTGACCAGGTGAAAGCTATGATTCCACTTGTGTGTGCGTGTGTGTGTAGGGGGGGGGGGGGGGGGGGTAGTGTACTCAATGTATATCTGAATGTAGGCATACATTTAAGATATACAATACACAAAACCCACATTCCATTCATTAAATAATTTTAAATAATTTTGTGGAGGGGGCACACTGACTGGACCAGGCAAAGAGTACCCCCCCCACCCTATTCTCCCTAGTAAGTGTTTCCTTCCAAGGTGCAGGCACGGTGTGAGTGCAGACAGTATCATGCAGTGGAGGATGCGAGAGAGTGTAGAGAGGGACACACAGCAATTGATTTGATTTTAGCTGCCAGTGATTGGCTGAACTCGCAGGAGTTGTGTTTGTGAATTAATTTTATAAAGCTATGTAGCCTATTGAGTCCTTCTTGAAGAATGAATAAAGAAAAACTTGTATCTCTGTAATACTAGTCACCTAGCAATTGTATGAAGTTGGCTTTAGCTAGCCAGCTAGATAGGTTCCCAATCTCTCAACCTCATAACTAGCTACCAAACCTTTTCAGGCTGTCAATCAAGGTAGAGTAGCTTGTCGAACTATCTTAGCTGGCATGCCTGCTGGCAAGGTTGGTAGATTACTAAATGCACTGAAAAATACTCACAGTAATTTAAATCTTTTACCCAGATTTTAGCAGAGACGCAGAGAAGCATAATTAGTTTCTTGGTAACGCTTTACATTGTGTAACTACACAGTAATAACCGTGGTAACAACATAGTAGTTATATAAGTCTTACTATGTTACTATGTAATTACAGGGTACTTTGTCTTTTATTATACATTTTCTTGTCTCACTATGTAACTGGTGTTTTGTAATTACACGTTTGAAAGTCACTTATGAATTACAACGATAATAACTTGAACCAAAATCGGAACCTTGTGACATGTAACTACAAGGTGCCACTGCCATTGAATCCACACGTAATACCAGGGTTGATAAATAGACTAGGACCTGGTAACAACAAATGTAACAAGGCACACCCTGTCGTTAACTACCAGTCATTTTGTATTACCTTTTTCTATGTTATGACCTGGCTCAAAGGCTATGCTAAATCAAGTGTAATGTAGGAACTATAGTTACATAGGATATACTAGTAATGATCATGTACTGTACTTACCTAGGAGCAAGGAACTTCATTTAAAGTGGAACCCAGTAGACTATAACCTTTATATTTACTATGTACAGTAGTTACAATGTAACAATCTTTTGCAGACAATAGGCAAAATTCTCGGACAAAGACCCCCCCCCCATCCTCACGTACTTTGTGCCCCCTCTAAATGAATGGGTGCATGAAGCCCCTGTTCAAAACTGCTATGTTTACATGACTTCTGATTAGATTTCCAGGGATACACAACATCCTGAGATATATGTACAGTCGATGACTTCTTTCCCTTCATGCAGTAATGCTGAAGGTAAAAAAACGTCTCTACATCCCACCCTCCCCAACTGTTTCATGTTCTATTTGCTAATGATCACTGGAGGACAAGCTGAACCTAGCGACATAGACATAGAGACATAGTCATGCATATGCAAATCTCTGTAATACATCACACAAGCCTGGAGTTGGGTTGAGGTAGTTTCCCTCAGCACTAGGTTTCATTGAAATAAAGGGCAATGGTTTTTGTGTTAGTGCCAGTGCTGACTTTGATGTCCTCATCAAAGAGGAAAAAACAAACTCCCTCTGCCTCTAGCGCTGCTTTCACTAACACTGCTGATACCAAGGGGATGTGGTCTGCATTTCAAATGGCAGCCTCTTTCCTATGTAGAAGCAGATAGCTACCTACCATAGAAAAATGTAAAATGTCATTGAAAATCCCCCAATGACGGATGTGGAGTTACTATGGCCTGGTCATCATAATTTTCTGTGTATATCCCCGAGAAGCACTTTATCTTCTCTCATCTATTTATTACCCTTTCACAACGGCTTCTGGAGGAGTGGCTCTGAATCAACAAACATTATTTGTATCTCTGTTTAATTCCTAGAACCAGACTTTCATCAGGACAAAAGTTAAAGGGGCTATCTGGGATTTAACAGCTGGATTATAAATAGCTATATGCTGTATATTTTTTGCTCAATTCGTAACATATCATACGAAATACATGATGTAGTACACAAGTGTGCAAAAACTTTCGGGGACCCGTTTTGGCTCATGAGCACTACAAAACTACTTTGTTCCCCTATGCCTGCGTTCCAAACGGCACCCTATAATATTTATGGTACACTACTTTTGAATAGGGCTCTGGTCAAAAGTAGTGCACTATGTAGGGAAAAGGGTGCCATTTGGGACGTACCCACTGCGTCCTCTACCTGTCAGTAAAATGTGGAGCGATAACATTGAAATGACTGTGAAAAGGCATCACTGGTGACAAGGGACTGCTGATGAGAGTGAAGACTCAGGGTAGACAGTCAGTGGCCAGTGCAGGAAGGCAGTGGTGTCCTGCTCAGAACACACAGTGTGTGTCCCAAATGACACCCTATTCCCTGGTGCACTACTTTTGACTAGACCCCTATGGGCCCTGACCAAAAGTATTGCATTATAATGGGAATAGGGTGCCATTTGGGACAGAGCCAGTGTACAAGTCAGAGGGTGGACGTGCGGACACAAGCAGGCAGGGGCAGGCTGAAGGGGTCTCCGCAGTTTGCTCCTTGAGCCGTCTGTCACTCTGGTTTATCAGGCAGAGAGCAGAGAGATGACTATCTCCATCAATGGCCACAGCTCTCTAGCCAGCATCAATCTTCTGTCCAAACCCCTCTTGTTCATCACGGGCCTCTTGTCTGTTCTAATTAACCTCAACTCTACCTCATCAGCATATTTTTTACATTAAACCTGGATACAAGAAACAAAGTCAATGCGCTACATTCTGCTTCACCAAATTGAGCCAATGTAGTTCTGGCTCTTTTAAGTCATCTGAATGTTCACCTTAATATCAGAACAAAAATACATCTTAGCAGCTGACTGTAAATAAATGATTTAATACAGTGACAAAATAGGCATTAGACTAGCCTTATTGCCAGTCTGTTTGTGCCATCGTGCCAACTCCTTCACTAATTTCCATTCCATGTTTGGCTTGACAATGACAGCATTGGAGATAGCAAGAATGCAAACAGATCTGGGACCAGGCTAGCATTATGGTAACACATGCCGCTTTCTCTTACCACTGTGACCTTTGTACTGAAGATCTCTTGATGACCTGTCAGATGAGTGGTATTAAGTTCACCTGAAGGGCTGAGAATGCTTCAAGGCCTTTTTGCATTGGCACTTAATTCTGTCCTGACATTTTCCTCTTTCTAAATAGGATTAAGGCCATGTTGGTTGATACGTCAATGATTTTCCCACAATAATCCATGTAAATATCTGTTTTTCAATGCACTGGAAAAGCTGATGTTTGCATTTCTCTGTACACACACTACAGCTCAAAAGTTTTAGAACACCTACTCATTTAAGGGTTTTTGTTTATTTTTACTATTTTCTACATTGTAGAATAATGGTGAAGACATCAAAACTATGAAATAACACATATGGAATAATGTACAGTAGTAACCAGAAAAGTGTTGAACAAATCAACATATATTTCATGTTTGAGATTCTTCGAATAGACACACATGCTTTTCCAACAGTCTTGAAGGAGTTCTCACATGCTGAGCACTTGTTGGCTGCTTTTCCTTCACTCTGCGGTCCGACTCATCCCAAACCATCTCAATTTGGTAGAGGTCGGGGGATTGTGGAGACCAGGTCATCTGATGCAGCACTCCATCACTCCAATTATTGGTAAAATACCCCTTACACAGACTGGAGGGGTGTTGGGTCATTGTCCTGTTGAAAAACAAATGATAGTCCCACTAAGCCCAAACCAGGTGGGATGGCGTATCGCTGCAGAATGCTGTGGTAGCCTTGTTGTGCCTTGATTTCTAAGTAAATCACAGACAGTGTCACCAGCAAAGAACACCCACACCACAATACCTCCTCCTCCATGCTATACGGTGGGAAATACACATGCAGAGATCATCCGTTCACCCCCCTGAGTCTCACAAAGACATGGCGGTTGGAACCAGAAATCTCAGATTTGGACTCATCAGAACAAAGGACAGATTTCCAGCATCCATCGCTCATGTTTCTTGGCCCAAGCAAGTCTCTTCTTCTTAGGCCTCCCGGTTGGCGCAGTGGTTAAGGGCGCTGTACTGCAGCGCCAGCTGTGCTGGGTTCGCGCCCAGGCTCTGTCGTAACCTGCCGCGACCGGGAGGTCCGTGGGGCGACGCACAATTGGCCTAGCGTCGCCCGGGTTAGGGAGGGCTTGGTCGGCTTGGTCTTTTACCAAATAGGGCTTCTGTATATCCTTCAACTGATTGGCTCAAATGCATTGAGAAGGAAAGAAATTTCACAAATGAACTTATAATAAGGCACACCTGTTAAATGAAATGCATTCCAGGTGACTACCTCATGAAGCTGGTTGAGAGAATGCCAAGAGTGTGTAAAGCTGAAGAATCTCAAATATAACATATTTCTTTTGGTTACTACATGATTCCATATGTGTTATTTCAAAGTTTTGATGTCTTCACTATTATTCTACAATGTAGAAAATAGTAAAAATAAAGAAAAACCCTTGAATGAGTAGGTGTTCTAAAACTTCTGACCAGTAGTGTAGTTCAAGAAAGGTCGTTCCAAATGGCACCCTGTTCCCTATATTGTGCACTACTTTTGACCAGAGCCATTTGGGATGCAGGCAGTATAAGAGGAGTCTACCTTTTACACCCCCAACCACACACATAACGCACATCAGAAGTATAGGATGTATCAGTATATATTCTGTTTTATTTGACAGATACCATTATGGTAAAATTAAAACACTCTCAGTTTTGGAGTTTGGAAAAGATCAACATCGAATGCATTGATTGTAGCTATTTCAATATAAGATATTCTGCTCTAACTGACTAAAACATCAACATGGTACTTTGGGAAGTAACCACATCTCATCTTCTCAGAACCCACTAGGTTACCATGCACACAATGTTCCCTATAGTGGTGGCTGTTGGCACTTTAAATCAGAGGATGGGCTCATAGTAATGGCTGGAACGGAATGGTATAAAACAATGTATTTGATACTGTTCCATTCATTTAATTCCAACCTCGACTATGAGTCCAGCTTTGGAGTTCTTCCTCCACTGGCCACCACTTCCCTGGTTTGTTCAACAGCATGACTAAAGCGAGCCTGTGTGTGTCTGTCTGTCTGCCTGCCTGCCTGCCTGCCTGTCTGTCTGTCTGTCTGTCTGTCTGTCTGTCTGTCTGTCTGTCTGTCTGTCTGTCTGTCTGTCTGTCTGTCTGTCTGTCTGTCTGCCTGCCTGCCTGCCTGCCTGTCTGTCTGTCTGTCTGTCTGTCTGTCTGTCTGTCTGTCTGTCTGTCTGTCTGTCTGTCTGTCTGTCTGTCTGCCTGCCTGCCTGCCTGCCTGCCTGCCTGCCTGCCTGCCTGTCTGTCTGTCTGTCTGTCTGTCTGTCTGAGTGTCCACTCTCAGTCCCTCATCTCCCTAATTAACTCTCATCCTGTCTGCACAGACGGAGGCTCCTCTATCCTGTCGCTCTCATCATAACACTAGTATGGGGCCCTCTCTCCCATGTAGTGTCCTGTGTGCCACTGCTTCCCACTACTCTCCTTGGTATCTATCGACCACGTCTGGGCCTGGTCCTCTCCTGCTGTCTGAGTCGTGCCCCGTGAAAAGGTCAGCCCAGAGCACAGCAGGCTAATCAACAGGCACAGAAGGCTGAGGCTCACCTGTGGCACCACTGCACTTTCCTCAGGTTAACCAACAACGCAGTAATTGGCAATGTCATTAAATACATGTAACAATAAAGAATCTCTTTCATAAACTTGCACTCAACTTTTGGGCTCAACTGTTGGGCTCACAGTGTCCAAGCACCCTAAGAGGTTAATTACATTGTCAATCATTGTGTTGTTGGTTAAGCTGAGGAGAGACGGTGGTACGATGTGCGTCTTGTGCCGTATTGTTAAGTCATTACTTTAACAATAAATAAGCTCTTTTATCAACTTCCACTGTCCTCCAAGAGATGCTGAATTTCCTTTTCACTTCCGATTGCTCCTCAATCCATGCACCTCAGTTGGAGAGCAAAGACTTTGAGGCCAAAGTTAACAGGTGTTTGGTACATTGAGGCCAACATTGGCAGGTGTTAGGTATTGTTTGGGCAGTGTACAAGCTGTACGTTACTGTATCTTCCATGAAATGACATACATGTTGACATTACGAGCATTTTGACTAATGCTTGTTATGCCATTGTGACTCTATTTTCCAGGTGTTGCGTTTTATTTTTGGCTATGAGTGTCTGTCTGTCTGTCTGTCTGGCTGTCTGTCTGTCTGTCTGTCTGTCTGTCTGTCTGTCTGTGTGTGTTGACTTCAGCAGTGCATGCAGCTCCCAGATGGCAGTGTCCATGCCAGACCATCTGTCTCCACTATGATGGATTTAGATCCACACCGCTCTACACCACATGGGTATCTGATCGACATGTCGGTTTTTCTAATCCACATAATCCAATGAGGGATGGAGGGGGTTGAGGTGGAGGGAGTAGATGCTCCTCTCCTTCCTCTCACGCCTCTTTATTTGACCTTTACCCCCACATAGGATAGGGAGAGAAACATTAGAAGTGAAGGTTTAACAAGCACACTACCATGCTGTTCTCATGTGTGGTGCAGGGATTTACTTCCCCCCAATATTGACATTGTAGATATTTTTTTAAATAACTCCCACACACATGATTTTACCTACACATTTATTGTCAACATTTCAGTCAGAAATGTCTTTATTTAGTACCCTCCTCCAAACATTTGTCCATCATCCAAGTCTTAAGTCATAAATTAATATATATATATCTCACTTCTTACATTATTCAGTCTCTACATACATGTACCATGCTCACTGCTAAATTATTCCTCTCATTGGTTATACTGTAATTCAAAATGGCAAATATTTTGTTCCTTGTGTGCTTTTGATAATTGTGCACATTGTGAACTCTTCAGGGAGTGAACAGTTCAGTGGTCCTCATTCGGAACTATAATTGTTGGTATCTCCAGGGAAAAGGGGTTTTCACTGAACATTTGTCTCACCAGCTACATGAGGTGGAACATATACAGTAGGGGTTGGGGAATGTTTTAAATACTGGGAAGATGCACAATAGCAACCATGTAATCGCACACTACTTAGACATGGTTATACCTGCCTGGGACATTCTGACAGTGCCGTGAAATTCACAGGATGACAGAAAGGACACACGATCAGTTACAAAGCAAACACTCTGTCATGGAGGAACTAGCTTCCTTCATGTGCAATCAGTGAAAGCATTACCATGTTTATCTCTCAGTAGCACAAGGATGACGCAAGTGAACTTTAGTATAGTGCTGTAGGTCGGTTATCTTTGAATGCAGCAGGTGATCATTATCAAAGTCTATTCTGGCGTCAATTTGACTAATGGTTTTTGTTAAGATTTGTGAAGTATTTTCAGCGTTATTTTGATGATATTTCACATTGTTTGTCTGCATAATTTCAATCTAACATTAATTTACTGTACATGAGACAAAGCATAGTCCTGGTGTGATATGGTGTCATCTAGTGGTGTAGCGGGACTGACATTGAATGCCTCAACTCATCATTTTCAATTCCTTAGTTCCCAAAATTTTTATAGCCCCGTACCCCTTCAAACATTCAACCTCCAGCTGTACCCCCTCTAGCACCAGGGCTAAACCTGCCACACACACACACACACTATACGGTACATTTATTAAACATAAGAATGACTATGAGTTTTTGTCACAACCCGGCTCATGGGAGGTGACAAAGAGTTCTTATTGGACCAGGGCTCAAATAATAATATAATAATAATCAATAATTTTGCTGTTTATTTAACCATCTTACATATAAAACCTTATTTGTTAATTGAAAATTGTGAATTACTCACCACAGGTTAATGAGAAGGGTGCACTTGAAAGGATCCACATAACTCTGCAATGTTGGGTTGTATTGGAGAGAGTCTCAGTCTTAAATAATTTTTGCCTGTATTTCGTTTTCATGCTAGTGAGGGCCGAGAATCCACTCTCACATAGATACGTGGTTGCAAATGGCATCGGTGTCTTAACATCGCGATTTGCCAAGGCAGGATATTCTGAGCGCAGACCAATCTCGAGATCTGGCAGTGGCTTGATTAAATTACATTTTCACAGAACCTCACCCAAATGTATAGCCCCGTTGGAAAATATAAATGGACTGTTAGAAAATGTGAAGGAATTATTTTTTATTTTATTTGGCGTACCCCCGACGACGGCATTGCATTTTGGAATACCTGCCTTAGAGGCTAATTCATTGAGTCTATATGCCAAATATGTAGTCAATCTGACTTACTGTTCATGAGAAGAAGATTTTTTAAGTAATTTTAGCATTAGTATATGTGCTAACTTGCATCAATAGGTACAGTGCATCCATATTTGAATTCTCAAAACCATTAAAGACTGACGAAATTAGTCTAAATACAAAATCTGGAGTGAATTGGACATATTGTCCATGAGCATAGATGAATGCAGATGTTGAGCATTAGGGTTACATCTGCAAATAATGAGTTGTTGATAGTTCCCTTGTTTTCTGAGATATCAATACCAAATTCAGTGTGGTTACTCTTAGATATGTCCACAATAGCGATGACAAGTTTCAAGTTGGTAGGCCACTGTGGAATAAATTTACAATGGTTTAAATGGACAAGTAAAAACAGATTTTTGAGTTGTCAATAACTCAGCCATCTTTTGACTAATGCCTTAGGTTTTCTCAAACTAAGTTAATACATGTATCACAGGCCTACGTTCCAATTTGGTGTCATTTGGTCTTACGGTTAATGAAAAGAAGATTTTTGAAGTATTTCAAGAACATTTTAGCATATTAGCCTATGTGCCATCTTCAAAGATGTGCTAATATGCATCTACTCGTATAGTGTGACCATCTTTGAAGGCATCCACATTATTTTCCCAAACTCTTTAGGGACTATTGCAATGAGTGCAAAGACCACATTTTGAGTGAATCTGACTTTTAGTCCATGAGGAGAATATTTTTGTAATTATTATTTTAAGCATTAGCGTTACATAGCAAAAAAAAGTGAATTGTTGGATATCAATGAAAAACTTAACATGGTTCATCAGGGTAATGTCTTTGATGACCCCACAAAAATCCATTGTGGAGTGGAGGATTTAAATGGGCTTGTAAAATCAGATTTCCTGACTAATCAATAGTTCAGCCCTCTCTTAACCAATCTCTTAGCTTTTCTCAAACTGAGATATGTACCGTGGGCCTACAATTGGTGTTATTTGGATTCATGGTTCTTGAGAATACATTTTCTAAGTTTTTCCAAAATGTCCAAGATAAAATCTCTCCTGACGGACCTTATGGGTCCATGACCCAAATTTGTTCAGCATAAAAAACGACACCTACAAAGTTCCAAGTCTCTAGGTCAAACTGGGTGGCAGATATGTGGGTTTCAGTGAGACTGCTTATAACAGCACCACCAATCAGTGCCAATCAGTGCCATTGTTTTTGATCAAGTTACTCAAGGCCTCTAGTTTCTGTGTGCCAAATTAGAAAAAAGTCTGTGCTTGAGTTTTTGCTGTGAATTTGCTGTGAAACCCTCATTATTTCATGGATTATAATTCATGGACAGTTTTCTATGGGTTGATACATTTTTTGCTAAGTCATTTTAAAGTGGAAATTACGAACTTATAAGCCTTTGTTGTACAGGAAAATATTTGCGACAACAGAGTGATCAAATTAAGGTACAGTGGGTCAAAAAAGTATTTAGTCATCCACCAATTGTGCAAGTTCTCCCACTTAAAAAGATGAGAGAGGCCTGTAATTTTCATCATGGGTACACTTCAACTATGACAGACAAAATGAGAAAAAATCTAGAAATTCACATTGTAGGATTTTTAATGAATTTATTTGCAAATTATGGTGGAAAATAAGTATTTGGTCAATAACAAAAGTTTATCTCAATACTTTGTTAAATACCCTTTGTTGGCAATGACAGAGGTCAAACGTTTTCTGTAAGTCTTCACAAGGTTTTCACACACTGTTGCTGGTATTTTGGCCCATTCCTCCATACAGATCTCCTCTAGAGCAGTGATGTTTTGGGGCTGTTGCTGGGCAACACGGACTTTCAACTTTCTCCAAAGATTGTCTATGGGGTTGAGATCTGGAGACTGGCTAGGCCACTCCAGGACCTTGAAATGCTTCTTACGAAGCCACTCCTTCGTTGCCCGGGCTGTGTGTTTGGGATCATTGTCATGCTGAAAGACCCAGCCACGTTTCATCTTCAATGCCCTTGCTGATGGAAGGAGGTTTTCAATCAAAATCTCACGATACATGGCCCCATTCATTCTTTCCTTTACACGGATCAGTCGTCCTGGTCCCTTTGCAGAAAAACAGCCCCAAAGCATGATGTTTCCACACCCATGCTTCACAGTAGGTATGGTGTTCTTTGGATGCAACTCAGCATTCTTTGTCCTCCAAACACGACGAGTTGAGGTTTTGCCAAAAAGTTATATTTTGGTTTCATCTGACCACATGACATTCTCCCACTCTTCTTCTGGATCATCCAAATGCTCTCTAGCAAACTTCAGACTGGCCCGGACATGTACTGGCTTAAGCAGGGGGACACGTCTGGCACTGCAGGATTTGAGTCTCTGGCGGGGTAGTGTGTTACTGATGGTAGGCTTTGTTACTTTCCCAGCTCTCTGCAAGTCATTCACTAGGTCCCCCCGTGTGGTTCTGGGATTTTTGCTCACCGTTCTTGTGATCATTTTGACCCCACGGGGTGAGATCTTGCGTGGAGCCCCAGATCGAGGGAGATTATCAGTGGTCTTGTATGTCTTCCATTTCCTAATAATTGCTCCCAACAGTTGATTTCTTCAAACCAAGCTGCTTACCTATTGCAGATTCAGTCTTCCCAGCCTGGTGCAGGTCTACAATATTTTTTCTGGTGTCCTTTGACAGCTATTTGGTCTTGGCCATAGTGGAGTTTGGAGTGTGACTGTTTGAGGTTGTGGACAGGTGTCTTTTATACTGATAACAAGTTCAAACAGGTGCCATTAATACAGGTAACGAGTGGAGGACAGAGGAGCCTCTTAAAGAAGAAGTTACAGGTCCGTGAGAGCCAGAAATCTTGCTTGTTTGTAAGTGACCAAATACCTATTTTCCACCATAATTTGCAAATAAATTCATTAAAAATTCTACAATGTCATTTTCTGGATTTTTTTTCTCATTTTGTCTGTCATAGTTGAAGTGTGCCTATGATGAAAATTACAGACCTCTCTCATCTTTTTAAGTGGAAGAACTTTTAAGTGTGAGAACTTGCACAATTGGTGGCTAATTTATCTTTCTAAAGAACAATTACAGTTACAGCACATCTTCCATGCTGCTGACAGATCCATTATCTTCTGTGTGTGAATGTTACAATCACAGTAACCATATTCTGTGAAAATGTTCTGTGAAGCATTTCTTATCGTTAGTTTCGGGCTACCATCTAAACAACTGGAATGTATAAACACAGTGATTTGATTTCACGTTTCGTAAGACTTTTAGAGAAAGCTTTCTCATTCATTCACTGGGTAGGATAAGGCTATTTTGTTGTGGTCACAGCACAGTAGATCATGCCCTTCCGACAATGTTGACGAGGTTGGCAGAATACTGTGACAAAAAAACGAAGACCCCTTTGTTGACGCTAGAAATAATTACTTCAAGGGAATAAGAAACGTTACCTCCTTTATGTTCACCAAAGATCTCACCTGCATCCCTAGTGGCCAAATAGGGTGCCATTTGGAACTCTACCCTCAATTTGTTCCCAACATCATAAGGCAATAGAGAAATCCATGTTGCCTGGCAACCTACCACAAACCACAAACTCATGTCTTTCTACTTGACCACCCACACACAATGCAGCAGAGAAAGAGGCACCCCATCATCCTGTTATAAACACTGTCTCAGTCCTAAATGGCCCTCTATTCCAAATATAGGTCAAACATAGTGCATGTTATAGGGAATAGGGTGCCATTTTAGGACATAGGCAGTGGATATCATTGCTATCCAAAACTTCATGGTATGAACAAATACACAGTCTACCAGCCTGCATAGCCGGTTCTCATCGTATCAATATCAGACTATGCAATGGAACACTTCCCACATTTTCATGGGCTTTGTTAATATGGGAGCATAGTTTTGGTGTAATCAAAAGCCGTTGATTACATTATTCCAAAACACTTGCAACTGGATAGTATGTAAATATTAAACTTAAACTGCAACAGAGAGAGTTTTATTCTGTTCCTAGAACTTTGTCCAGAGTACAGTTTACAGTGGTTTTCATTCAATAAAGACAGAAAGGAAGGGATGTCTGATTTATTGCTCAGACATAAAAGTACACCGCAGTGTGATGATGACTCAGCTGGTTGATACTTTGTTAATGACAAATCAGTAATAAAATCACATGCTTGTTAATTAACCTCAATACAAAACCCCCAACGTTCCCTTTAGGTTGATGCTTTTTTACATTTAACTAGGCAAGTCAGTTAAAAACAAATTCTTATTTACAATGACAGCCTAGGAACAGTGCCTTGCTCAGGGGCAGAACGACAGATTTTTTGATCTTGCAACCTTTAGGTTACTGGCCCAACGCTCTAACTACTAGGCTACCTGCCGCCCCAGGTAGGCAATTCACTCCATGTAATCCTCTCTAACGTCACAAAGAACACCTGCAAAAAGCACGAGGAACACATCTGTGTGTTTTATACCAGATTCAGACACAGTCACTTATTCAGACACAGTCTGAATATCACAAAACCATCCATTTAGACACAGTCTGAATATCTCAAAACAATAACATCTATTTCATTTCTCCCTAGAAGCATTGAAATTCCTCCTCGTGCATGCGAAATTGCGTGGATTTGCTCAAGGTTTGTAAATTCCCAGAAACTGCTATTTTCTTGCAGTGGTAGCCTAACACTTGTATTGTTTGTCTGGAGTCTAGACCTAAAGTTATTGGGTTAGAGCATTGTTTGAGCCAAGTTTTATCCCCAAGGACTGTGACAACAAAATTCAGACACCAATCTGCAAAGGCGTCAGTGATCATTTGTTTGCTAAAGCTAAAAACACTTCTTAATATTTTATTGAAATACTGTAACTTATCTTTGATGTTACTGTGATCGTTCACAAATATTTTGAGGACATAAGAATACAACTCCTTATGAAAAGATATATGTAATGATTGGCAAGCAGTTTCATTCTGTTGAGATACCATGTGAGCTTCTACAGATGTACAGAAACTCAGCAAAAAAAGAAACGGCCCTTTTCCAGGACCCTGTCTTTCAAAGATAATCCGTAAAATTCCAAATAACTTCACAGATCTTCATTGTAAAGGGTTTATACACTTATACACACATTTCCCATGCTTGTTCAATGAACCATAAACAATCGGGGCGGCAGGGTAGCCTAGTGGTTAGAGTGTTGGACTAGTAACCGGAAGGTTGTGAGTTCAAACCCCCGAGCTGACAAGGTACAAATCTGTCGTTCTGCCCCTGAACAGGCAGTTAACCCACTGTTCCCAGGCCGTCATTGAAAATAAGAATTTGTTCTTAACTGACTTGCCTGGTTAAATAAAGGTAAAAAAAATAAAAAATAAAAATAAAAAAAATAAAAAATAAAAATAAAAAAAATAATTAATGAACATGCACCTGTGGAACGGTTGTTAAGACACTAACAGCTTATAGGCAATTAAGGTCACAGTTATGAAAACTTAGGACACTGAAGAGGCATTTCTACTGACTCTGAAAAACACCAAAAGAAAGATGCCCAGGGTCCCTGCTCATCTGCGTGAACGTGCCTTAGGCATGCTGCAAGGAGGCATAAGGACTGCAGATGTGACCAGGGCAATACATTTAAATGTCCGTACCGTGAGACCCCTAAGACAGCGCTACAGGGAGACAAGACGGACAGCTGATCATCCTCGCAGTGGCAGACCACGTGTAACAACACATGCACAGGATCGGTACATCCGAACATCACATCTGCGGGACAGGTACAGGATGGCAACAACAACTGCCCGAGTTACACCAGGAACGTACAATCCCTTCATCAGTGCCTAGACTGTACGCAATAGGCTGAGAGAGGCTGGACTGAGGGCTTGTAGGCCTGTTGTAAGGCAGGTCCTCACCAGACATCACAGTCAACAACGTCGCCTATGGGCTGGACCAGACAGGACTGGCAAAAAGTGCTCTTCACTGACGAGTCACGGTTTTGTCTCACCAGGAGTGATGGTCAGATTCGCGTTTATCGTCAAAGGAATGAGCGTTACACTGAGGCCTGTACTCTGGAGCGGGATCAATTTGGAGGTGGAGGATCCGTCATGGTCTGCGGCGGTGTGTCACAGCATCATCGGACTGAGGTTGTTGTCATTGCAGGCAATCTCAACGCTGTGCGTTACACGGAATACATCCTCCTCCCTCATGTGGTACCCTTCCTGCAGGCTCATCCTGACATGACCTTCCAGCATAACAATGCTCGTTCTGTGCATGATTTCCTACAAGACAGGAATGTCAGTGATCTGCCATGGCAAGCAAAGAGCCCAGATCTCAATCCCATTGAGCACGTTTGGGACCTGTTGGATCGGAGGCTGGGGGCTAGGGCCATTCCCCCAAGAAATGTCCGGGAACTTGCAGGTACCTTGGTGGAAGAGTGGGGTAACATCTCACAGCAAGAACTGGCAAGTCTGGTGCAGTCCATGAGGAGGAGATGCACTGCAGTACTTAATGCAGCTGGTGGCCACACCAGATACTCACTGTTACTTTTGATTTTGACCCCCCCTCCCCCCTTTGATCAGGGACACATTATTCAATTTATGTTAGTCACATGTCTGTGGAATTTGTTCAGTTTATGTCTCAGTTGTTGAATCTTGTTATGTTCATACAAATACTTCCACATGCTAAGTTTGCTGAAAATAAGCGCAGTTGACAGTGAGAGGACATTTCTTTTTTTGCTGAGTTCATGTTCCTCAGCTTTTGCTTCTCAGGATGAAGGCATTCAAATATCGAAACAATATTGCTCCTCTCCTTTTGGTATTGTTTCACATGTGTTGTTCAGCTGGATCAGCATGCCTGCCCACCAAGACAAAACAACACCAGGGTTGCATTTAAAATCAGAGAAATACAGCACAGGATGCAATGATTAGCTATACTGTAGTGTGGGCGAGGAGTAACACGTACTAACCAACTATGCACCCATGTGACTACACAGTGCAGACCCTAATAAGCCCCAGTAATGTATGCTGTGAGGGAATGTCTGAATCCTAAATAGCACCCTATTTCCTATATAGTGCACTACTGTTAGGGCTCTGTTCAAAATTAGTGCACTCTGTAGGAAATAGGGTGCCATTTGGGACACAACCAATGTCCTACTAGAATATTTCTTATGTAATGCTGAGTTCAATTACTTCAACCTCAGGGAAGAAGACTGTTCTCCTCCATTATCTAAAATATTTTCTGTGTCCCCTTGTCATAATGAAAGCCCTAGACTTGACTTGAGCAAGATGCTCTCTAAGCAGCCTCCAAGTTGGTTCCAGATGAGTGAATGGTCAACCAGTGTGTGTGTTTGTCCCTTCCCTTTAATTTCTTTTGAGTCATTTTCCCCTGTGGCTGAGCCGGAGAAAGGATGAGTCCCATCAGGTCTGCTTGTGATGAATAGGGAACATGTTCTCTGTTCACATAGGATGCGTCCCAAATGGCTCCCTATTCCCAATATAGTGCACTACTTCTTAACAGAACCCTATGGGGGGGGGGGGGGGGGGGTAATCTGCCATTTGTGACACAGCCACAGTTTTTGAGATAACTGAGAGGTCAGAGGCCAATGGATAGTTCAAGAAAATCTGTAAAGTCATCTTTACGAAACGTACTTTGATTCTGTTAATGGGGCTTTAAAAAAGTATTCAAACTTTAGTGAAGCCTATACAGTATGTGTAAAATAAAAAAGATGAAAACATACTGTAAGCGAACATCTCAATGTGTGATTCAACAGTAACATCGGTCAATCTTGGCAACCTTCTGTCGGTAAAGGACCGGGAACCTTCAAACTATACTGTTTGATGACAGGCAAATCTCTGTTATCAAACATCCTACACTAACGGTGAGAACTGAAGAGCCGGAAAGAATGAGTTAACAACTTTGTTCAAACTGATTAAGCGTAATATGAGATTGACAGTTAACCATGATTGTTGGAAAAACAATATAGAATGAATCAAATGCCATTTGATTTAGATTCCATTCGATACACAGGTCAATTTGATCTGATTCTGTTTCCACCTTGCTTGAGAGGCTTTGCTGGGAGGACGCCTATCCGATTTTCACAGTAATACATTGACTTAATTGCGCTTGCTATGAATAAAAAGTGGGACAACTGGCAATTTCCTAAAATGTGGTGGGGATGTGTCCCCTTACCTAATTGCTATACTCATACAAATACATAGAAACTTGTAACTCCACAGTTCTACTGATCCTTAGTCATATGAACTGTGAACTAAAGACATACCAGAAACATGACTTTCTGAGAAAAATATACTGTAGCAGAATAAGTTTCAAATGAGCATTAATGTAGAGTGCATGATCTATGTCATTGAAAGTGCGAAGGGTCAATAGAAACATTCTCTATGTGTCTGTGACCAGCCCATGGCCATTGATTGCCCCATTGGACTGGCCCCTACAGTCACTGTCACCCACATAGTTTGCATTCCAAATGGCACCTGATATAGTGCACTATTTAGGGAATAGATAGTGTCATTTGGGATTCACACATACAGTAGCAGAACACAGGGAGGGACAGATCACAGGGCTGCTTCACCCCTCGATGACCTCTGGAATGGAATGACATGACACGGTGAACATGTCTATTCTTTATGTGTAAGTTATGTCTTTCCCTCAAGTATTGCCGTGGGTTGTGGGTAGGTCAGTTGCTCAATTTCCTCTAGGAATATTTTTATAGTCAGAAGTATGTTCTATATGTGTACAATAGCAATTAGTCTGGCCAATCAACTAAACATATTAGCATTAAATGTGTAAGCTTGCACAAGCAGGTCACGGCTTCCAGTATATTGTAAGCACCTTTACACCTTCAAATCAAATCAAATCAAATCAAATTTTATTTGTCACATACACATGGTTAGCAGATGTTAATGCGAGTGTAGCGAAATGCTTGTGCTTCTAGTTCCGACAATGCAGTAATAACCAACAAGTAATCTAACTAACAATTCCAAAACTACTGTCTTGTACACAGTGTAAGGGGATAAAGAATATGTACATAAGGATATATGAATGAGTGATGGTACAGAGCAGCATAGGCAAGATACAGTAGATGGTATCGAGTACAGTATGTACAAATGAGATGAGTATGTAAACAAAGTGGCATAGTTTAAAGTGGCTAGTGATACATGTATTACATAAGGATACAGTCGATGATATAGAGTACAGTATATACGTATGCATATGAGATGAATAATGTAGGGTAAGTAACATTATATAAGGTAGCATTGTTTAAAGTGGCTAGTGATATATTTACATCATTTCCCATCAATTCCCATTATTAAAGTGGCTGGAGTTGAGTCAGTGTCAGTGTGTTGGCAGCAGCCACTCAATGTTAGTGGTGGCTGTTTAACAGTCTGATGGCCTTGAGATAGAAGCTGTTTTTCAGTCTCTCGGTCCCAGCTTTGATGCACCTGTACTGACCTCGCCTTCTGGATGATAGCGGGGTGAACAGGCAGTGGCTCGGGTGGTTGATGTCCTTGTTGACCTATGGAATAGAATCAGTATATAGAATAACTTTATTTTGCCTGAGGGAACATTATATGTTTGCATTTGCATTTGAGTCATTTGGCAGACACTCTTATCCAGAGTGACATACAGTTAACTAGGTACAACAGCCACAGTCACAGTAATTACAACCGTCCTCAATAAAACAGCTAGCAGAAAAGTCAGTGCTTGCAAGACAAGACAAGTGCAAGAAAGCCATATACCAAATATATACTGTGCACGTTGAACAACTCTTTATTATGTATAGAGAAGAATAACATAATTTCCCTGGAAGGAACCTCACTCGAATATAATCAGTGCACTGTACATGGTGAAGAACTCTTCGTTTCTTATAGACTACAATAACTCGTGTTTGTATCTAGTCCATTTGGTTCTGGAGGCCGAGCCCAAGATTAATGTGTAACTAACCCAACGTAGCCAGCCGTTAAAAGAAACGCCTGAAACTAGATCGCCGGCATTCTGGTCTTGACAATAATTTTTAAAAAGCTGTCGGGGGAGGTTCTCTTCTGTACTATTAAACCAATCCAGTAAATGTGGAGGAGGAGTTAAGATGGAGTGTTGTCTTGTTAACGTCCAAAGCGGTAGTCGCTTCACCTTCTCTCTCTTCCATTTGCTCTGAAAACTGGAACTTCTGGTTGTTGGCAACTCCACTAAGGCTCCTTCCCTCAGGTATTGTTATAGGTTGTGGGTAGCTCAGTTGATATTGAGAAAAACTCCTGCTGATATTGAGAAAATTGTATTGAGAAAACTATCCTTCATCATGCAAGTCATTCACGTCACGTTTTCAATCTCTTATTTGCAACACTTATGTAAAACGGCCCATATATTGTATCATCAAAGAGAAAGTCATGTTAACATAGTTGGCACACCACGAGAAAGCAATGCTCGGCGGGAGGCAGTATTAAGTAGTACACTAATGGAAACCCACAGCTCTACTTTTAATTGAGTACTTTATTCAAAAAAAAAAACACTTTACACATATAACTTATTCGCTCTGAATTTGCTAATGATGTTTTTCTCCACAATTGACTGGGTTGAATAGCATATCACCATGTAACGTGTAAGCTTGCATAGACCTAGCTGCATGACACTTAAAGGTTCAATGCAGTCATTTTTTATCTCAATATCAAATCATTTCTGGGTAGTAATTACAGTAAGCACCTTAATGTGATTGTTTTAAATTATAATTGTCAAAATAAAACAAAAATAGCTTCTTAGCAAAGAGCAATTTCTCAAGGAAGAATTTTGCTAGGACTGTCTGGGAGTGGTCTGAGTAGGGAATGGGAAAAGGGACAGCTTTGGAACTCGCTTTCTTATTGGTCTATTAGGATATTATGTAACTAGTTTCCATGTAGAGTTTTCAACACAACGTCAGCGTATACATAGTTCTGATGATCATTAGATTGATGCAACAACCTGTTAGCCAGGTTAAGTCATTTTATTTTGGTTGACGTTTTACCTCAATTTCAATCTTTACAGCGTTGGTTGAAATGAGATGAAACCAGTACTGATTGATGACTTTTAGCAAATTCAAATATGTGTTTCCCAACGTAGATTCCACATGACATTAGGGTGACCAATGACTTTGAAACAACGTTGATTCGACTAGTGTGTACCCAGTGGGGTGGCTCAAACAGGAAATTAATTGAACATAAATTAAATAAAATGGTTCTGCATTGGACATGATGACAAAAAATAAAGGATCTATTCACAGCCAATGTCATGCTTTGTGGGGGAATTTTTGGTTTCTCAAAATGTCATATTTTAGTAATAGAATAACAAGACATTTTCCATTCAACCAGAAAATCTGCCAAAATGCACTTCAATTAAATTGTAATGTGTTTCACAAACAGCAACAAAGGACTAAACTACAAAAGCATGACATCATTGCCCCTTTGTCGGAAACATGCTTTTCTCAGAACATGAGAAAGTTCCGGAACAAAAGCAAGTTCCATTAACCTAATGATGATCGGTCACCACTCTGACATAAACAAACCACTAAGGGGTATAACAGTGATATAAAAGGACATGCACATGGGTCACAGTCACAATACACATAACAACAATTCTGGACTGCAATTCCACTTTTCTTTTAGATGGCATCTGAAAACAACCTGGTTGAGCACATTGAATCACTAAAACATTGGGGGAAATTACTTTAGGACACAATGAACATTACCAGTAATGTCTGTGGCCAGAAACATGGACATGTATGCACATTGTGTGCTTGTCACATCATGTAGCATGACAGTGAGGGATGTGACACATTAGGAAGAGCTACACTGTAACTGTTTACATGTTGTTCTATCATGTATTAATGAATAAATGGAGTGTGTCCTTTTGCGTTTTTTCCCCCAAACTAGGCCATTCTTTGCTGTGAAAAGACAATATTAACTAATGAGAGTGCTTTCCTTTGCATGTATACTGTTCACTGCACAAATACATTGTTGCCAATGTTACGGAAGTGTACATTCTAGAGTCTAAGATAACAATTTAATACCAACTTATTTTAAGCCCAACTGGTGCAACTCTTGATGACTCTGACGTTAGAAACAGATTGTACTTACAGTGCCTTCAGAAAATATTCACACCCCTTGTCTTTTCAACATTTTGTTGTGTTACAGCCTGAATAAAATTGATTAAGTGTATATATTTTTTGTCACACCCAGTCACTACAAAGATACAGACGTCCTTCCTAACTCAGATGCCGGAGAGGAAGGAAACTGCTCAGGGACTTCCCCATGAGGCCAATGGTGACTTTAAAACAATTACAGAGTTTAATGACTGTGATAGGAGAAAACTGAGAATGGATCAACAACATTGTACTTACTCCACAATACTAACATACTGTAATTGACAGAGTGAAAAGAAGGAAACCTGTAACAGAATAAAAATATTCCAAAACATGCATCCTGTTTCCAACAGGGCACTAAATTAATACCGCAAAAAATGTGGCAAAGCAATGAACTTTTTTGTCTTGAATACAAAGTGTTATGTTTGGGGCAAATCCATTACAACACATTACTGAGTCCCACTCTCCATATTTTCAAGCATAGTGGTGGCTGCATCATGTTATGGGTATGTTTATAATCATTAAGAACTGGGGAGTTTTTCAAGATAAAAAATAAATGGAATGGAGCTAAGCACAGGCAAAATCCTAGAGGAAAATCTGGTTTGGTCTGCTTTCCACCAGACACTGGGAGATTAATTCACCTTTCAGCAGGACAATAACCTTCAACACAAGGCCAAATCTACACTGGAGTTGAGTGGTTGAGTTACAGTAGTTATTTAAATCTGCTTGAAAAACTCTGGCAAGATCTGAAAAGCTTGAAGAATTTTGAAAATAATAATGGGAAAATGTTGCACAATCCAGGTGTCGAAAGCTCTTAGGGACTTACCCAGAAAGACTCACATCCGTAATCGCTGCCAAAGATGAGTCTAACATGTATTGACTCAGGTGGTTGAATAGTTTTCCAAAAATATATCTATTATTGTTTTATTTTTCATAATTTGTGTTGACAAATGTTAGAAATGTTCTTCCACTTTGACATGACAAAGTATTTTAATTCCACTTCTTAACTTAGAAAATGTTTTAAAAAATCAAGGGCTGTGAATAATTTCTCAAGGCACTGTATACTTGTCATTATTGTTGGCTAAGCTATGGCCATATTACAGAATTTGAAAAGTGTCAAAAACGTTTTGCCAAAACAGTTTGGACTGGGACCAAAATGAAAACTGAGACATCTTCCAGTTTATGATCAAATTAGATCCCAACACTTGGTTGGATATCACAGGGGAGGAGCACTTTGAGAGACTGTATAGACGTTCCCTATAGACTCTTCAACAGTTAGAGAGGCTCCTGGTTACTGTGATAGAGAACTCTGTGATTCAGCCAGGGCCCTTTAGCTCTAGAAATTTGAATCTCATACGCAGCAGGGGACCTGCTATGAGTAATATTGCTGATCACAGATGGCAGCAGGGGGGAAAGCACCAGCAAGAAGTGGAATGGGTCATCCAGCTCACTATTTCAGCATTAGACTGTTTCATGACTGTTTTTTATAGCATATTATTTGGATAGTCCATCTGTAGATGCTATCTATATATATATATATATATATATATATATATATATATATATATATATAGAGAGAGAGAGAGAGAGAGAGAGAGAGAGAGAGAGAGAGAGAGAGAGAGAGAGAGTGAGTTAAAGTCGGCAGTTTACATACACTTATGTTGGAGTCATTAAAACTTGTTTTTCAACCACTCCACAAATTTCTTGTTAACAAACTATAGTTGTGGCAAGTCGGTTAGGACATCTACTTTGTGCATGACACAAGTCATTTTCCAACAATTGTTTACAGACAGATTATTTCACTTATAATTCACTGTATCACAATTCCAGTGGGTCAGAAGTTTACATACACTATGTTGAATGTGCCTTTAAACAGCTTGGAAAATTCCAGAAAATGATGTCATGGCTTTAGAAGCTTCTGATAGGCTAATTGACATACTTTTAGTCAATTGGAGGTGTACCTGTAGATGTATTTCAAGACCTACCTTCAAACTCAGTGCCACTTTGCTTGACATCATGGGAAAATCAAAAGAAATCAATCAAGACCTAAAAAAAACAATTGTAGACCTCCACATGTCTGGTTCATGGGGGACCACGCAGCCGTCATACCGCTCAGGAAGGAGACGCGTTCTGTCTCCTAGAGATGAACCTATTTTGGTGCGAAAAGTGCAAATCAATCCCAGAACAACAGCAAAGGACCTTGTGAAGATGCTGGAGGGAACAGGTACAAAAGTATCTATATCCACAGTAAAACAAGACCTATATCGACATAACCTGAAAACCACTCAGTAAGAAAGAAGTCACTGCTCCAAAACCGCCATAAAAAAGCCAGACAATGGTTTGCAACTGCACATGGGGACAAAGATCATACTTTTTTGGAGAAATATCATCTGGTCTGATGAAACAAAAATAAAACTGTTGGCCATAATGACTATCGTTATGTTTGGAGGAAAAAGGGGGAGGCTTGCAAGCCGAAGAACACCATCCCAACCGTGAAGCACAGGGGTGACAGCATCATGTTGTGGGGGTGCTTTGCTGCAGGAGGTACTGGTGCACTTCACAAAATAGATGTCGGAAGTTTCAAGTCTCAAGACATCAGTCAGGAAGTTAAAGCCTGGTCACAAATAGGTCTTCCAAATGGACAATGACCCCAAGCATTTGTTGTGGCAGAATGGCTTAAGGACAACAAAATCCTGACCTCAATCCTATAGAAAATGTGTGGGCAGAACTGAAAAAGCATGTGCGAGCAAGGACGCCTACAAACCTGACTCAGTTACACCAGCTCTGTCAGGAGGAATGGGCCAAAATTCACCCAACTTATTGTGGGAAGCTTGTGGAAGGCTACCTGAAACGTTTGACCAAAGTTAAACAATTTAACATTGAGTGCATGTAAACGTCTGACCCACTGGGAATGTTATAAAGAAATCAAAGCTGAAATAAATCATTCTCTCTACTATTATTCTGACATTTCACATTCTTAAAATAAAGTGGTGATCCTAACTGAACTGAGACAGGGAATTTGTACTTTCGCTAAGGTGTATGTAAACTTCCGAGTTCAACTGTTGCATTTTCCACATTTCATTATGTTACAGCCGTATTCTACAATGGATTAAATTCAGTGTTTTACTCATCAATCTACACACAATACCCCATAATGACAAAGTGAAAACAGGTTTTTAGAATTAATCAGACACTTTGCTATGAGACTCGAAGTTGAGCTCAGGTACATCCTGATTCCATTGATCATCCTTGAGATGTTTCTACAACTTGATTGGAGTCCACCTGCTGTTACTTTGGAAAGGCCTGTCTATATAAGGTCCAACAGTTAACAGTGCATGTCAGAGCAAAAACCAAGCCATGAGGTTGAAGGAATTGTCTGTAGAGCGCCGAGACAGGATTGTGTCGAGGCACAGATCTTGGGAAGGGCATCAAAACATTTCTGCAGCATTGAAGGTCTGCAAGAACACAGTGGCCTCCATCATTCTAAAAATTATATACACTACCGTTGAGGACTTGTGAGGCGTCTGTTTCTCAAACTAGACACTCTAATGTACTTGTCCTCTTGCTCAGTTGTGCACCAGGGCCTCCCACTCCCCTTTCTATTCTGCTTAAAGTACGTTTGCACTGTTCTGATCGTCAGTTTCTTGACAATTTCTCGCATGGAATAGCATTAATTTCTCAGAACAAGAATAGGCTAATGAGTTTCAGAAGAAAGCTCTTTGTTTCTGGCCATTTTAAGCCTGTAATCGAACCCACAAATGTTGATGCTCCAGATACTCAACTAGTCTAAAAAAGGCTAGTTTTATTGCTTCTTTAATCAGCTGTGCTAACATACTTGCAAAAGGGTTTTCTAATGATAAATTAGCCTTTAAAATTGATAAACTTGGATTAGCTAACACAACGTGCCATTGGGACACGAGTAATGGTTGCTGATAATGGACCTCTGTACGCCTATGTAGATATTCCATAAAAAATCTGCCGTTTCCAGCTTCATCAAATCAAATCCAATTTATTTATATAGCCCTTCTTACATCAGCTGATATTTCAAAGTGTTGTACAGAAACCCAGCCTAAAACCCCAAACAGCAAGCAATGCAGGTGTAGAAGCACGGTGGCTCGGAAAAACTTTCTAGAAAGGCCAAAACCTAGGAAGAAACCTAGAGAGGAACCAGGCTATGAGGGGTGGCCAGTCCTCTTCTGGCTGTGCCGGGTGGAGATTATAACAGAACATGGCCAATATGTTCAAATGTTCATAAATGACCAGCATGGTCAAATAATAATAATCACAGTAGTTGTCGAGGGTGCAGCAAGTCAGCACCTCAGGAGTAAATGTCAGTTGGCTTTTCATAGCTGATCATGAAGAGTATCTCTACCGCTCCTGCTGTCTCTAGAGAGTTGAAAACAGCAGGTCTGGGACAGGTAGCACGTCCGGTGAACAGGTCAGGGTTCCATAGCCGCAGGCAGAACAGTTGAAATTGGAGCAGCAGCACGGCCAGGTGGACTGGGGACAGCAAGGAGTCATCATGCCAGGTAGACCTGAGGCTTGGTCCTAGGACTCAGGTCCTCCGAGAGAGAGAAAGAAATAGAGAATTAGAGAGAGCATACTTAAAAATCACACAGGACACCGGATAAGACAGGAGAAGCACTCCAGATATAACAAACTGACCCTAGCCCCCCGACACATAAACTACTGCAGCAGACAGGGCCAAAAGGATGTAACCCAACCCACTTTGCCAAAGCACAGCTCCCACACCACTAGAGGGATATCTTCAACCACCAACTTACCATCCTGAGACAAGTCCAGAGCTTTTCCGTTCACCTTCACACTCCTGGGCCAGACTACACTCTATCATATGACCCACTGAAGAGATGAGTCTTCAGTAAAGACTTAAAGGTTGAGACCGAGACTGCGTCTCTCACATGGGTAGGCAGACCATTCCATAAAAACGGAGCTCTATAGGAGAAAGCCCTTCCTCCAGCTGTTTGCTTAGAAATTCTAGGAACAATTAGGAGGCCTGCGTCTTGTAACTGTAGCGTACGTGTAGGTATGTACGGCAGGACCAAATCGGAAAGATAGGTAGGAGCAAGCCCATGTAATGCTTTGTAGGTTAGCAGTAAAACCTTGAAAACAGCCCTTGCCTTAACAGGAATCTAGTGTAGGGAGGCTAGCACTGGAGTAATATGATCAAATTCTTTTTGGTTATAGTCAGGATTCTATCAGCCGTATTTCGCACTAACTTTATTTAGTGCTTTATCCGGGTAGCCGGAAAGTAGAGCATTGCAGTAGTCTCTAAAATGACGTTGGAGTTGGCTTATAGTAGAGGAATGAACATTACATTTTCTGGCAACAGCTCTGGTGGACATTCCGGCAGTCAACATACGAATTGCACTCTCCATAAAACTGGAGACATTTGTGGTATTGTGTTGTTTGACAAAACTGCACATTTTAGAGTGGCCTTTTATTGCCCCCAGCACAAGGTGCACCTGTGTTATGATCATGCTGTTTACTTCATGATATGCCACACCTGTCAGGTGGATGGACCAGCAGATGCATAAATAAAAGAGAGAGAGAGAGAGAGAAAGAGAGAAAAAGAGAGCAGCATTTATGTAATTTGGACCTCTAGGTGTGCAGTAGTAGGTCCAAATCCCTCTACTGAATTTCATGTCAGATAAAGAGCGGAGAGTGCTCTCCTCCTCTCAATCATCTCCCAGGGTGCCATAGTGAGCTGAGCCTTTCCAGCCAGCGCTCTGCAGGAGTGAAGCACTGATGATAGCAGGGTGGAAACCAACCTTAAAGGCACATTCGTTTTTCAGCCAAACGGCAGCCCCGCCACTTTGCTTTTGCTACTGTATAAAGCTGAGGATTGAGGCTGGAGAAAGATAACAACTCTCAAATGTATAGATATAGATATGTATGCAAGGACTGACAGCCCAAGACACCATTATGGTTTTAAAGTGTCAGAGTTTCATATTTCTAAGTTATACTAGTTACAAATCAACCTTAAATTTTGGCATTATGATGCCATAAACAAGGGACATTTTAAGTTATATTCTTCAATAATCAATAGGTATATCAAGAATTGGTTCCCAGATCACATATTTCACTTTTACGACTCATACTGTCCATTACGAGACCCCACGAGTAGGGCCCTGTGTTTTGGTTAATCATGTCACATGACCTGGATTTCAACCTTTATTTTAAGCCTTTTCCAGAAATTAGAATTAGACCAAAAATGAAAGCAATTGTCTGAGGATGGTGCTGAAATGGGACAGTTTGATGAAAAGGCTTTAAATTCAGGTCATGTCACATGATTAACCAAAACAAAGGGCCCTATCTATGAGGTCTGAATACTCATCATGCCACTCTGGATTCCCGACAAGCTTCCCACTGGGCACAAACTGGTTGAATCAACGTTGTTTCAACGTCATTTGTCAACCTATTGTGATGTGGAATCTACATGGCAAATACATTGGACTTGAAAAAAGTAATCGATCAACTGTCAACTGTTGTTTTGAGGGTTGAAATTTCAACCACAGAATTGTCATCATGGTAATCAAATTTCAACATAGAAAAACCTTGTATAAAATATGTTGAATTAGTACCTTTAAAACAACATCAGATCTTCAACGTTATATCCACTATCAGAAAAAAACAATGGGCTGGGCAGCACCTCCTACTAGATAATTGATTTATCTACAGCTACCCTTTAGTCTTCTAACCAGGGTTTAACCAAGTCAAGCCCTGGTTAGCTATGATATTTGTCACTGACTATTCCCATTGTGCTATCTTGAGAATGATTGTTGAGAGATCTACACTCAATGATGCTACTTAGGCCTAAATAGCATTTGCAAAGTCATCAACAGCTATTGTTTCAATTCAACCCAGAATTCAACTAAAATTAAACCAGTGGAGGCTGCTGAGGAGAAGACAGTTCATAATAATGGCTGGAATTTAGTGTAATGGCTGGAATGGTATCAAACACGTGTTTGATACCACTCCATTCCAGACATTATTATCAGCCATCCTCCCCTCAGCAGCCCCCATTGAAATAGACAACACGATAAGCCTAGGGTTTCAAGCTCTGGTTGATTTCAAATGTAATGATATTTAGTGATTTTGAATTGTGCTTGGTTGTCAATGCAACCAAATATCAACATTTGAAGATGTTTATTCTGCTTGGATAGTTAAAGAACAGGACTAAATCAAATCCAACTTTATTTAAAGTGCATTTCAAGTTTAATTTAATTTAGTCCTATTATTTAACTTAGATGTTTGGTTGAGATGGAGACATGACTCCAATATATGAATTATTAATTTGAAGAAAAACTGGAATTAAATGTACGTTTTGCTTACATACATTTTCCCTGACACCCAAAAGTACTCATTACATTTCAAATGCTCAGACAGGACAGCAATATGGTTCAATTCCTCCACCTTGTCTTCCCTACTGCCTCTGATCTGGAGGACTCATTAAACACAAATACTGCATTTGTAAATTATGTCTGAGTGTTGGAGTGTGCCCCTGGCTGTCTGTAATTTTAAAAACAAGAAAATCGTGCCGTCTGGTTAGCTTAATATAAGGAATTTCGTGTATAGCATTTATTTGTACTTTTACTCAAGTATGACAATTGAGTAATTTTTCCACCATTGTACTTAAATACATATAAAAACAGATAATTTAAGACTTTTACTCAAGTAGAATTCTACTGGCTGACTTTCACTTTTACTTGAGTAATTTTATATTAAGGTATCTTTATTTTTAATCAATTGACTACTTTTTCCACCACTGCACATTTTGAGGTTACTGTAACAAGATAGCATGCATAGGTTGTCTCAGGTATGTGGAGATCTTGACAATTGCTGTAATAATCTGTGCAGAATCTGGAATGGCTTAGATCACTTCACCATGTCATTTTAATGTAACTTCAACTGCTATCCAGGCTATTTGGTTCTCTATTTGGTTCTACAATGATAACACATTGGAAATGTCATTTTTGGCTGTCTTTTTGAGTGGCTGTTTGAATCTCATTGATCGTCTCAACCAAATATTACAGAATTACCCATCTTGAAATTACGTGGTGTGCCCAGTGGGTTCCCACTAACCATCATTGTGCATGCAGTATGCAAGACTAGCTCTCTAATGTTGATTTTTACGCTGGCATGTGTGCTTTTATAGAGATGAATACATAATTGTGGTGGAAATACTGATAAATGAATATAGAAGGGAGATGAGCCTGTTTTAGTCACGCGTCTGTGTAGAATAACCAAGGTTCAGTTATAGGTATTTATATTGTACTATTCCTCCTTATGTTACACATATATACAATTAGTAAAGTCATACAGTACATCAGGGTTTTACATTTTTACCCTAAGAGGTCTGGAGCCTGCTGGTTTTCAGTTCTACCTGATAGTTAACTGCAATCAGTCCTTGATTAGAGGGGAACAATTAAAAAACACAGTGGAACTGGCTTCGTGGTACAGAGTTGAGTTTGAGGGCTGTAGATGATCAGTGTATATTCCATACAGAGACAACTATTTGGTCATCAAAAATAGAATGATAAAGTACAACAGAGTAATGCATTCATTCACTTATCAAGGTTCAATCAAATGTATGAGTAGATGGAAGGTATGTATGAATCCTGTCCTTTAGAAAACTGTCCTTTCTTTATTCAGCTTGAAAATCTCTCCCATGTTGACAAAAAAGTGATGTGCTTTCTAATATGAGATTAGAATGGAAATGTCTAGCATGTCTTTCACTGTCATGCGGTGTCTCCATAGAATTCAATGCCTTCGGAAAGTATTCAGGCCCCTTGACTTTTTCCAAGTTTGTTAGGTTACAGCCTTATTCCAAAATTGATTAAATTGTTATTTCCCCCCTCATCAATCTACACATAATGACAAAGCAAAAACAGTAAATAAATACATATACCATTTACATAAATATTCAAACCCTTTACTCTGTACTTTGTTTGAAGTACCTTTGGCCTCGAGTCTTCTTGGCTATGACGCTACAAGCTTGGCACACCTGTAATTTGGGAGTTTCTCCCATTCTTCTCTGCAGATCTTCTCAAGCTCTGTCAGGTTCGATGGGGAGCTTCACCTCACAGCTATTTTCAGGTCTCTCCAAAGATGTTTGATCAGGTTCAAGTCCGGGCTCTGGCTGGGCCACTCAAGGACATTCACAGACTTGTCACGAAGCCAATCCTGCGTTGTCTTGGCAGTGTGCTTAGGGTCGTTGTCCCGTTGGAAGGTGAACCTTTGCCGCAGTCTAAGGTCCTGAGTGCTCTGGAGCAGGTTTTCATCAAGGATCTCTCTGTATTTTGCTCCGTTCATCCATCCCTCGATCCTGACTAGTCTCCCAGTCCCTGCTGGGATGGCACCAGGTTTCCTCCAGACGTGACGTTTGGTATTCAGGCCAAAGAGTTCAATCTTAGTTTCATCAGACTATAGCATTTTGTTTCTCATGGTCTGAGAGTCCTTTAGGTGCCTTTTGGCAAACTCCAAGCAGGCTGTTTTTTATTTAAATTTTATTTAACCTTTACGTATTTAACTAGGCAAGTCAGTTAAGAACAAATTCTTATTTTATCATGACAGCCTACCCAGGGCCAAACCATCCCCTAACCCGGACGACGCTGGGCCAATTGTGCGCCGCCCTATGGGACTCCCGATCACGGCCGGTTGTGATACAGCTTGGGATTGAACCAGGGTCTGTAGCAACGCCTCTACCACAGTGCCTTACTTCGGAGCCTGTCATGTGCCTTTTACTAAGGAGTGGCTTCCGTCTGGCCACTCTACCATAAAAGCCTGACTGGTGTAGTGTTGCAGACATGGTTGTCCTTCTGGAAGGTTCTCCCATCGCCATAGAGGAACTATGAAGCTCTGCCAGAGTGAACAGCAGGTTCTTGGTCACCTCCTTGACCAAGGCCCTTCTCCCACGATTGCTCAGTTTGGCCGGGCGGCCAGCTCTAGGAAGTCTTGGTGGTTCCAAACCTCTTCCATTTAAAAATGATGGCCACTGTGTCCTTGGGGACCTTCAATGCCGCAGACATTTTTTGGTACCCTTCCCCAGATCTGTGCCTCGACACAATCCTGTCTCGGAGCTCTACGGACAATTCCTTCGACCTCAGGGCTTGTTTTTTGCTCTGACTTGCACTGTGAACTGTGGGACCTTATATAGACAGGTGTGTGTCTTTCCAAATCATGTCCAATCAATTGAATTTAACCCAGGTGGTTTCCAATCAAGTTGCAGAAACATCTCAAGGATGATCAGTGGAAACATGGGCTCAATTTCTAGTCTCATAGCAAAGGTCTGAATAATTATGCAATTAAGGTATTTCTGTTTTTAAGGTTTTATACATTTGCTAACATTATGGGGTATTGTATGTAGAGTGATGAGTATGTTTTATTTATTTAATCCATTTTAGAATAAGGCTGTAACGTAAAAAAAATGTGGAAACAGTCAAGGGGTCTGAATACTTTCTGAATGGGCCGTAGATACATATCTCTATGTGACTGTCATTGTTACGGTAGTTGAAGATTATTCATTTTCCAATGATTTTCAACACTTTTACTCATTCAATGTTAATGATTAAGATATTGCACAAAAGGCAGAACATCCACAGTAATTTCAGCGATTAGGGAATTCATTTATTTTTTATTGAACTGGCAACTTTTTGCGAGATGCTCAGGATTATTTCTACACCCATCCACAGCATCATGTTCTCATGGGCATTGTGCTTTGAACTAGCACAGAACACATTCATCAATTGTAATGTGAGAAACCAAACTACCTAGGCCTAATTGTCTACTCGTCATCGACTGCATGATAAACAGACGTGAAGGGTCTAATGGTGTCCTATTGCATTGAATAACATCGTTATTTTCTTTCATAATGAATGGGTCCTTCATCCCACAGGCAATCTACTGTAGTAACACACAAATACACACACATACACTCTGCCGTCTAAATGCAAATTTACTATTCCATTTCTGGCAACAATCCTCATGAAATTTTGCCAAACAGAGTCCCCCCCCCCCTCCCCACACACACACACACACACACTACTAGACAATCCCTGCACCCTCTCTGAACTCAAATTCAACCAGGCAGGGCCCTTTGAACTGCCCAGAGAGATCAGTGATGAACACAGTCATTTTTCCTCTGAACAGGACGTTTTACCAGGAAACCCTCAATGAATAGGAAAGAACCAATAGAGATCCTATAATTCTGTGAAAGAACCCCCACTAACTGTACAGGCAGGCAGATGGAATCTTACTTCTCATCTCCAGCTATGCTTGGCTGCTACCCTCATGGGCTGCATCTTTTGTCACATTATTGTTTTGAGCGTTCTTTAGGCGACTGAGCGAACATGTTAATGTTTCATCCAGCATGTGTACCTTTCTCGAGGATGGATGGGGGAAGACCTTGTACATCCACTGCAAAGTCCATTCCAGGCATTTCTTGAACACATCTGTTAATGCCATACCATTAGAATTAATTAATTATATTTCTATGCCATGCCCTTCTGTTGAATGTGTTCATGCATCAGAGTATGAGATGGTATCAGATGATATGAATGTCAGCAGGGATACAGGGATGCATACTTAAGCAATAAGGCACAAGGGGGTGTGGTATATGGCTAATATACCACGGCTAAGGGCTGTTCTTAGCACGACGCAATGCGGAGTGCCTGGATACAGCCCTTAGCTGTGGTATAATGGCCATATACATATATTTATATATATAATGGCCATATACCACAGTCAATCATCATTCAGGGCTCGAACCGCCCAGTTTATAAAATACTTTGTTTGAGTTGCGATGACAAGTGTACATCTCCAGCTACATTGACAATACAGGGAAGCTGATCGAGTATAGCTCTAGACCTACTGAATAGAGCCCTCTAGTGACAATAGTTTGTTTCAGTGGTGTTTGTATATACCCCACTGCATCAGTCATATGATGCATTGTCACCTAGAGGGCTCTATTGAGAATGTCTAGACTAGAGCAATACTCTATCAGCTTTGGCTAATGTAGCTGGAGATGTACACTTGTCATCTCAACATTCGTAGCCTATCAGATTGTTTGACATCTTGTTTCAAAGCGGTTTTCTGTCATACTCTACACTTCAGGGAATGTCAACTCCTGTTAGCTTTTTGTAATAACATCCTCTCTGAACTGATAGCCCATTCAAAATATCATATAGGGCATAAGAAATGGCCTGTTATAAAACCACATAGATAGCGATAGTTTCCCAGGGTTGCTATATTGTAGCCTGTATCATTGATTCATATCATTCTAATCATTCCATTGGGCTTATACCTTGGTAATGAATGATCTATTCCAACTACTATTATCCACGCCACGTTCCTACTGGGATTTGGCAAATTCAAGAGTGCCTAGTTATAGGCTATAGGTAGGCTACAGTACATTATCAAGTCTTTATTGACATCTAGTGGACAAAATACCTTAGTACATTATGTTTTGAGCATGGTGGGACAGATCACAGGTTCTCTAATCTATCCCTTTTGTGATAGAAAATACATCAGGGACCCCCTCATAATCAGAACACAACTGGAGTTAGATTTTTAAAAAAATAGCATACAAGGAGATTTACTATGACTTCGGCAGTGAATGACCGGACGAACCAAGTCTCTGATTACTGCATTGTAGGAAAAGAGCTTTTAACAAAGCCATTTCTCTGTACTTGTGCACATGACAATAACACTTGAAACTTGAAACTTCTGGTCCTGGTAAGGCCTGCCTATTGGCATCGGAGAGAACTCCATATTTTGTCATGGGGCAGTAATCTTTTTTGCTGTTGTTGCAGTTTTAAAGCTAATATCCTGCAATTCTACAAATGTTTCCATGAGGCAGAGAGAAAACTTTTACGTTTTAAATCTTCAATTACAGTGCATTTATGTATTCAGACCTTTTGCTATGTAACTCTAAATTGTTCTCAGGGGCATCCTGTTTCCATTACTCATCCTTGATTGCAGTCCACCTGTGGTAAATTCAATTTCAACATGATTTGGAAAGGCACAGGGGTCTGAATACTTTCCGAATGCACTGTGTGTGTGTGTGTGTGTGTGTGTGTGTGTGTGTGTGTGTGTGTGTGTGTGTGTGTGTGTGTGTGTGTGTGTGTGTGTGTGTGTGTGTGTGTGTGTGTATAATTGGTGGAGTACTGTGGATACCAATATCTCTGGTAGCCTCGCAGGCCCATCTTGCCCAGGGTTAAGAACATAAATTGTAGATTCATAATATTACATTGTATTATATTACAACACGGATACCTCGGCAAAAAAAATATATTGAGATCTGACCGCAAACCTCCTGCAGTAAACCTCATCGGACCCCCTTTGAGAACCCCTGTGATAGATGACATGTACAATAAACAGTAAAAAAAAAAATAATACTCTGATATTAGACTATTTTTTGTTGTTGTTGATTATTAGACTATTCGATCAATATTTATGGTTTAAAGTTCACGTATCCACGAGATGGCGCTTGGAAATCCCTTTTCAAAAATCCCTCCCTGAGTTTGACCTATCTTGACAATGATAATTTCCTGTTAGAAAAATGAGAAAGGGGCTGAGCCAGAGGGCTGAACCATGATACTGTTTTGTGTGCGTGTAGAGGCGAAACATTCTGAAGCGGGATCTAGTGAAGGGATTATTACTGTGTTACGTTGGAAGGACGTCATGCAGTGTACGGGACTGGTACATCCAATTTAAATAATTACGGATGTCGAATTGGGAAACGGGTGAGGAAAAATATCTGTAATATAACCGAAAACGAATAACGAAAGTGTGCTGTCATTTTGGTTTATTTGCAGCTCATTGGCCACTGAGCAGGTTGACCAACTCAGGTGAGCCCTTTGCTCCGAACTATGATTCAATCAATCGAAATCTTTCCTCGGCGGCTGTGGTTGCAACATTTTGACAGTGGTAACATTGCAACGTTTCTCAGTGTGTTTGTATTACATTGTAGAAGATACGTTGTGTTTGTAAGTGTGAAATGTTTGTCTGTCGCTTATTCTCTTCTCTCTATTCTGTGTAGAGTGGAAATGAGAAGAGCGGTGGCGGCAAAGAGTGGAGCTCAAGGAAAGGAGCATGGAAAGACAACTTCCACAGGACCAACAACGGCCAGGGAAAATGGACCGAGTTTACCAACAACACCGATATCTCCAGTCAGCCCCACGACACCAATAATAGCCCCGGTGGATCTGAAAGATGAGCCACAGTCTCCCGTCACAGATGCCACTCAGATGTTGATAAAATGTGCCAAGTCCTTCATCGTTATTTTCCCCATTTATGTGTTGGGATATTTTGATTTCAGTTTCAGTTGGGTTTTAGTAGGGCTTACCATCTTTTTCTGGTGGAGAAGACATCAAGGCCACAAAAACAACAGACTGACCCGTTCCCTGGCATTCTTGGAGCATGAAGATAAAACTGTCAAACAAAGTTTGGCGACCTCTGAGTTGCCACCATGGGTAAGAATGACATTATTTTGTTTTATTGAGTTTAACATTTTAACGGTTCTAACACGCCTACCTTGTTCCTGGTCAGTTGTAACATATGATTAGTGTTATGAATGTTATTTTCCCCTCAGCTCAACTGTCAGTTAAATAATCAGTTGCACAGTATTTTTTTAGTGTTGATAGGATAAGGTGATACAAAGGTTCTGAGTGGGGAGTCATCGGCAATGTAACCTATAATTTTGTTCGGTAATGAGCTAATTTGAAAGTTGTGAAAATGGTGGTGTTTGATGCAAGAAACCACTTTACAAAATAGAATGCATTATTATTATTCCCATACCATTATTACAGAAAATCGGACAAATTATGCTACACTCTGCCTATTGGCTATTTAGGCTTGAATAAACTCTCAAAATACACCGCTGCCCCTTTTAAGACAAAAAAAGCTGATTACCTGACTTGCTTTTCAAAGATGTCTAGCAATGTACACGTTTTGTGCTCTTGTAGGAAGCAATCACTACCCTATTGCTGACTACAAATGATCTATAACTGGGCTAATAACTCACTAACTAGTAAAGGATATTAACAAAATGTGCACATGTGGCTACATGCAGCTTTCTCTTACTCAAGACCACAGCTGTAAACACAGTCCATTTCAGAGTAAATGGCACAGATCCATATATGGCTATGGTCTATTTGCATATAGGCCTACTGCAGCTCTTTTTAAAATGTATTTAATTTATTTCACCTATATTTTTTATTGTATTTGTATTTCACCTTTATTTAACCAGGTAGGCAAGTTGAGAACAAGTTCTCATTTACAATTGCGACCTGGCCAAGATAAAGCAAAGCAGTTCGACACATACAACAACACAGAGTTACACATGGAGTAAAACAAACATACAGTCAATAATACAATAGAAAAATAAGTCTATATACAATGTGAGCAAGTGAGGTGAGATAAGGGAGGTAAAGGCAAAAAAAAAAAAGGCCACGGTGGCAAAGTAAATACAATATAGCAAGTAAAACACTGCAATGGTAGATTTGCAGTGGAAGAATGTGCAAGGTAGAGATATAAATAATGGGGTGCAAAGAAGCTAAATAAATACATACAGTAGGGGGAGAGGTAGTTGTTTGGGCTAAATTATAGATGGGCTATGTACAGGTGCAGTAATCTGTGAGCTGCTCTGACAGCTGGTGCTTAAAGCTAGTGAGGGAGATAAGTGTTTCCAGTCTCAGAGATTTTTGTAGTTCGTTCCAGTCATTGGCAGCAGAGAACTGGAAGGAGAGGCGGCCAACGGAAGAATTGGTTTTGGGGGTGACCAGAGAGATATACCTGCTGTAGCGCGTGCTACAGGTGGGTGCTGCTATGGTGAACAGCGAGCCGAGATAAGGGGGGATTTACCTAGCAGGGTCTTGTAGATGTCCTGGAGCCAGTGGGTATGGCGACAAGTATGACGCGAGGGCCAGCCAACGAGAGCGTACAGGTCGCAGTGGTGGATAGTATATCGGGCTTTGGTGACAAAACGGATGGCACTGTGATAGACTGCATCCAATTTATTGAGTATGGTATTGGAGGCTATTTTGTAAATGACATCGCTAAAGTCGAGGATCGGTAGGATGGTCAGTTTTACAAGGGTATGTTTGGCAGCATGAGTGAAGGATGCTTTGTTGCGAAATAGGAAGCCAATTCTAGATTTAACTTTGGATTGGAGATGTTTGATGTGAGCCTGGAAGGAGAGTTTACAGTCTAACCAGACACCTAGGTATTTGTAGTTGTCCACATATTCTAAGTCAGAACCGTCAAGAGTAGTGATGCTAGTCGAGCGGGCGGGTGCGGGCAGCGAACGTTTGAAATGCATGCATTTAGTTTTACTAGCGTTTAAGAGCAGTTGGAGGCCACGGAAAAAGTGTTGTATGGTTTGTTAACACAGTGATTGTTTATGCCATAAGGGTCTGTGAAGAGGAAGGGCTGAGTCTTGCTTCTCAATGCAATAGAATCCTACTCCAATGTGTTCTGTCTACAACAAATTCTCTTGCATATTTCGTTTTGTTATGTTGCATTAAAAGTGGTTAATATTTTGTTGTTTCGATCAACAGTAAATGGAAACGTTGATGGTGATAACTAACAGGGGGAAATCCAGACAGTTGAGTGAAGTTCAATCTCATGGTTATCTCCTTGGGCTGATATTTCTTCTGCGCAGCAGTCCTGGTGCTACCGCACTGATGCAGTTTAGAGGGAACATTGATCATCAGTCACCACCAGTCTCAGCTCACCTAACGCAAACTACTGCTTATCACTGAGGACTGGTCAAGTCCACTAAGGAGACAAGTGCCCAGTAACCAATGGTATTATTTTAGGCCCAGCTCTGTTGACATGATGTAATGATGACTGGAGACAGAGGTTACGTCCCAAATGGCAACCTATTGCCTATGTATTGTGCTACTTTTGATCAGAGCACTATGGGCCCTGGTGTGCCATTTGGTACGCATCCCAGAGTATCCCTCCATTACATGATTTACGACTTCACACAGGCTCACAACAAATTAAGACCTAATCCTTGGTCTTTGGGTGAGGGCTTTCGATTATTCTGTTTGGGTGTGATGTACTCGCCCTTTTGGCTGCAGGGGTCGAGGCTGTTGGGTCTGTTGTTTACTAGATGTCCATCTATGTCTTTCCAATTTTCACTTTTCTATTTCTACCCTGAATGCTTGTTGTGGACAGACCTGAGGTTTCCTCCTTGAGATAGTGTTTTGGTGGAGGGTGTAGTCCTGTCACAGGTCTACATACTTGGCTGTTACACTGTTGGGTGCAGTCTGTTGGGTTTTGTGTAGGGCTGTCAAACAATTAACATAATTAAGATGCAAGTAACATGACTAGCTAGCTAAAGAATGTTGTTAGTTATCAAACCAGAAAATAGCAGCTTGAGAGTTTTTTAAAACAGCCTGCGACATGCGCATGAATCTGCAGCAGAAACCCCCCCCCCCAGTAATATTGGGCACAATTTGGGCTATAGGCACATGGTCATCGACTGTTAACTGGGTTCCGTGTTGTGTTCTGCACTTAAAAGGGTCCGTGCGGAGAAACACGTTTGCTTAAAAGGATGAAGAAATGCTATGAAGAAATGGAGACCTGATGAACGGCGGCAAAAAAATGAACGCGATCAAAATGTCACGTTAACTTAGAGGGCCCTAGTTTTGTGACGTAATATAAATAGCCTTAATTCAGAGTGAAGAGTGTCGAGCAGTATGATGTATTGGGCTGTGAGTGTAACATCTTAATAGAGGTCGACCGATTATGATTTTTCAACGCCGATACTAATTATTGGAGGACCAAAAAAAGCCGATACCGATTAATCGGACAGTTTTATTTTTTATTTATTTATTTGTAATAATGACAATTAAAACAAACCTGAATGAACACTTATTTTAACCTAATATAATACATCAATATAATCAATTTAGCCTCAAATAAATAATGAAACATAATGCAAAAATAATGCAAAAACAAAGTGTTGGAGAAGAAAGTAAAAGTGCAATATGTGCCATGTAAAAAAAGCTAACATTTAAGTTCCTTGCTCAGAACATGAGAACATATGAAAGCTGGTGGTTCCTTTTTAACATGAGTCTCCAATATTCCCAGGTAAGAAGTTTTAGGTTGTAGTTATTATAGGAATTATAGGACTATTTCTCTCTATACCATTTGTATTTCATATACCTTTGACTATTGGATGTTCTTATAGGCACTTTAGTATTGCCAGTGTAACAGTATAGCTTCTGTCCCCCTCCTCGTCCCTACCTGGGCTCGAACCAGGAACACATCGACAACAGCCACCCTTGAAGCATCGTTACCCATCACTCCACAAAAGCCGTGGCCCTTGCAGAGCAAGGGGAACAACTACTCCAAGCGAGTGACGTCACCGATTGAAACGCTATTAGCGCGCACCCTGCTAACTAGCTAGCCATTTCACATCAGTTATACCAGCCTAATCTCGGGAGTTGATAGGTTTGAAGTCATAAACTGCTCAATGCTTGAAGCATTGTGAAGAGCTGCTGGCAAAACGCACGAAAGTGCTGTTTGAATGAATGCGTTTGAGCCTTCTGGTGCCTACCATCGCTCAGTCAGACTGCTCTATCAAATATCAAATCATAGACTTAATTATAACATAATAACACACAGAAATACAAGCCCTTGGTCATTAATATGGTTGATATCCGGAAACTATCATTTCGAAAACAAAACGTTTATTCTTTCAGTAAAATACGGAACCGTTCCGCATTTTATCTAACGGGTGGCATCCCTATGTCTAAATGTTGCTGTTACATTGTACAACCTTCAATGTTATGTCAGGATTATGTACAATTCTGGCAAATTAATTACTGTCTTTGTTAGGAATAAATGGACTTGACACAGTTCGCAACGAGCCAGGTGGCCCAAACTGCTGCATATACACTGCTTGCACAGAATGCAAGAGAAGTGACACAATTTCCCTAATTATAAGAAATTCATGTTAATTCATATTAACTAAATATTCAGGTTTAAAAATATATCCTTGTGTATTGATTTTAAAGAAAGTCATTGATATTTATGGTTAGGTTTGGTGCAACGACAGGGCTAAATCATCACCCGTTTGGTGATATAGGCTGTGATTCGATGAGAAATTAACAGGCACCGCTTCGATTATATGCAACGCAGGACACGCTAGATAAACTAGTAATATCATCAACCATGTGTAGTTAACTAGTGATTATGTGAAGATTGATTGTTTTTTATAAGTTTAATGCTAGCTAGCAACTTACCTTGGCTTCTTGCTGCCCTCGTGTAACAGGTAGTCAGCCTGCCACGCAGGTGGTTAGAGCGTTGGACTTGTAACCGGAAGGTTGCAAAAATGAATTCCTGAGCTGACAAGTTAAAAATCTGTCATTCTGCCCTTGAACAAGGCAGTTAACCCACCGTTCCTAGGCCTTCATTGAAAATAAGAATGTGTTCTTAACTGAATTTTCTAGTTAAATTTCCGATTGTTATGATAACTTGAAATCGGCCCTAATTAATCGGCCATTCCTATTAATCGGTTGACCTCTACATCTTAACTTTGCTTACTCAGACTTCAGCTGAAGATCATAGGGAGAGTTGTTACTGTATCTCGGAGGGATCAGGGAAGGGAAAAGTCCATTCACCTGATGAGAGGTAGTTGTCTGAACATTGTGACTGATTATCATTGTTCTTGGTTGGGATATAGTTGATCCCACTTGTCATTTTAAGGGTGGATTTACATTCGATCTTACTAGACTTATTTTACTATCTCTCTTCAACCTCAGATTTGCAACTTTTCTGTTTACACTAGCCTTGGATGTGGTGTAGCCCAAGCCACATTCCTGCTTCATGTGTGAGTGCAGCTATTACCATACCGTAAATACTAGGGCCGTGACTATCAGTGTTGCGATACTCATTACTATCGTGGCAAGGGAACAAAACATGAAGCGTAGTTAACTTCTTTAGTAAAACAGTCCTAATGTTGGAAACAAACATCCGTTTGTTCTCTTCCAGAGTCACATTTATTTATTTTCCAAACTATAGCACACAATATTTTACATACAGTAGGTTTTTAAAGGACCAAAGATTTAGGTTTCCTTCACGTTTTAATTTTTGAAAAATGATTGTGATACTGCTATCTTCACAGCCCTAGTAAATACCATGGAATATAGACAAACAAATAAGGATAGCAATTCAAACTATACAGGAGCTTCTCATCTATACCATATTGCATATAGTGTTGCACACTCGATTAATGCAATGATTCACAAATGTGTGGATATTTTAAAAGCCTTTCATTTTCAATTTGGCTAACAGAGCAAAAATGGTGTCTACTGGTATTAAGGTAATTCTTGCATGGTGTGGGAGAGCCGTTGACTTTGCACTATCACTCAGGGGGGTGTAGGTGGTATAGATGTCTACCTCCGGAGGCAGTGTCGGAGACATCACTTAGAGAGATTTGTGTCTAGATCCGTCTCTTTAAACTACACAGGTATCTCTACTGGACCTAGTTTGTGTTGTCAACAGGGGGGGAAAGTAGATTAGGTATGGGCCTAATCAAATAATTACATATAGAATCTCTAATTCAATAGGATCTCAATGGGCCTAGTCATAAAGATTTGTCATGAATGTTTATAATGTTTTTTATTGTGGCATAAACACAACCTGTCGTGACGTTCTGATCTGATTTGTCAATCACTTCAAAGGGCTCCTGTACTAGGCTACCCGTGTACTAGGCTACCCGTGTACTAGGCTACCCGTGTACTAGGCTACCCGTGTACTAGGCTACCCGTGTACTAGGCTACCCGTGTACTAGGCTACCCGTGTACTAGGCTACCCGTGCACGTTCATCCTCTCACAACATATTCCCAGCCTCCGATCAGTGGTGAAAGGGTAGACATATTTTACAGCAAAAAGTGTAACCACATTTTGGCGATTGTCTTTAGGCCAGAGGTGATGTGTCCACTGCAGTCTATACACGCGTCTCGGTGTCAGCCACTCATCTCTGCCTTGGCAAAATGGCAGTGTTCTCGTCGAACTACATCGCATTTTGGAGCGTAGGCTATACCACCTGTTTAGGTCCATTCGCAAATGTTTCATGCCTCTGACATGCGGTAATGATTCATAGCGGTGACATTTTGTTTTCATTATTGTGATGGCTCATGTTTTACCGGTATGGCGTACCTCCACTATTTATTTTGCCGGGACACCTCATTTTCACCCCTGGTCGGCGAAGCAGTGTAGTGTAAGGATGCCCTTATTTGTATGGGTACCCACTTAATCAGCCAGCTAGATCAATGCTGCTACTCAACATGTTTGTTTCCCAACTTCAAACAACAGTTCACTTTCCCCACATCACTGTGCTTGACAGTAGCTCAAGAGCCCTCATGGAGAGACTATGTAGGTCTATACTGGCCCCTATACCTATTAGGTCCTGCTGTGTCAGAGCAGCTCTGAAGGTCCTGGGGATGGGCTGATTTTCATTAGGCTAGGAGGGAGGGAGGAGAATACGGCTAAATTCTAGAAGACCGAGCTTCCTTCCGGTAATATATCGTCAGCGGAAGACCAACATGAATGCTGTTGGGATATCCCATCTTTCTGACACTGTAGGGTGTGCAATAAAAAAAACATGTTTTGAACAATGGGTAAAATTGTGTGTTAATTGTGTAGCTAGTCGTGTAAGAAACCAATAGTCCATACCTCATGTCTCCATCATAATCTGTTCTAAACTTCTTGGAGTTTTTACCCTTGTAGGATGGTCAAAATTAGGGCGACTAATGTAAATCAATGGAGGCAAGAGAAAAAGTGGTCAAAAATCAGGAATATAGCGTCAGCTAGGTTGGATGCTGTGAGAGTTAAGGCTACCTGACAGGCTGACCATTGAACTTGTCATCTTTCTTGTCAAATCAGGAGGACATAATACAATATAGAGGTAAGATGGATTTCGATTTTGAGATATGACATGTAGAATTGCTTTATTCAGGTATTTATATGCCTTGTAATAGGTCCTTATTGTAGATCTGACAGGTTGACATTTCACTCTGACAGGTGGACAAGTCGGGGCAAGTACAGGCAGCTTTGGTTAAGTAGCCTATACAGAACAATCAATTCCACACACAACTTGTCTTGGTTACTGTCAGAAACCTGCCCCTGTGTCTGACATTGAGAAAATCAGAAGTAAGCAGCAAGTACTCTGTCAGGAGGAGTGGCATTGATTGTGACGTGATCCACAATACAATAGTTTGAGCTTTATTTGAAAGAAATGCAGCAGGCCTTGCCCTCCTCTAGACTAGGACTGTATCCCAAATTGTACCCTATTCCCTAAATAGTGCACTACTTTTTGCCAGAGTCCTATAGGCCCTGTTCACTACAAAGGGAATTGGGTGCCATTTGCGACACAGCCAGACTAGGTCTCAGCAAATATGCCTGGAATCAGGCTTGAAACAGTGTGGGCTGCCACTCAGCCTGTTGAGCCAGTAATGTCTCATAGTGGATGGACAGTTTTTTTTTGTTTTCCTTTTTTACAGAAATGCACACTTACCAATAACTAGGCCTATTTCCTATATTTAAGGTGGCTTGCTATCTATATAGATGTCATGCCCGCATCTCTCTGATTCAGAGGGGTTGGGTTAAATGCTGAAGACACATTTTCAGTTGAATACATTCAGTTATACAACTGACTAGGTATCCCCTTTTTCATAGTCTATTCCTCTGAGCCAATATAAGCCTCCCTCTCTCTCTGTTTTGCACTTTCCAATGGTGTGTCATCATGGTGTGTCAAAAAATTGTTTGTTGAACAGAGAACCTTGATTATTTCAAATGTGCAGACCCTGTGCTGTTTTTTATGACCGCCACTACCTTCACAGAGTCTCATGGGAGCGATGAGTGTTGAACACAGCCTTGTGCTGTCGAGTTTTGCCTCTGACTACAGGGAGAGGAGAATAGGCTTTGTTTGACTTTTGTTCAAACCTACAGTCATGGGATCAAAGTAATGTACTGCTGTTGCATATGACCCTAATCACCTCCACACACGGTCTCTTATAGGAGTAACGGGTCTCAGTGACCTGGAGAAGGAAAGACAGTCCAGTCATCATCACAGTGATATGACTGACACATTTATGGGGGATCTAAGGACAACACACACAACCATACAGGAGCTTTTACAAGGTGAATTTCCTCGTTATTATACCACCCTGAGACACAATATATTTCCTGTGTTGCCTGTATAGTACTTTAGGTTATGTAGTATAGAGCCGGATCCTGCTCTAGTTACTCTCGTGCATGTTTCCCCTATATACATTAAGCAGAGGTGCACCGCTTCCTAGTGGATGACCTGCTCATGGCATGGCAGATACTGTAGCTCATGTGCCACAAAGGCCTGTGAAGGTCTGTGATTTGATACTCCCCACAATGGCTCTCTCTGGTTCCTGTGGTGATGTATACGTCCCTCTCCACCCTACCATAAAGGCTGAAATATATGTGGGAACAACTGTCTTGTCATATAGTATGTCCTGTCCTGCAACATTTACCTCCCACCATTGATATAAACTCAGCAAAAAAAAAGAAATGTCCCTTTTTCAGGACCCTGTCTCTCAAAGATCATTTGTAAAAATCCAAATAACTTCACAGATCTTCATAGGAAAGGGTTTAAACACTGTTTCCCATGCTTGTTCAATGAACCATAAACAATGAATGAACATGCACTAGTGGAACGGTCGTTAAGACACTAACAGCTTACAGACGGTAGGCAATTAAAGTCACAGTTATGGAAACTTGGGACACTAAAAAGGCCTTTCTACTGACTCTGAAAGACACCAAAAGAAAGACGCCCAGGGTCCCTGCTCATCTGCGTGAACGTGCCTTAGGCATGCTGCAAGGAGGCATGAGGACTGCAGATGTGGCCAGGGCAATAAATTGCAATTTCCGTACTGTGAGACGCCTAAGACAGCGCTACAGGGAGACAGGACTGACAGCTCATCATCCCCGCAGTGGCAGACCACGTGTAACAACACCTGCAACACAGGATTGGTACATCTGAACATCACACCTGCGGGACAGGTACAGGATGGCAACAACAACTGCTTGAGTTACACCAGGAACGCACAATCCCTCCATCAGTGCTCAGACTGTCCGCAATAGGCTGAGAGAGGCTGGACTGAGGGCTTGTAGGCCTGTTGTAGCAGGTCCTCGCCAGACATTACTGGCAACAATGTTGCCTATGGGCACAAACCCACTGTCGCTGGACCAGACAGGACTGGCAAAAGAGTGCTCTTCACTGACAGGTTGTAGTTTTGTCTCACCAGGCGTGATGGTCGGATTTGCGTTTATCGTCGAAGGAATGAGCGTTACACCGAGGCCTGTACTCTAGAGGTGGAGGGTCCGTCATGGTCTGAGGCGGTGTGTCACATCATCATCGGACATCAAATCAAATCAAATTTTATTTGTCACATACACATGGTTAGCAGATGTTAATGCGAGTGTAGCGAAATGCTTGTGCTTCTAGTTCCGACAATGCAGTAATAACCAACAAGTAATCTAACTAACAATTCCAAAACTACTGTCTTATACACAGTGTAAGGGGATAAAGAATATGTACATAAGGAGATATGAATGAGTGATGGTACAGAGCAGCATAGGCAGGATACAGTAGATGGTATCGAGTACAGTATATACATGAGGTGAGTATGTAAACAAAGTAGCATAGTTAAAGTGGCTAGTGATACATGTATTACATAATGATGCAGTCGATGATATAGAGTACAGTATATACGTATGCATATGAGATGAATAATGTAGGGTAAGTAACATTATATAAGGTAGCATTGTTTAAAGTGGCTAGTGATATATTTACATCATTTTCCATCAATTCCCATTATTAAAGTGGCTGGAGTTGAGTCAGTCAGTGTCAGTGTGTTGGCAGCAGCCCCTCAATGTTAGTGGTGGCTGTTTAACAGTCTGATGGCCTTGAGATAGAAGCTGTTTTTCAGTCTCTCGGTACCCAGCTTTGATGCACCTGTACTGACCTCGCCTTTTGGATGATAGCGGGGTGAACAGGCAGTGGCTCGGGTGGTTGATGTCCTTGATGATCTTTATGGCCTTCCTGTAACATCGGGTGGTGTAGGTGTTCTGGAGGGCAGGTAGTTTGCCCCCGGTGATGCGTTGTGCAGACCTCACTACCCTCTGGAGAGCCTTACGGTTGTGGGCGGAGCAGTTGCCGTACCAGGCGGTGATACAGCCCACCAGGATGCTCTCGATTGTGCATCTGTAGAAGTTTGTGAGTGCTTTTGGTGACAAACCAAATTTCTTCAGCCTCCTGAGGTTGAAGAGGCGCTGCTGCGCCTTCTTCACGATGCTGTCTGTGTGAGTGGACCAATTCAGTTTGTCTGTGATGTGTATGCCGAGGAACTTAAAACTTGCTACCCTCTCCACTACTGTTCCATCGATGTGGATAGGGGGGTGTTCCCTCTGCTGTTTCCTGAAGTCCACAATCATCTCCTTAGTTTTGTTGACGTTGAGTGTGAGGTTATTTTCCTGACACCACACTCCGAGGGCCCTCACCTCCTCCCTGTAGGCTGTCTCGTCGTTGTTGGTAATCAAGCCTACCACTGTTGTGTCGTCCGCAAACTTGATGATTGAGTTGGAGGCTTAGCTTGTTAGCTAATTAGAGTGATCACTTATTTAAATATAAAGGTCAAATATTTCCATTGCATGTTAATGGATGACTTTGTGTTTAATTGCAACCACATTTGGAGCTCTAGACAGTGTGGCAACATTTCTGAGAAGAGTCATTTCAGTCCTGATGGATAACTAATGGAATCAGTGTAAAGCTGGTCAGACTTTTCCTTGAAAAGGAAGTGATTAGCTTCCTTGTTTGATAGCGTTGCGGAGGGTATAGCTGCACTGTTTGTATTCGGTCGTGTTACCAGTCACCTTGGCCTGATTAAAAGCAGTGGTTCGCGCTTTCAGTTTTACGCGAATGCTGCCATCAATCCACGGTTTCTGGTTAGGGAATGTTTTAATCGTTGCTATGGGAACGACATCTTCAACGCACGTTCTAATGAACTCGCACACCGAATCAGCGTATTCCTCTGTTATCTGACGCAATACGAAACATGTCCCAGTCCACGTGATGGAAGCAGTCTTGGAGTGTGGAGTCAGCTTGGTCGGACCAGCGTTGGACAGACCTCAGCGTGGGAGCCTCTTGTTTTAGTTTCTGTCTGTAGTCAGGGATCAACCAAATGGAGTCGTGGTCAGCTTTTCCGAAAGGAGGGCGGGGCAGGGCCTTATATGCGTCGCGGAAGTTAGAGTAACAATGATCCAAGGTTTTTCCACCCCTGGTTGCGCAATCGATATGCTGATAAAATTTAGGGAGTCTTGTTTTCAGATTAGCCTTGTTAAAATCCCCAGCTACAATGAATGCAGCTTCCGGATAAATGGATTCCAGTTTGCAAAGGGTCAAATAAAGTTTGTTCAGAGCCATCGATGTGTCTGCTTGGGGGGGGGATATATACGGCTGTGATTATAATCGAAGAGAATTCTCTTGGTAGATAATGCGGTCTACATTTGATTGTGAGGAATTCTAAATAAGGTGAACAGAAGGATTTGAGTTCCTGTATGTTTCTTTCATCACACCATGTCTCGTTAGCCATAAGGCATACGCCCCCGCCCCTCTTCTTACCAGAAAGATGTTTGTTTCTGTCAGCGCGATGCGTGGAGAAACCCGCTGGCTGCACCGCCTCCGATCGCGTCTCTCCAGTGAGCCATGTTTCCGTGAAGCAAAGAACGTTACAGTCTCTGATGTCCCTCTGGAATGCTACCCTTGCTCGGATTTCATCAACCTTGTTGTCAAGAGACTGGACATTGGCGAGAAGAATGCTAGGGAGTGGTGCACGATGTGCCCGTCTCCGGAGTCTGACCAGAAGACCGCCTCGTTTCCCTCTTTTTCGGAGTTGTTTTTTTGGGTCGCTGAATGGGATCCATTCCGTTGTCCTGGGTGAAAGGCAGAACACAGGATCCGCGTGTTAAAAAAACAAACATATTCTTGGTCGTACTGATGGTGAGTTGACGCTGATCTTATATTCAGTAGTTCTTCTCGACTGTATGTAATGAAACCTAAGATGACCTGGGGTACTAATGTAAGAAATAACACGTAAAAAAACAAAACACTGCATAGTTTCCTAGAAACGCAAAGCGAAGCGGCCATCTCTGTCGGCGCCGGAAGTACGGAGACATTGCCTGCAATGCCTGCAATGACAACAAGCTATCTCAACGCTGTGCGTTACAGGGAAGAAATCCTCCTCCCTCCTGACATGACCCTCCAGCATTACAATGCCACCAGCCATACTGCTCGTTCTGTGCGGGATTTCCTGCAAGACAGGAACGTCAGTGTTCTGCCATTGCCAGCGAAGAGCCCGGATCTCAATCCCATTGAGCACGTCTGGGACCTGTTAGATTGGAGGGTAAGGGCTAGGGCCATTCCCCCAGAAATGTCCGGGAACTTGCAGGTGCCTTGGTGAAAGAGTGGGGTAGCATCTCACAGCAAGAACTGGCAAATCTGGTGCAGTCTATGAGGAGGAGATGCACTGCAGTACTTAATGCAGCTGGTGGCCACACCAGATACTGACTGTTACTTTTGATTTTGACCCCTCCCTTTGTTCAGGGACACATTATTCAATTTCTGTTAGTCACATGTCTGTGGAACTTGTTCAGTTTATGTCTCAGTTGTTGAATCTTGTTATGTTCACAAACATATTTACACATGTTAAGTTTGCTGAAAATAAACACAGTTGATAGTGAGAGGACGTTTCTTTTTTTGCTGAGTTTATTGCTTTCTGACTACTGATCTGACTACTTTCCACAGTAGCAGAAAGGGCTAAACCTGCAACCTCTGGTTGAGTTGGAAGTTGGAGCTGTCGCTTTTGACCCGCTGCTCTGTAATGCCTCAGACACAGTTACTGCTACTGACTTTTGACCTAGTAAGCAAACAGAAGATCTGAGTGTGATAGTTTCATGGCACTAGAACCTTTTTCTTTTTTTACTGTAATAATACTGACATCTGTCACAAATGCACTATTCTGAAGGCAACACTAGTCACGTCCTAACCAACAAAATGTAAATAGCTGGTGAAAGCAAGACGACCAGTGTAATTCCATGTCTAGGCCTATACAGTATATTTTTGTTATTATAGTGTTTCTCTCTCTCTTCATAGATAATCCAACAGAACACAAATCTCGTAAATTGTTCCTGTGACTGTATGTGTCCACTGATGTGTGTGTGTGTGTGTGTGTGTGTGTGTGTGTGTGTGTGTGTGTGTTACCCAAGAGGAAATGCCTGCGTTAGAGGCAAGAGAGGGGGTATCCTGGCGAGGTTAAGGAGAAGGGAGAACCAGCCACCTCTTCCCTCCATTCTACTGGCCAATATACAGTCACTTGATAATGATAGATGACCTCTGATCGCAGGTTTGCTACCAATGGGACTCTCAACTGCAATATTCTCAGCTTTTCTGAAACATTGCTCACGGACAACTGTTGGCTGTCCAACTGTCTCATCAACAACAACTGGTGTGCTGACTCGAGCGCGGTGAAAGTATCAACTCATTGATCACAGTCTTGGAATACCTAATGGTCAAATGCCGACCCTTCTACCTCCCGAGGGAGTTTTCAGCTGTTATCGTCATTGTTTTATATATACCACCTTAGTATAAGAAAAATAACAATCTGGCACTTGTGCTGACATTACTTCCAGAGGCAGTTTGGAACTTGGTAGTGAGTGTTGCAACCGAGAACAGACGATTTCTACGTGCTACGTGCGTCAGCACACGGCAGTCCCGTTCTGTGAGCTTGTCTCGTCTGCCACTTCGGGGCTGAACCTTTATTTCTCCTAGACATTTCCACTTCACAATAACGCACTTACAGTTGATTGGGGCAGCTTAAGCAGGGCATACATTTGACGAACTGACTTGTTGGAAAGGTGGCATCCTATGATGTTGCAACATTGAAAGTCACTGAGCTCTTCAGTAAGGCTGTCAGAAACGGGTGTGGCTGAAATAGCCAAATCCACTAATTTGAAGGCGTGTCTACATACATTTGGTGATGTAGTATGTCTACCTCTATCACTCCAGTATCCCTGCATATAGTAAATATGATACTGGAACTGACCCTGTATATAGTATGCTTGCTTACTTGATCATGTTCATCTTGTTTTTGTCCTATCTTGTTATTTTTAGTACTGCATTGATATTGATTACTGCATTGCTGGCTTTAGAGCTTGCAAGAAAGGCCTTTCACTATGCATGTGACATTACAACTATATAGGGATTAGGGTGCCATTTGGGGCGTATTCCCGCACGACTCTCCCATGAGCTGTCATAAGGTGAGATGACCACAATGCTCCACCTCACATGAGATAGGCCCTCTACATTGGTTTATATTTACATACTGTACTAAGATACGCCATAACACCATGAACTATAAGCCTATCGCCATACAGACAAATGACAATAAGGCTTGAAGGAGCTTTCTAAATAACCCATGTTTATTTTATTATTAAACCATTTTATTCATGATCCTCTGTGTGTTTTCCGTGGCACCAAAAACAAGAGTTCCCCCTTCAATGGGCACTGAGTCTGTTGGTTGGAAACCAGACTGTCCACCAGACTGACTGTTCAGTCAAACCAGGAAATTACTTCTCCTGTGAGGAATTACAACAAACTTTTGCTTTTATTTTCCACTGTGTGGGATCTCTCTCTCAAGGCAGGCTGAAATATGCTGCTAGTCAAACTCTTGTTTGTCTACCACAGACCCTAAAAAGGAGAGCAACATCCTGATAATGTGTCATTGAAGGGGGAACTTTATCTGGGAAATGAATCGGTTGTCTTCGGTTTTAGACAAGAAAGTCAAATCTGATTGTACAATATTATGCAGACTCATGCCTGGCTATTTGGGATTGAGTTCATGGTATTACAGTCAAATAGCATCCCTATGCATTGGAACTGCTCCGGGGTGAGGTTTCCCCTATGTAGTAAAGATCTAGGATCAGCTTCTCCTCCCCCAATCCCATTTTCCATGTAACTTACCCAGGATCAGTGTTTACAGGCATCTTCACCCTACACCCATTCAAACCATACTTGTCCAGTTTCTTTACTTCATTGATTGAGCAATACTACTTTAACACTCCACCACTACTTTGACATAGTTCCTTTCATCATTGAACTGATCTAATCTGTATTCGAGTACATCCCAATTACCCTGCTCAGTGCCTATAGAATTGAGTTACTCTCTCTGTCTCAATATGAGCCCAGGATTGCTCTCTGAACAGTCAAGCTTGTGTATGAGGCGTGACTGTTGCGCGTTCCAAGTGGCACCCGATTCCCTATATAGTGCATAGTGCACTACTTTAAAAGCGGTGCGCTATGTAGTGAATAGGGTAACATTTGGGATGCTGCCGGCCTGCAGAAGCTCTCTGTGCAACTGCATGTCTGTCATATTCGACTCCCTGCCTCAGCAATCTCAAAGTGGCTTGGTGCTGCTGTTCTCACGCTGTCAGCCTTAGACAGCAATACTGCAGCATTGTCTCTGAATGCACAGAATCAGCACTTCCTTCCTCTCTAAGCTTTACATTTGGTGCTTTTAAACCACACCGTCGTCATCATTTCCATCTTCTTCTTCCTCATCATTCCTAGACAGCCACAGATATCAAAGCTCTATAATAAGAGGATTTAATGTTGAGGGATTGTTTTGGAGAAGAAGTGGGATTGCTGTTTTGTATCGGTTCTGTGTGTGTGGACTGTTGATAGAACTGCAGATGCCAGGGAGTCCTCATTGTTTGGAGTGTTCTGTGTACTGTAACAGTGTCTTGTTTGTCTTGAACAGATATAGGGAGTGTACAGGGAGATGACTATAGAGCTTGGCCTGGATAGCTGCATAAAACACTACTTAACAAAAGGGATGTGCTGTGTGTATGTGTTATTAGTAGAATACCAGCATCATACAACAGACACTACAGTATCCTGTCAAACGTGTCAGTTGGGTCACTGTCTATTGGTTTACTGAAAGTCTGTAATCATTTCACACACGTTTTTGACTAACTACGAATGAGACATGACGTGTTGCATCTACCCAACTGTATCTCTGATCAGACAGGAATATGAACTGATCAATGTTATTCTCTTTCATTCCAGGTTCATTATCCAGATGTGGAGAGGGTGGAATGGCTCAACAAGGTACTGAACATCTTCACTGCAGTGTCCTACAGTATACTGACCAGACCTGGATTCAAATTCTATTGGAGATCTTTCAAATACTTTGAGTGTTTGCTCTAGTCTGCCTAACAGATGGGTGGGTTTTGCAGTTTTGGGACTATCCTATTGGTCTTTCAACCCAGGCAAGCTCAATCAAGAACAGATGATAAATTATTTAAAATAATATTTGAACCCAGGTCTGATACCAACTTCCCCTGCTGCAGCACTTCCCCTGCTGCAGCACTTCCCCTGCTGCAGCACTTCCCCTGCTGCAGTACTTCCCCTGCTGTAGGCGTGCTGAGAGGCGGGGAGGTGGGCTGAGAGGTGGGCTGAGAGGCGGGGAGGTGGGCTGAGAGGCGGGGAGGTGGGCTGAGAGGCGGGCTGAGAGGTGGGGAGGTGGGCTGAGAGGCGGGGAGGTGGGCTGAGAGGCGGGGAGGTGGGCTGAGAGGCGGGGAGGCGGGCTGAGAGGCGGGGAGGCTGGCGAGCACTTAGGGCTGGGAAGCGAGCTGGCAGGCAGGGCTGGGAAGCGAGCGGGCTGGGGAGCGGACAGGCAGGGCTCGGGCTCGGAGGCGGGCGGGCTGGGGAGCGGACAGGCAGGCAGGGCTCGGAGGCGGGCGGGCTGGAGAGCGGACAGGCAGGCAGGGCTCGGAGGCGGGCGGGCTGGGGAGCGGGCAGGCAGGCAGGGCTGGGAGCCGAGCGGGCTGTGGAGCGGACAGGCAGGGCTCGGGCTCGGAGGCGGGCGGGCTGGGGAGTGGACAGGTAGGCAGGGCTGGGAGGCGGGCGGGCTGGGGAGCGGGCAGAGCTGGGAGGCGGGCGGGCTGGGGAGCGGACGGGCAGGCAGGCAGGCAGGGCTGGGGAGTGGGCCGGTGCTGGGGCGCTGGGAGGCGGGCGGGTTGGGAAGCAGCTGGGGAGCGGCCAGGCAGGCAGGCAGGCAGGCTGGGAGGCGGGCGGGCTGGGGAGCGGCCAGGCAGGCAGGGCTGGGAGGCGGGCGGGCTGGGGAGCGGCCAGGCAGGCAGGCAGGCATGGCTGGGAGGCGGGCGGGCAGGGCTGGGAGGCAGGCAGGCTGGGGAGCGGGCAGGCTGGCAGGGCTTGGGAGCGGGCAGGCAGGCAGGGCTGGGGAGCGGGCGGGCAGGCAGGGCTGGGGGGCGGGCGGGCAGGCAGGGCTGGGGAGCGGGCAGGCAGGGCTGGGGAGCGGGCGGGCAGGCAGGCAGGGCTGGGGGGCGGGCGGGCAGGCAGGGCTGGGGGGCGGGCGGGCAGGCAGGCAGGGCTGGGGAGCGGGCGGGCAGGCAGGGCTGGGGAGCGGGCGGGCTAGGGAGCAGGCGGGCTAGGGAGCAGGCGGGCTAGGGACTAGGCAGGCTAGGGACTAGGCAGGCAGGGCTGGGGGGCAGGCAGGCAGGCAGGCTGGGGGGGACGGGAGGCTGGCAGGCAGCAGCCTGATATAAATCGTCCCGTATCTGGAGCTCTGCTAACCCAGCTCCGGTACCAGCCTCCTTGGAGACCCTTCTCACTTCCAGAACTCACTGGAGAGGGAGGTGTTACTGTGACAAACAGACGTCTAGGGATTTAGTCCATGTTTCTAAGATGCAGTAGATAATAAAAAGAGCAACATTTTGTTTTCTTGACCTCTATTGGTTATTCAACAGTGTTAGAAGCTGTTGTTTTTATGGTAGACTCAAAATGTGGTAAGGAACATCACTAAAACAAAGACGAGCCAATAAACTGTAGCAGGGCCACACCCAAACAAAGAAAATGCTGCAGTTGAGATAATGGTAGGCAATTATGAGGCCATTTCCTACCTGTTAGCTATGACGCAGTAATGCTCCTAATTTTCCTTTTGAGGATTAAAGTATTTATCTTCAATTGAACAGTTTAATATTTAGTCCTATTAAATAAAACCATACAGAGAACAGGGCCGTTACCTGTGTGGTGTGTCGGACAGACATTGAGCTTTGAGAATATGACCCGTCTAACCCTGAGTCTTCCTCGTTGTCTCCCTCCCCAGACAGTGAAACAGATGTGGCCGTACATCTGTCAGTTTGTTGACAAGCTGTTCAGAGAGACCATCGAGCCGGCTGTGAAGGGGGCTAACGCTCACCTCAGCTCCTTCTGCTTCACCAAGATCGACATGGGGGACAAGGTGAGACTGAGGCATTTAGATACATGTATGTTTGTGATGAGTTCTGGGGTCAATGTTACTGTTGGTTAGGTTCCCACTGTTATGTCAAGCCGTATGGAAAGTGTTCTATATCCTGTTATATAGGTGTTTGGTCTGTGTAATATAGTTAATAGGTGTTTACAGTCATTAGCCATATATCAACAATGTCCAGTTATGTTTCCTGCATGTACATTTTCATATTTGTTTTCATATTTGTTAACCTTGACGTGTGGTTGGACCAGCGCAGTTAGGGAGTTTTCCCTTGTTTGAGCACACAGAGGCACTTGTCAACCAGCGGGTCCTGCTTTGTCATCCCATCATCTCTCCTCTCTCTCGCTCTCTCTCTCTCTTTCTCTCTCTCTCTTTCTGCAGCCACTAAGGGTGAACGGGGTCAAAGTGTACACTGAGAATGTGGACAAACGACAGATTATCATGGACCTGGAGATTAGGTATAGTCACATGCACTGTGGTTCAATTTGAAGAGGTTTCTGATTTGATGTAATTGTGCGTCATAACACATTGGTTTTGTTTATCTTTTCAGCTTTATTGGAAATACAGAGATTGATGTTGACATCAAGAAATACTACTGCAGAGCTGGTATAAAAAGTATACAGGTAGTCATGATTTTAATATCATACACATGAATACACTACATACTATTCTGAAATGTGACTTTCTCCCGCTATTGAAGAGTTGATATACCAGACCTGAGTTTGGAGAGGATCTGTCTGGTGCATTAGACTAACCATTAGCCACCGCCATATTTGGCTATGCATTATGTAAACTGCAGTTTTTCTCTCAACACAATATGTTGACACATATAGATAAGGATGAAAGGTGATTATACAATATTGGCAGAGGTTGCCCTTGCAAACCACCAGCATATTTGCTGTTCCGAGATCAGAGAGAGACAGTTATATTCAGAGTAGCCTACAGTAAAGATTGCAAACCCGTTGTCTATGGCTAGATTAAAGACTGTCATCTCAGGAGGTCTATGCGTCCACTCTGATAGGCTGTTTAGGTATCAGTCCAGATTTCAGACTGTTTTGTTGGCTCCTAATAGGTTGCTTGCTTTTCACTGTAATCATTTGTGAACGTGAGAATAAGTCCACATAGAGTATGGTTATTGAAAATGTCCTCTTAAATTAGAGTGATCACTTATTTAAATATAAAGGTCAAATATTTCCATTGCATGTTAATGGATGACTTTGTGTTTAATTGCAACCACATTTGGAGCTCTAGACAGTGTGGCAACATTTCTGAGAAGAGTCATTTCAGTCCTGATGGATAACTAATGGAATCAGTGTAAAGCTGGTCAGACTTTTCCTTGAAAAGGAAGTGATATTTTCACAACAAGGCCCATTACCTATACAGACAGTGATAGTGAAGCTGTGGATAATAAGAATATTTATCATACCACTGTTACATATGTTGTAAGACTGATACCCCATGCTCTGCTTCTGAAAAGCCACTGATTTGGCCTGTTTTCTGCAGCTTCAAGGTGTCTTGAGGGTCGTCATGGAGCCCTTGCTCGGAGACATGCCATTGATCGGAGCCCTAGCTGTCTTTTTCCTGAAGAAGCCTGTAAGTACTGGCAGCCATTTTGACTAATTCTACAACTCTTGTAGTGGTTTTAAACCTCTGAGGACGGAGTGGTCTGCAGACAACTGGATGTGAAGGACATTTTGTTGAGCTCCAGTTTCAGAAAGACCAAGTCTAATTATGATTTTTCTGCATCCCAAATGAATACCAATTCCCTATATGGTGCTCAACGTTTGATGGGCTCTGGTCAAAGTAGTGCACTATGTAGGGAATAGGGTGCCATTTGGGACGCAGACTTAGTCCATCCCCTGCTCCTTGACTACTGTCTTCATGTGTGTCAGCATCTGTTATAGATTGAGGGTTTGATAGGGGATCCCTGAGGAGAATGAGATATGCCATCAAAAGGACAAGAAGGGCACTGTAACTACTTCCTTTTGGATGTATTTTCTTCAGTCATCACAACTGAAGTGATAATAGGTACAATAGCTTGGTTATATTTCCTAGCTAGTCAATAATACTCTGGCCTTATTTTCACCAGACTCAGTTTCAGGTGACGTTGATTACCAGTAGCCACTCGCCATTTGTCTCTGTGGTCGATACATGTTCTAATTTTAGTGGTGTGACGTTATGGGACTGAATTAGCATTGCTGTGTTTATCTGTAAGATATGGGTCTTATCGCGTCGGGGTGGGGAGAGCAAATGAGCTTTATTTGGAGTCTCCTCTGTGCTGTTATTGCAGTTGAGGCGGCGTCTCTCACATTGGGTAGGATTTCTGCTTACTCCTCATATTGATTTACCTCTACGACGAACTATGCTGCTTATCGCCTGTTATTACTCATTAAAGGTCTATGGTAAATCAGCTGGACATCCAATCTATAGCATCTCATACAACAACCCTCCCCTCTTGGCCGAAGACATATTAACCCCTAAAGCAACTAAAATCAGTTAGTGTTGGACCGGTGCTGTGAGCAGATCGTTCCAGGGCAGCTGAGATCAATCATTTCTCGCCAGTTAAACTCGATAATCGTCACACAGAACCAACCTTTACAGTCCAGTCCTGATTACAATAGCATACCACATGTATTTTCCTAGCCTGTCTAGAACTACGCTCATTGTAAAACGTAATCCTAACCACTTTTAGTATCAGTTGTGATGCAATGACACAGCGTTAAAACAATAGAGTTAGTAGAGACATTGCAGCAGAGACGAGGAGCTGCCATTAGCCCTACAAACACAGACCACAGAGATTGGCCAGAGGGCTGACACAGATCCCCAGTACAGTATCTGCCAGTGCTATTTTCTCCCTGATCTGGTCCGAGGCATTGGTCTAAGTCCTGGGATGAAGACTGGGCTGTAGTGAAGTCCTTAAGAGCGACAAACAGCCGTCTGTCTAAGCCTTATTTTAACCTCTGGCGCTCTGCTATTTCTCTCTTTCTCTCTTCTTTCTTTCTCTGCTATTTCTCTCTCTTCTCTCTTTTTAGCCTGGTCCCACATCTTGTCTCTTCTGTCTTGACAGATCTGGGACCAGGCTAGACTGCTATAGAGCCCATGGTGCCTATACACGTTCACCTCTGACCTGTAGTGCAGTCATAGAGACTTTTAAAAGAATGACCAGTCCAGTCTCTAACCAGTCTATCATTTCCATTGTATTTACCGCCCCCTTGAAGACGGCATTACCTGTAAAGCGCTGGTCCTTCATAATCCTCCTGCCCCTCTACCCTGACAGGACAGTCTATCGATCCCCTAAGTTGTGTTGTTTGGTCTCAAAGCTACCGTCAATGAGGTATCTGACACCCTTTAGGCCTGGCTGATAACCTGTGCCCGAGGGAGGTGGAAATGTGAGTGGCGCTGGCAAGGCTGCGTAGTGGAGCCACTGTGTGTTTGAATGTAGAGCAGTGCAGCCAGCCATTATAAAAGGCCTCACCAGGACTGTTTGATGCCGCAGCATTCTCCTGCCATGCGGCCATGCGGTCATGACCAAAGAGGAAACCACCTTTTCTTTCCACTGACTAACAGAGGGCATTTGTTTAACCCAACGTCATTACATTGAGACCCTTGTCATGTGCTCTTCATCTATAAACAGCGCTGATTGTTGTTGTTTAATTTTTTTTTACCTTGGATATAATCAATGCATTTTACTGGTAGGTTGCTGTCTAGAGTCATGGCTTAGTTAGCAGGGCTATGACGATAGCAGCATCACTTTCTTTCAAGGCAAAAATGAAAACACGAAGCAGACAAACTCTTTGGTCCTTTAAAAACCTGTTGTAATATCAAATATTGTGTGCTATTGCTTGGGAAATAAATAAATATCACTCTAGATTAGAACTAAATGATGTTTGTTTCCAACATTAGGGCGGTTTTCCTGAATAAGTTAAATCCACTTTGTGAAGGCTAAGTGGGTGCATGCCGCCCGCCGTCCTGCCTCGCCAGATAAAAGCCAGACAGCGGTTCGGACTGCTCTGCAGCCTGCCTGCCAGTCAACCAGTCGCTGCTCTTTATGGTTCCTTCCAAAATGGCACTCTATTCCCTATGTAGTGCACTACTTTTGACCAGGGCCCATAGGACTCTGATCATAAGTAGTGTACTATGTAGGGATTGGGGAACAGGGTTTCATTTGGGATGCAGATATGTCTTCTTTGTATCCCCACTGCAGTCAGAACATTGGAGCAGGCTGTGAAACATATCTGTGTCAACATCAGGAGAGACAGGAAAATCATCATAAACGCCCAGCCCGGGCCTTAGACAAGTGTTGAAAGCGTCATCATCACCTGATCACTGTCAGCCGTTCCTTCTTGTCCTGTTTTCTGTTATGCATTTTGGGTAAGGCATCACGTGCCACTCCTTGCCCGACAATACATTCAAATCCAGGTGAGAATTGGAGTAGGTGAGAAATGTACTCATTCTGTTGCCAGAATTCAGAAGTTCCTAATTTTGCTGGAATGTGTTATAGTTGAATAAGAAAAATGAAGGAACACTGTCATGATCACACAAGAGCACAGCATGTTGTTTACCTTGTAGGCCTTTAGGTCATTAGAGCTGTTCGTTATGGGAAAGAATGCTGCTGTGTCGTGGTCAGAATCCTGTCAAAGCTTGTGCCTGCAGCACTTTATTTGTTAGGATGTGGGAGAATAGATGTCATTTTTCCTGGTTTAAAATGTCACCTCTGGTCTCTTTTGACAATCGACCAAACATAAATGATTGACAAGCTTGAATTTAGCCTGAAATGTTCCGTAGACAAAACATTTATACAGTAGAGTTTTAAGCTGTACTGTAACAGCTTTATGCTTTGCACTAATGTCTGCTTACTGTATGTACGCTACAAGTCAAGTCCTCGTCTTAAATCACCCAGATGTTGACTTTCTGAGCTGCTTAATAGCATGTTTCTCAGCTTTGCAGACATTGTTAAATGAGCAGTTTAAATGTGAACAAAGTTAGAAACATAATCTCACCTTGCCCCCTGTCCTCGACCTTCACACACTGTTGCAGACCCACAGTTCAGAGACATGGCACCTTATTCCTTATAGTGCACTAATATGGGCTCTGGTCTACAGTAGTGCACTATATAGGGAATAAGGTGCCATTTGGGACACAAGCATTCTCTCTTAGTGGATGACTTCTGGCACATGAGTCATGACTCTCTTAGTGGATGACTTCTGGCACATGAGTCATGACTCTTAGTGGATGACCACTGGCACATGAGACATGTTTGGTTGACTTTATTTGGTAACTATGACAACCTTTAGACTAATGCCAGTCCTTTTATGGTAAGTAGTGTGCTAATGTGGTAGGAAACTACTTAGAGAAAACGATAATGCCAGGATTCGGGCAGAGGCTTGATTCTTATCCACAATTGATTTAGGCCTACCCTTCTCCTTATTTCAAACACTGTTTCAGTCAATGTTTTTAGAAACCCTTGAACCGTAAGTGTCTGAAAATAATGTGAATTTGATGGGAGAGGTAATGTGCCTAGACTGCTTTGCTGTCATCTGAATTTTCTTGATGGCATGTATGACTCATAAACTGAGAGGAGCCGACATAGAGCATTCTCTGTTGCTTTTGGGGAGTGGCACACAGGCAGTGTTCTATTATTCAGTGGGCAGATCTTCTGGCTTGGGTACTGAAACAGAGAAAGACATGGCTTGCATCCCAAATGGCACCCTATTACCCATGTAGTGCACAAAAGTAATGCACTATATAGGAAAGGGTGGAATTTGATATGCACCCATGGCTCTTTCACCCTACCGGTCAGACTAACCCAGTAACATAGCTAGGCAGGTCACAAGGCTGTGTTCCCCTAGAGACTGTCACAACACAGCATTCTCAGAAAGCTTGATTCCTTCATCTACGACCCTGGAACACTGTCTAGGCCTACGTTCATTCCTGAGCCTACAAAATGTTTGGCGTTGTTCTAAGTCGTTTTGCAGTCGTGCAGTATTGTGAAGCTACAGTGCACCGTTGCTGCACACATTCTGGCATTGTCCTGAAAACTTCGAGCTGGCGTTAAAGTATTTGTTTGGAATCCAATCCACACTAAGGATGCGTCCCAAATGGCACTTTATTCCCTGGTCAAAAGCCCTGGTTAAAAGTAGTGCAAAGTACTGCATGGGGAATAGGGTGCCCAATCCAGTCTCATAGCAAAACACATTATATGTTACTTTTCGTTAGGCCTACTATTTGTAATAGCAGTTGCACAATATAATACAAATTGTAAGACGTATAGTATCCTACGTCTTGGTCGCATTTGACCCGTTTAGTATGATATACTGTATTACGTTAGACTACTTCAGTATGATATGCTACGTTCAACTGCTTGAGTATGATATGCTGCGTTAGGTTAGGGGTTAGGAGTAAGGTCGAAGGGTTAGGGTTTGGGGAAGGGTTAGCTAACATGCTAAGTAGTTAAAAAGTAGCTAAAAAATATAGCAGGTGCTACTTAGCTGAAATGCTAAAGTTGTCCATGATGATATTCGGGATGGATTTTAGTCAAATATAATACGTTTGGCTCTCTGAGACCAGGCTGGGGTGCCATTTGACATACAGACAATGCTTGCCACATACTGTACAGCCTACAGTCCTCTCTTCCATGAAACCAGAACAGAACGTACAGTTACTGTAGATACGGTATAGTTTGCCCTGTAGTGAGAATCTTGTAAGCATTCAATCTGTCTCCCTATACGGTGTTTCAATCTTTTCGACAGTGCTCATTTTCCTCAAGAAAATTGCTTTCCGCTCCGGATACCGCTTTTAAAGTTAATGTCCGTGTTCACTGTTCAGGTCAAAGTAATAACCATTTACCAGATACTGTAGCAGTCATTTGTAGCTGTCTTCAAAGATATGACACGATGAAAGTGGATAACATATTTCATTATAAAGTATCAATTATTGCCTTGCTCTGGAAATGTCAGTTAGAACCAGTTCAAATGAATGTCTTTTGGCTAGTTTTTTTATGCTGCTATGAATGAGTGCTCTGTTGTGTTTTACTAGGAAACTGTACTCCTCATGGACACGCTTTTATTAGCTGTTGAGCAGCTTCCAATTTGCTGCTTTTTAGCCATTGGAAATTCCTCTTCTGCTGATAATATCTGAGTCGCTGAGATAGATTCACTGTTTGTCAACTCTCTCTATAGACTTCTTATTAAAACACAACTCTCATCAATCTTAAATACCAATTGGTAATTATTTTCTTACATTTTATTTGCAAGTGTTTATGCTTAGTTAAACTCTTAGAAAACAACTTGAACTATTGATATTATACTAATTGTGTCTGTCATTTTCTACTCATTTTATTACAATGAAAAGCTGAATGAGAGTATTAGCTAGATGAGAACACTTGATTCAAATGTTAAGCTGTTTGTGCTTCAGTAGCCTTACTATTCAGTGCTTAGTTAACTAGGTTTGGCAGGAAACACACAAAGCTAAAGCCTACCCACAATATGCATGTTCTCTCTGCATTAGTGTACAGAAATGGCTAGTCTTATTGTTTACCAGTGCAATGGAGCAGGCTGATGCCCGCCTAGTGAGAATGCTCTCCATAAGCTTAGAAGACAAGGAGCTGTTTTTTGCTTGACTTCCTAAATGAGATGAGTTTAAATGAAATGACTGTGTTTGTGGTGCACTCAGTAGTAGTTCCACTCTGTTTGGGCTCATCACGCCCTATAGATTTCCTAGAGTTCCTCTGAGTTCTGCTTAGTTTTTTTTTCTCTGTTACTCAAAGGCATGTTTTCTTTTTCCTTTTAGTTTCTGGACATAAACTGGACAGGCCTCACAAATATGCTGGACATTCCAGGCTTGAAGTAAGTGACAACTGCACCCTGCTTCTTATTACTGTTGTGGTGTGGAACTGGCCTGGCCTATAATATAAGTGTTTTTAGGGAAATAAAGTCTTGGTATTGGTCTATTCAGAGGGCATGGACTATAGTTACAGGACATATTAATTGTATACTTGGCCCACATCCCAAATGGCAACCTCTACAAGTATTGCGCTAAGTACAGTGCCTTCAGAAAGTATTCACACCTTGACTTATTCCACATTTTGTTGTTACAGCCGGAATTTAAAATGTTGTGTCACTGGCCTACACACAATACCCCATCATGTCAAAGTGGAATCATGTATTTAGACATTTTTACAACAAATTGAATTAAAAATGAAACGCTGAAATGTCTTGAGTCAATAAGTATTCAACCCTTTTGTTATGGCATGCCTACATACGTTCTAGGAGTAAAAATGTGCCTAACAAGTCGCATGAGTTGCATACGTGATTTTTGAATGACTACCTCATCTCTGTACCTCACACATACAATTATCTAAGTTCCCTCAGTTGAGCAGTGAATTTCAAACACAGATTAAACTACAAAGACCAGGGAGGTTTTTCAATGCATCGCAAAGAAGGGCACCTATTTGTAGGTTTAAAAAAAAGCAGACATTGAATATTCCTTTGAGCATGGTGAAGTTATTAATTACACTTTGGATGACGTATCAATAGACCCAGTCAGTACAAAGATACAGGCGTCCTTCCTAACTCAGTTGCCAAAGAATAAGGAAACCGCTCAGGGATTTCACCATGAGGCCAATGGTGACATTAAACAGTTAGAGTTTAATGGCTGTTATCGGAGAAAACTGAGGATGGATCAACAACTGTCGTGTCTTTACTATCATTAACTGAAGACTTATAGTTTTTTTATCAAAGATTCTCTGTAATTAGTATTACGCGATTAGACTGATTTAATCATGTAAATGTAATTAACTAAAAAGTCGGGCACCAAGGAAAAATAGTTAGATTACAAAATTATAATTTCCTAAAATAACTTTTCAGATATTTTATCTGACCAATTGTTCTTCAAATTAATGAATTGTTTACTTAACCTCACGTTAGTCTCATTCCAAACGTCGTAAATTGTTGGTTATCTGCACGAACCCAGTCTTCACTATGAGTCATCCATACATCAATTGTCTTAAATAATTGATTTATTACTAACTAAGTAATTCACAGAAATGCACAAACAAACAGTAAATATGGTTACATGAAATGATAGGAGAATGTGCCCTAGTGGGCTAAACCGGCATGGCGGCTTGTTAGACAAAAGGGGAAGAAGGGGTCGACTAAGTCACTACAGAGTGGTAATTATAAGAATTGAAATGCTAATCCTTTACGCATGAATGCTCACTCATTCGGGAACAATTGCAATCAATATATATATTTACACTCAGTGTGTCGTCTTGATCGCTGGTGAAAAGTTTGTTTCTTTTGTAGAATTGTCCATCTCTCTCCCTCTATTGGTTGTGGTTAGAGGGGATAGCTCAGAGTGTCATTAATTTGTTTCATTATAGACTGGTTGTTTCGGCAGTTGTCGTTCTTCGCGTTCAATGATACCGAATTCCTAGCTGCAGACTAGTAATTAATATCAAAGACTTGTTCTTATTCTGTCGGTATCGATAGTCTAAGAGTTTAACCACGTGGTATGGTTAAAAGATTCAGCAATGGTCTACAACCTTTGTCCTCCTAATGGAAAAAAACATGGTCTGCAACCTTTAGCGATCTCATAATTGAGGTAAGCTCGGTCTGCTGATCGAAAACCCGAGTCGGGGTTTTATTCGGAAGGGCCGAAAAGGGCTGTCCCAGGATGTCTGACCCTAACTGGGCTCAGGGGTGGTCCTCTGAATTAGTTCAAATCAAAACAGAATTGTATTTTTCTTCATTAAACAGTCCAAAATCATTTTACACAATTATACAAACTGTATCATACTCACTCATTCATCTTATACAACAATTAGATGTAAACCTCATATCTGAGGCTATTATATAAACGGTGTTATGGTAATGTCGCCACACCGTCTCCCATGAGATTCCCCAAGTTGTGACAAATGGACCAGTTCGTAGCTGGATTCTTCATCGATCTTTTATACTTTCTCCGGAACATGACATTTGTTGGTACCTCAAGTTCTGTTTTGTTCTCCATGAAAATCTGCTCTCTCTATACTGTGTGTCCATGAGGAGATCCTCAGGAATTTACGATGTCTCTCTGACCACAGCAACCTAGTTGAAGGAGGCAAGCGGAAGGCAGGAAGAGGGGGATGGGGCTTGCTATACACAGAGGCCAACGTCATGACACAACATTGTAGTTACTCCACACTACTAACCTAAATGACAGTGTGAAAAGAAGGAAGCATAAAGAGAATAAAACTATTCCAAAACATACATCCTGTTTGCAACAAGGCACTAAAACTGCAAAAATGTGGCAAAGAAATTAACTTTATGTCCAGAATACAGTTGTGTTTGCGGCCAACATATCACTGAGTACCACTCTTCATATTTTTAAGCATGGTAAAATATATCTACTCAGTTGCACAAAATTTGTCTTCCGCATTTAACCAACCCCTCTGAATCAGAGATGTGTGGGGGGCTGCCTCAATCAACGTCCACGTCCTTGATGCCCGGAGAGCAGTTGTTGGGAGGGTTTAACTGCCTTGCTCAAGGATAGAACGGCATATTTTCCCATCTTACTGCCACAAGGATTCGAACAAGCAACCTTTCGGTTACTGTCCCAATGCTCTGAGCGCCAGGCTACCTGCCACATCATGTTTTGGATATGCTTGTCATCACCAAGGACTATAGAGTTTTTTTTAGGATGAAAAGAAACAGAATAGAGCTAAGCACAGGCTAAATTCTAGAGGGAAACCTGGTTCAGTCTGCTTTCCAACAGACAGTGGGAGACATTAACCTGTCAGTAGGACAATAAACACAAGGCCAAAAATACTGCTACCGAGTGGCGCAGTGGCCTAAGGCACTGCATCTTTGCAAGAGGCATCACTACCGCCCCTGGTTTGAATCCAGGTTGTATCACATCCGGCTGTGATTGGGAGTCCCTTAGGTCAGCGCACTATTGGCCCAGCGTCGTCCGGGTTTGGCCGGGGTAGGCCGTCATTGTAAATATGAATTTGTTCTTAACTGACTTGCCTAGTTAAATAAAGGTTACACAAGTTTTTTTAATACACTGGAGTTGCTTACCAAGACGACATTGAATGTTCCTGAGTAGCCTAGTTAGTTTTGTACAAATATTGTACAATCCAGGTGTGCAAAGCTCTAAGGTTGTGTCTACACCTGACACATACATGTGACTTCTGCTATCGGAATACAAAGATGGCATTGAAAAGACGGGTCTAGATGCACGAAAGTCACATTGTGGTCTGATTGTGTTCAGATCTGGCTGACCACTTCAGGAGGTGGTCAGGGATGCATTGTGTGCAGATTTCTCCTCAGTTTGGACACAATCAGGCTACCGAACGCGCGCACTGTGGGCGACGTCATCAGCACTCCTCCCACAAGTCTCCAGAAAACATGTGTTTTGGGACCGAGAGACGCCTTTTCGTTCTAACGTTGGAGTAAGTACAATCCTAGTATGTGGGGACCTGTTTGCTGGCCTCATAAATGCTAGCCAGCTAGCTAATATTTAGAAAAACAATTTTTAGTTGTGTTATCATATTTTGCCTATTCCACCGTTTTGTGGAATGCATACTGGCATTTGAATATAGTGTGAGAACGGACACAATGTGGACACGAATGTAAATGTAGATGCAGGACGTGTTCGGAATTCCATGATCAGAACTCCATCAGAATACAAAAGCTGCATGAACTTTCAAGTCTAGACACACAGCCTCATAGACTTACTTAGAAAGTCTCACTGCTGTATTCGCTGCCGAAGGTGATTTTAATATGCATTGACTCAGGGGTGTGAATACTTAATGTAAATGAGATTTCTGTATTTAATTTTCAATAAACTTTCACAAAATTCTAAGAACATGTTTCCACTTTGTCATTATAGGGTATTGTGTGTAGATGGGTAAAAAAAAATCTGAATGTGGAATAAGTGAAAGGGTATGATACACAGCTTATAGGCTAATATATTAGAGGCAACCATTTTTAATGTGTTCACCACTTACCAGGGATGAAGGGAGGAGGTAGAGGAGGAGGGGAAGATATCTATATCATGTAGTTCATTGTGCCAGTGAAAGGCTAAAAGCTGATTTGGCTTAATAGGCTGTTTTGATTCAGCACGGGGCTGGCTCCAGTGCCAGGCATGAAAACAGCTCTGTCCCTCCTGTGACGACAACCAGGGTTGCAGCTCAAATGACAGCCTATATCCTTATATATTGCTCTACTTTTAACCGGGGCCTGGAATAGGGTAGCATTTGGGACACAAACAAGGCAAGACAAACAGACAGGAGGAAACATGAACATGAAGGCCTAATTGCTGTGGAGAGAGGGCCAGGTGGCAGCTTTTAGGGCCGGGAGGGAGGGAGGGAGTGATGGTAGTGCTGGTGAGGTAGCAATGTCAACACTCTCTCACCATTTTGAGGAAGTGTGTGTGTGGTAATAAACCATGGTAGGTATAAATGGCTAACACAGGCTGATCCACTCTTTCAGACCGAGCTGAAATCTGTAGGAGATGTGGAGGGGGAATGGTCATCATGGCTCTCTCTGGGTGTGTTCCAAATGACACCCTATTCCCTGTAAACAGTAGAGCACTACTTTTGACCAGGACCCATAGAGAATAGGGTACCATTTGGGATGTATGTAGCCCCTGTTGCTGTGTGTTAGAAGTAGTCGTCTGCCACTGTGAGGTCACAGCGCCATGAGGTCATGCATTAGCAGCTCTAAGCAAGGCAGCCATGTGGTGGATGGTGTGCTACTAGAGGAAAAGTAGCTATCACATAAACTCACAACTATTTGGACAGTGAAGCTAACATGTTTAATTGTGTGCAAGGGATATGGGACCAAATACTAAACTTTTGTCCAAATACTTGTGACTTTTTTTAAATGGTGGGACTAGATGCATGCATAAAGTGCTTTAATTTCTAAACGGTAAAACCAATATGTATGAACATACTCATTACCCTAAAATGAAACCTGTACTGTCACCTAAAATGAAACATTCTATCTCAAATCTAAAATGCTGGAGTATACAGTCGTGGCCGAAAGTTTTGAGAATGACACATATTAATTTTCACAAAGTCTGCTGCCTCAGTTTGTATGATGGCAATTTGCATATACTCCATCATGTTATGAAGAGTGATCAGATGAATTGAAATTAATTGCAAAGTCCCTCTTTGCCATGCAAATGAACTGAATCCCCCAAAAACATTTCCACTGCATTTCAACCCTGCCACAAAAGGACCAGCTGACATGTCAGTTATTCTCTCGTTAACACAGGTGTGAGTGTTGACGAGGAGAAGGCTGGAGATCACTCTGTCATGCTGATTGAGTTTGAACAACAGACTGGAAGCTTCAAAAGGAGGGTGGTGCTTGGAATCATTGTTCTTCCTCTGTCAACCACGGTTACCTGCAAGGAAACACGTGCCGTCATTATTGCTTTGCACAAAAAGGGCTTCACAGGCAAGGATATTGCTGCCAGTAAGATTGCACCTAAATCAACCATTTATCGGATCATCAAGAACTTCAAGGAGAGCGGTTCAATTGTTGTGAAGAAGGCTTCAGGGCGCCCAAGAAAGTCCAGCAAGTGCCAGGACCGTCTCCTAAAGTTGATTCAGCTGCGGGATCGGGACACCACCAGTACAGAGTTTGCTCAGGAATAGCAGCAGGCAGGTGTGAGTGCATCTGCACGTACAGTGAGGCAAAGACTTTTGGAGGATGGCCTGGTGTCAAGAAGGGCAGCAAAGAAGCCACTTCTCTCCAGGAAAAACACCAAGGACAGACTGATATTCTGCAAAAGGTACAGGGATTGGACTGCTGAGGACTGGGGTAAAGTAATTTTCTCTGATGAATCCCCTTTCCGATTGTTTGGGGCATCCAGAAAAAAGCTTGTCCGGAGAAGACAAGGTGAGCGCTACCATCAGTCCTACGTCATGCCAACAGTAAAGCATCCTGAGACCATTCATGTGTGGGGTTGCTTCTCAGCCAAGGGAGTGGGCTCATTCACAGTTTTGCCTAAGAACACAGCCATGTATAAAAAATGGTACCAACACATCCTCCGGGAGCAACTTCTCCCAACCATCCAGGAACAGTTTGGTGACTGACAATGCCTTTTCCAGCATTATGGAGCACCTTGCCATAAGGCAAAAGTGATAACTAAGTGGCTCGGGGAACAAAACATTGTTTTTTTGGGGGGGGGGGTCCATGGCCAGGAAACTCCCCAGACCTTAATCCCATTGAGAACTTGTGGTCAATCCTCAAGAGGCAGGTGGGCAAACAAAAATCCGCAAATTCTGAGAAACTCCAAGAATTGATTATCCAAGAATGGGCTGCCATCAGTCAGGATGTGGCCCAGAAGTTAATTGACAGAATGCCAGGGCAGATTGCAGAGGTCTTGAAAAAGAAGGATCAACAATGCAAATATTGACTCTTTGCATCAACTTAATTTAATTGTCAATAAAAGCCTTTGACACTTATGAAATGCTTGTAATTATACTTCAGTATTCCAAAGTAACATCTGACAAAAATATCTAAAGACACTGAAGCAGAAAACTTTGTGAAAATTAATATTTGTGTCATTCTTTGTCATTTGTGTCATTCACGACTGTAGAGCCAAATACTGTATACAATTTTAGCTTCCCTGTCCAAATACATATGGAGGGGAGTGTACTGTACATCCACTCTGTACCCCAGAGCTAGCTTGTTTCAACATTTCACAACTCTAGTTCTGTTCAATAGCATTCTCATTTGGGGGTGTTTTAACCCGTTACACTCGTGGGAATTGACCTGTATGGATAGGGCTAAATGTAAATGTTTCCAACAGTAGAAATATGAACAGCGTAAGCATGGTAGCAATTGAAAATAAACAGTTTGGAGGTTATGGGAAAATGATTAGACCAACATTGAGGTCAGAACAGTTCACCTGACACAAGACTGAATCCAAACACTACAATGTTGATTTTATGTGCATTTTCCGTTTACTGTACTTTTCGCCGCATTTGTTGATAACGAAATCTGAAAATACTCTGGATACATTCAGTAACATGATAAGAAAATTCCTGGAAAATTTGGTAGCTGCAATCCAAAACCGGTCCATTTATAAATTGCAATATGGGTCAGGTGGGCATCATTTGAAAGCTTGTTCTATTGCCAACATGACTAGCTAAGTTATAAATGAGTGCATTCAGGTGTGCCGTGGTGAATTATCTTCACAATAGACAAACAGGCTCATTCTGTTCAGAACAACCCAGGGTTTGACGCCATGTCATCTTGTAACTGTACATCAAACATAGTGATCATAAACATTAATACTGTACATGACATGAGTTTTATGATATGGAAATGTGAAATGCACATTTTAATTCATGTGTGTTTGGCTTGCTTGTATGACGTCAAAGCTGTATTTATTATGCTTGCCATCTTTCAAAATACATTGATTCCTTTTTAATTGACAGCGTTTCCCTCACTTGGACAATTTGGCAAAAGTTGCCCCATTAGCAGGAGGGATTGGGGCAACTTCTTGTCGTGTGCGGTGCTCAAGTTCAGAACGGCTTGTCAGTCAAAACCCATACAGCACTGTGAAGCACAGAGCCTGAGCTCTGATGTCATACATAGTATGTTACTGTACAGCCACTGCGTTTCAATTTAGGCGCGTGTCAATGCCATTTTCAACCAGTATACGGGTACAGGTGTAAATGGCTACCTATAAAACGTATCTGCAAGTGATATATATTTTTTTGTAACCTTTATTTAACTAGGGAAGTCAGTTAAGAACAAATTCTTATTTTCAATGACGGCCTAGGAACAGTGGATTAACTGCCTTGTTCAGGGGCAGAACGACATATTTTTACCTTGTCAGCTCGGGGATTTGATCTTGCAACCTTTCGGTTACTGGCCAAACGCTCTAACCACTAGGCTACCTGCTGCCCCAATGCTCACTTATGCCAAACAAAATTGGGGTCAAATAAAAACAAAGACCAGTGGGAAACGTAAATACAGTTGTCCAGGTTATTCTCCCTGGAACATACTGTTAGAAGTGACCAACACGCCACACATACAGGATTGTCATTGTAGTGCAGTGGGCCATCCAGAAATGTGAATGCGGCCATTTGAATATACTTCATTCAATGAAGAGACATGTATAGGCCTGCATGGCTGTGGTGGTTTGGTAGATAATGTAGAAGCTGTGCCCTGATCAAGGTCCACAACTAACCAAATGAGTATGGTGTCTGGTGTGTCATTTTTGTTTTGGTATGAGACATTGTGGGTTTGAGAGACTCCGCCCTGTGAAATGTAGCCGTCCTCGTTTTACAGGTTTGAAGGAAACACCAGTGTGTGGGTGTTGAACCTGAAACCTGCCCAACCCTGCCTTACTCTGAGCTTTTCGTGTGGGTGTGTGTGTGTGTGTATGGTGTGTACAGACAGAGAGAGGGGGTACTGTGTACAGGGCTCAGGTTTCCTCTGGTGGGATTTGCATCTCATTCTAACAGCAGGTACCTCCGGTCACCCGAGTGTTTGTGTAGTGTGTGTTTTGTGTAGTGTGTGTTTTGCTTTCTGGGAATGGAAGTTGTTGCTCCCACTTCCTCAGCACACACACACGCTCTGCGTCTAAAAAGTTCAATTGTAGTTTTGCTGAGTTTTTCCTACAAACGGACGAAAAAGAAAGGACTGAAATGCATAGTAACTTACATTTGTTACTAATTAGCTTTGTTGAACATGTATAGCAGCTGAACACCAGCAATGAATGAATTCCTTCTGCAGATAAACTCAGACGTGAAGGCTGGCCTCCACATATTTCCGATACACACGTTCTCACCAAAAACAACCTTTTATAGACGTAACAGAATATTGTAACCTAAGAGGAGTTATGAGGAAGGGATGGGGGGAGGCTCTGCTGAACAATTCAACCCAGCTCTGAGGGACTAACACCCAACTGAGGGAATTCTCCATTCACTACAATGCTGCCATCTAGTGGGCATTAGAGAAACTGAACATTGAGTCTGGTTTGGATTCATCCTTTATAATAAGCTTAATCTTGGCTCTAGTTGAAATACATGTAGGCCTTGTTTAACTTGTGGTTGGGCTGCTCTCTAGAGTTCAGAGTGACAGTGCCCTTGGCTTCTGCTGTCACACATCGACTGAATCCCAAATGGCACCCTTTATCCTATATAGTGCACTAATTTTGATCCAGCCCCACAGGGCTCTGGTCAAAAGTAGTGCACTATAGGGAATAGGGTGCCAGTTGGGACACCGACATAGTGACCCCTCCCCCTACTCTCCACCTGCCAATAGAAGACCAGAATTGAATTGTATTTGCCTGAACCCCATAAACCATCCAACACCCCCCAATCTGCTGACAGAACTGTGATGATCCCTGTGATGACCTGTACACTGTTGTGTAGCCTCTTCTGCTTGGCCATCAGTCTCGAACGTCACCAGATCACTGTTAAGTGTCAGCGCTATAGGGCTACAAGACACTGAGTAGTGCACTATATAGGGAATAGATTGCTTTTTGGTTGAAACAGGATGGAGGTATAATGAGCCTAACTAGATGATTTTTTTCTATCTGTATCTCCTGTCCTGTGTGTGTTATAGCCTGTGTCTCTTTATCCCCCGTTAGTGGCCTGTGTGATAACCTGATCCAGGACATCATCTACAGCTACCTGGTCCTGCCCAACCGCATCACCATTCCTCTGGTGGGAGAGGCTCAGCTCTCTCAGCTTCGCTTCCCAATACCTAAGGTAGGGAGGGACGGACGGACGATTCCCACTAATCACACACACTACGCTGAGTCTGAAAGCAAGACACACATTCCACTGTATGAAGCCAAACCTGATTAACGAATCGACAAATTTCCCACTGTTGTTTTGCTATGTTGAAATGCAATCCATCCCTTATGGCATTATTGAATTCCAATGTTGTTAATGTAATATATTAAATCACTATGAGATATGTATGAACTCAGTGATGTTGATCTCTCCTCCCAGGGCGTCCTGAGGATTCACTTCCTAGAGGCCCAGGACCTGTTAGCTAAGGATGTGTTCCTGGGAAGGATAATAAAGGGCAAGTCAGACCCATACGGGGTCCTTCACATCGGCAACCAGCTGTTTCGGAGCAAGGTGATCAAGAAGACCGTCAATCCCAAGTGGCACGAAGTCTATGAGGTAGAGAGAACATTTTTAAACATCCACAAAGTGGTTCAGGAAGATTTCTTAAGATAATTGTTATGTTGGGAAAGATTTATTTGGTCTTTGACAGTGTGAATGTGACCTTCAGGCTATGGTGTATGAAAACTCAGGACCACAGAACCTGGAGATAGAGCTGTTTGATGAGGACACTGACCAGGATGATTTCTTAGGAAGGTAAGTGATACATCCTAATCCTTTAGGATCCTTCCTGAGCCATCAAAGTCACTTGAACGTCATGCATGATTTCTGCTGTAGCACATAAAGCGATCGTGTATCAGCCACTCTCTCCAATGAACTCACAGCGTGTGTATATTTGCCTTGCAGGTTATTGATAGATATCGCTGAACTTCAGAAGGAACAGAAAATTGATGAGGCAATGTGTATTTTGTTTTGACTCCTTTCTCAATAGAAACACTCAATTGTAAATATATGTGATCATCCAGCACACTGAATTCCTTCTGTTTCGTTCCAGTGGTTTGTCTTGGAGGAAGGGGATACCGGAAAGCTGCACTTAAAACTGGAGTGGATGTCTCTACATCCCACTCGTGAAAATCTTGATCAGGTACCGCCTTTTATCTACTTAGCACCCCATTCCCTATATAGTGCAATACTTCTGACCAGGACCCATAGGGAGTAGGGTGCCATTTGGGACACAGGTAGGTCAGTCTGTATGTTAATGAGTTTTCAGGCCTTCAGCTATAAGACACTTAACATGAACAGGTCTACATATTCCTCCATCCACTGGAGAGAGAGTAGATGAAGCATGTAGATTAGAGGGATAGATCAGGGAATCCACGAGGGAGTGCTCACCCTGTTTGAGCTCTGTAGTTCTTATTCTTATTGAGCTCTGTAGTTCTTATTCTTATTGAGCTCTGTAGTTCCATCCGTCCACTCCACAGGAGGTTGGTGGCACCTTAATTGGGGAGAACGGGCTCGTGGTAATAGCTGGAGCGGTATTGGTGGAATGGCATCAAATCCATCAAACGGCATGGTTTCTACGTGTTTGGTGCCTTCCATTTGCTCCGTTCCAGACATTATTATGTCCACTCATAGATCCCTGTAACACCAAATGGTACCCTGTTCCCTATATAGTGAATTACTTCACACCAGGGCCTATAGGGTTTTAGTCAAAAGTAGTGCACCAAATAGGGAATCGTGTACCATTTGGGTCACAAACCGTGTTTCTCCAGTCCATTATGTCAGTGCTGATGAGACACATCGTTCTATGAGACACATCATTCTATGTTTGACCAACAGAACAGATTGCTCTTAATACAGTATATTGGACTAGTGTTCTGTCTAGGGGGAGTACATCAAGCTGTCTCACACTACAGTAACTACTGTGCTGACTATTTACTCTGTCCGTGTCCTCTCCCGCTCTCTCCCAGGTGCTGACCAGCAACAAGGTTGATAAAGGACAGGCTAATGCTGACCTGTCGTCTGCCCTGCTGGTGGTCTTCCTGGACTCGGCAAGGAGCCTCCCTGTAAGTCACTCCACCTGTGGTAAAGTCACTAGAAGAATAGGAAAAAGCACAAGACCTACTGCATGCTTAAGATTGATGAGCCGTTCTGCTTGGGCTAATGTGTAGCAGAGAAAAACATCACGCATTGGGACCGTTATAATTAGAACTCGGATGGGGAAACACACTACATTGCCTTACTGTATCTCCACACAACTTATTTGACCTGTTAGTTATGAGACGGCCATGTCACGTTTTCTGCTGGCCACAAAACATGATACTTTATTGTGCCAGTCTACCAGTCATGAGACGGTATGAACCACCCAGTTCACCCCAGCTTCTCCCACCTGCCTCCTCTTCCTCTGACTGCTCTCCTGCTTGATCTCCTTCCCTTCCCCTCTCATGATCATGTTAATATCCTCTACCTCTCTTCCCTCAGTCTGGTCACTCACACTAATAGTCTGCCAAAGTGATACATTATTGTACCTCAAGTTGTCTTTCTATTACACCTGTGAAATAACATAATTCGTTTTGGCTCTATTTGCATAAATGCATCGCATAGGCAAACCCTGCTTCACATGTCTCTTTTTAGACTCCTTCTCTTTGCTTTCTTCTCTCCGTTTCCCCCCTCCTCTGAAGAGTGTGTTCAAGGGGAACTTGGGTTCTGGATACTTTAAAAGAGCGGAGAGCTTCGGGCCTAGTCTTTAGTGAGAATACTGCCTCTCTCTATAGGACCTTATATGTGAGTCCTCTGGCATATTGCATCCTAGTTTTATTTTGCCACAGTGGGATTTTTTGGTACTGACGATTGAAACACAGTAACTACTTGTGGCCAATAAGCATGTTGATTGTCATATGACTGATTTATGCATGAATGAAGTTCTTATTAAAAAAGTATATTTTGACAGTTGTTAGGTTCTAATTTTTCAGAGTAAATAACCCACGGACACTAGAGAAGCTTTAACTAAGTTTATTCTTCCCAAAGGTTCTGTTCAGCTGAAAACAGACAGCTAAAGACTTCAGACTTCACGGTTTATATACATCCTACTTAAAACACTCCCTCTCTCCAATCATTAGTTTATGCCCAAGAGAAAGAAGGTAACCAGATACTAACCCTGATTACTCCTTTAAGGGGAACTGACCTCACCCGTCACTTCCTAATCCACAGATATCCATCTGTCTTCCCTATATCAACACATCGGTCTCCTCTCCTCCATCAAACACATTCCAAAGCCTTCTGGCTTTTTACAGATTCTTTCTATTTAAGGCTTCGTTTCTATCATTTATTTAATATCTCAATGTTCAAAGTTTAGCCGATTCCAACACAGTAATGCTGTCAGTCATGATTATGGGCATGCCTTGTATAAGATATCTAAACAAAAGAAAGGGGCTTGTTAGCGAGACCTCTCTGTGGATTGCTTTCCCTCCATCCCGCTCACCCAGCCATTCCTAGCCCGTTGGTGAGTTGTTGCCTCGGCAACAAACACTCTCACTAGAGGGCAGCATTTGATCGTCTCCACAGTTTACATGGGACTCTCACCCTGCCCAGCCTCTCTTAAAGTCCAGACATAATTGATCTCAGAGCATCTCCCGACTCCAATATCCTCTAACGCACACCTCCCAAATCAAATAAAACCACAGTTCTTAGTCTAAAATCCTTTAAACTGAGCCTGTCATCATTGACATGACTTGTCAAGACCAGTGGTGTCTGGTACCACTTTAAATCGGAGGATGATCTCATTGTAATGGATGGAATGGAATAAATGGAATGTTAGCGAACACTTCGAACACATTACTATGAGCCGTCCTCACCTCACCAGCCACCATTGACACTAACTATGTAGTCAACAACAATAATGTAATTTGTAACAACAACCCAGAATGAATAGGTAATATTATACAGAATGCAAGGATATTATGCAAAGTACTGAATGTAATGCTTCACACTGGATAAACATTTAATTTGTTAATTCATGTAGATTAATTTGTTGCTAGAAATTATATCTGTGTTGTATGAAAGTACTCATCAAGAGATTGACTCTATTCCATTTACCCATCGAGATAATACAGTATCTGGAATGACATAGATGTACACTAAACAAAAATAAACGCAACATGCGTTAATGTTCATATAAAGGAAATCCATCAATTGAAATAAATAAATGAGGCCCTAATCTATGGATTTCACATGACCTGGGAATACAGATCTGGGGTGTGGATCAGAAAACCAGTCAGTATCTGGTGTGACCACTATTTGCCTCATGCAGCGCGACACATCTCCTTCGCAGAATGTTGATCAAGCTGTTGATTATGGCCTGTGGGATGTTGTCCCACTCCTCTTCATAGCATTTTGCGAAGTTGCTGGATATTGACAGGAACTGGAACACACTGTTGTACACGTCGATCCAGAGCATCCCAAACTTGCTCAATGAGTGACATGGTGAGTATGCAGGCCATTGAAGAACTGGGACATTTTCAGCTTCCAGGAATTGTGAGTAGATCTTTGCGATATAGGGCTGTGCAATATCATGCTGAAACATGAGGTTATGGCAGTGGAAGAATGGCACGACAATGGGCCTCAGGATCTTATCACAGTATCTCTGTGCATTCAATTTGCCATCGACGCAATTGTGTCCGTTGTCCATAGCTTATGCCTGCCCATACCATAACCCCGCCTCCACCATGGGGCACTCTTGTCACAACATTGACAGTAAACCGCTCAAGCAAACCGCTCAAGACCCTGGTGAGGACGTAGATGAGCTTTCCTGAAACGGTTTCTGACAGTTTCATCAGATGTTTGGGTGGCTGGTCTCAAGACGATTCCGCAAGTGAAGAAGCCTGATTTGAAGTTCCTGGATTGGGATGGTTTCACGTGGTCTGCTGTTGTGAGGCCGGTTTTATGGTAGAGAAATGAGCGTTAAATGATCTTGCAACAGCTCTGCTGGACATTCCTGCAGTCACAGCATGCCAAATTCACGTGCCCTCAAAACCTGAGACTTCTGTGGCATTGTGTTGTGTGACAAAAGCGCAATCCTTTAGAATTCAACCATGACGGTTTGAAAAAGGCCTCAGTCAGTAAGGCCATCGAGGTAATGTAACAACAATGCATGCAGAGCCAGCCAGACAGACAGTGAGGAGGACTAGAGGCCCTGTTTGAGCGTCTTAGAAAGCACCATTCCCGTAGCACAGTAAGACTGGTGAAAGCCATGGAGTCGAAGCTATGTTTTCATCTGTCCACTCACTTACAGATGCATTCTTAAGGTATTGTAACAGGGCCTAGACACACACTGCAGTTGGCCCTGTGACCAGAGAATAACACTTTAGTAGTGGAACCAAATACAACCATGTTGTTTGGCTGGGTGTGTTATCTGTTAGGACATGGATTTGTATTGATCCTTTTCCTGAGTACCAATCTGTTGATTATTATGAAGTAGTAAGCAATTTGTAAAAGTGGAAAGCAATTCAGTTGATTAGACTAGCATAGACTGTATTGATTGTTTATATTCCAGTGAGTAATATTGCTTACAAGTTGTTTCCCACTCATATATTCCTACAGGAGCATTCAAAATGCCTTGCATGTTGTTTTGGGTTCCTTGTTTTGTGTTATTAATTAACACACCCCAAACTGTTTGGACTTAAACTGCCTTCCATGCACCGTATTCTAATATTCTGATGATGTACGTAACAACTGTGTTGTATGAGATAATTAACACACCAAGAACATCTACCTTTATATAAGTGTTTCCTCGCTTCCAATTTCAACTATATTTCCTGCTGTTATGGGGTTTTCTATAGACAATTATGTAACTACTCTACTTCCTGATCTCCAGTTTGAAGGCTTCTATATTTCGCCAATGAGGGATGAATATGGGGCCTTACATCAGGCCACTTTTTTTTATATTAACAGAATCTTTATTTCAGAAAAATAGAACAATTTTCTAATACAACCATTCTAAATTTGGGATGCTCCATAATTTAAGTTAACCAATATTTCTATGTGTGTATATTAAATCTGATTAGACAAGGATAGGGCGGTTTAAAGCAATACCGATGAAGTTAACATCTCACAGTTCAAGAGGTTGTGTGTTTTTACACCTGTTCTTTCCGTTTCAGTCTGGTAAAAAAGTGGGCAGCATCCCGAATCCTTTTGTCCATTTCACAGTCGGGCACAAAACGTACGACAGCAAGGTAAGCCAACAGGCCATGTTTCCTACTCTATAGTTCCCATAGATTTGTATAATTATATAAACAACACTGCAATGCCATGTGAATAGCATATTCCTGGTCGTTTTCACTGCCTCTAACATGGACCATTTCCCCCAACCAGACGAGGTATAAGACCAATGAGCCTGTATGGGAGGAGGCCTTCCCTTTCCTCATCCACAACCCAAAATGCCAAGAGCTGAAGATTGAGGTATGGGTTGTAGGCATACTTTTCCTACTGAGTGACCTCATTGCTTACCATTTAGTTTGACCTCTATGGCTATACGTTTAACATGTATCCGACACTCTTATTCAGAGCGACTTAGTTTGTGCATTCCTCCTAAGATAGCTAGGTGGGAAAATATCACAAACATAGAAAGTGCAGGTTCAGGTTTTTTTTTTGGGGTGGGGGGGGGGTTAGTCGAGTTGAAGAGGAGGATTATTTAAGACACTTTGAAGATAGGGTTTGAGGTTTTCGGAAGATGAGCAGGGACTCTGCTGTCCTAGCTTCAGGGGGAAGCTGGTTCCACCATTGGGGTGCCAGGACAGAGACGAGCTTGGACTGGGCTGAGAGGAAAGTGCCCTACTATGGTGCCCCCCCAGGTCTCTTGGGAGGGCCAAAAGACCTGGGGTGGCAGAATGTGTGCTCGGATTGGGGTGTAGGGTTTGAGCATAGCCTAAAGGTAGAGAGGGGAAGTTCCTCTCGCTGTTCTGTAGGTAAGCATCATGCTCTTGTAGTGGATGCACCTTCAACTGGAAGCCAGTGGAGTGTGCGGAGGAGCGGGGTAACATGAGAAAAGTGAGTTTCAGTAGTCCAGACAAGATTACAAGTGCCTGGATTAGGACCTGCACCACTTCCTGTGTGAGGTAGGGTCGTACTCTACGGATGTTGTAGAGCATGAACCTGCAGGAGTGGGTCACTGCTTTGATGTTTGCAGAGAACAACCGAGTGCTGTCCAGGGTCAAGCCAAGGTTCTTTGCACTCCACACTGTGGAGTTGTCAACCGTGATGGAGAGGTCTTTGAGTGGGCAGGCCTTCCCCGGAAGGAAGAGCAGCTCCATCTTGTTGAGCTTGAGGTGGTGGCCCGACATTCAAGTTGAGATCTGCCAGGCAGGCAGAGATGCGTGTTGCCACCTGGGTGTCAGAAGGTGCCAAGTAGTTGAGTGTCGGCTGCATAACAATGATTGGCGAGACCATGTGAGGATATAGAGAGAAGAGTGCCTAGAACCAAGCCCTGGGGGACACCAGGAGTGAGAGTATGTGGTGCAGACACAGATAGCGGCCTGCCAGGGAGGATGCAATCCAAGAGTGTGCAGAGCCTGAAACGCCCAGCCCTGAGGGTGGAAAGGAGGATCTGATGGTTCACGGTGTTGAAGGCAGAGGATAGCTCTAGGAGGATGAGAACAGAGGAAAGAGAGTCAGCTTTGGCAATGCGGAGAGCCTCTGTGGCACAGAGAAGAGCTACCCGTTTTGAAGACAGACTGGTTAGGGTCAAGAAGATTGTTCAGAGAGATAATGAGAAAGTTGATCAGAGACAGCACGCTCAATTGTTTTGGAACGAAAACAAGGGATACAGGTCTATAGTTTTTGATGTCAGATGAGGGGAGCGACTCGGGCCATTTTGAAGTCAAGAGGGGACGCAGCCAGTGATGAGATGAAGAGTGAAGTGAGGAATGGGAAAAGGTCTCCAGAGATTGCCTGGAGGAAGGGATAAGGTCGAGAGGGCAGGTTCTCGGGCAGCCAGTCATCTGGAGAGGGGAGAAAGAGGTCAAGGGTAGTTCTCTGTGAGTGAGACCAGTGGACTCAATAGGCTGAGTGAGTAGCGGATGTCGTCAACCTTCTTTTTAAAGTGGTTGACAAAGTCGTCCACAAAGAGTGAGGGAAGGGGATGGAGGATTAGGGAGGGGGATGGAGGAGAAGGTGGAATAGTTTTCTAGTGTTCGAGGCAGAAGCTTGAAATTTAGAGTGATAGAAAGTGGCTTTAGCAGTGGAGACAGAGGAAGAGAAGGTAGAGAGGAAGGAGTGAAAAGATGATAGGACCTCCAAAAGAATCGTTGCCCGCAGCCCTGTTCTGTAATCTCACAATGCCACGCAGCAAGAAGGGAGGGCCAAGCCGGCCTGAAGGAATGCGAGTCAGGATGGGGAAAGGGAGTAGAATAGGGTCGACGAGGCAAAATCAGGAGACAGGAGGAAGAAGGATTTAGGATGAGGGAGAAATGATAGGAGAGAGAGGAAAGATTGCGACGGCACATTAGCATGGGTAGGGGCTTAGTGGTTAGGGTTGGAGACAATAGGAAACAAAGTAGTGATCAGAGATCTGGAGGGGATGTTGCAGTGAGATAAGTAGGCGAGCAGCCTCTAGTAAAGATGAAGTCAAGCGTATTGCCTTCCTTGTGAGTTGAAAGGGTGAGGTCAAAAGAGGCAAGGAGGAGAAATAGTTGGAAAGAAATTAATAGAAGGCTGATGTCAGGAGGTTGAAGTCGCCAAGTACGAAGAGCGGTGAGCCACCGTCAGGAAATGACCTTATCAAAGTGTCAAGCTCATTGAGGAACTCTCCAAAGGCACCTGGTGGGTGATAGATAACAATTTTAAGCTTGAGTGGAGAAGTGACAGTGACGGCATGGAATTCAAATGAGGAGATGGACAGGTGAGAGGGAGAAAATAGAAAATCTCCACTTAGGAGAAATGAGTAGGTCTGTGCCACCACCGTAGTCAGATGATGAAAGAACAGCTGGAGTAACAGTGTTCTCTGGGGTGATCCATGTCTCCGTCAGGGACTAAAGGGCAGCAGAGGCTGTGATGAACTCTGCATTCTTGACCGCAGATCGCCAGTTTCAAATGCTGCCAGTGACCCGGAATTCCACATAGGTTGTGCGCGCAGGGTACACTAAATTAGAAGGGTTGCAGCCAAGGGGTGGGGAGCGTCTGTAAAGCCTACAGGGAGAGGAGCGAACAGGTATAGAAAACACACATAGTTGCCAAAGCGACAAAAGAGCAAAATGAGATCATCAGAAAATAACTAGGTAAAATATTAAAGTGAGAGCGTGGTGTGGAGCCTTCCTCTTTCCTTCTTCAAAGAACCTTGCAGAACAGTCTTTGTTTCGGCGACGGTCTGACAGCTGCCGCTGAGAAACCAGGGGGAGACTGAAGTACTAACACTAATTGTCTAGCAGCGGTGGAGAGCATACCTCCCTTTACTAATTGCTGATTGCCTAGGAGAGGTGAAACCACTTCCCCTCCAATACAGCCACTTACTAAAACAAGTCACAAATTGCCCTGCTCCTTAATCCTGGTTGATGTGTCAACAGCTTTCTGCAAAAGTCAGCAGTCCACACACCAAGTAGGCTACTGGGAAGACGGGTGTGACCTTACAGTTGATTTTGACAAAGGTGGGATTCTAGTGTGAGACTGAGCCAATTATTTGTATTTATGTATTTATTTTTAAAAGTTGGGTGTCCCAAATTCCACTTTATTCCATATTTAGTGCATATTTAGTGCACTCTATACCAATAGGGCTCTTGTCAAAAGTTACTGCACCAAATAGAGTATTAGAGTATTTGTGACACACACTATGGCTACTGTATGGCCTTACAGATGATTTAGTGTGATTATGGTGTGGGATTTAGCTGATTTTGTCTGCTCGTTTACAAAACTCAGCATATCTGTGAAATTCGGGGTGCACGGAGCATGAGAGGGAATTTCGGGTCTGTAAATTCCAGCTACTGTAGTACCTGTGCACTGCCTATTTGTAAGTGCACTAGAATTTACTTGACACAAACTTCCGCTTTTATATAAAAAAACACATGTGCCCCCTTTCCCCCTTCAGGTAAAGGATGAGAAACATGATTGTTCCCTGGGGACTCTGAGCCTGCCCCTAGCCCGTCTCCTAGAGGCTGAGGACATGACGCTGCACCAGCGCTTCGATCTCAAGAGCTCTGGGACTAGCTCCACCATCAAGATGAAGATGGCACTGAGGGTAAGGGTCCATGAGGGTTTGAATAGGGCTCTTATAGTCATGCACATGTGTCTGCATCCCAAATAGCACCCTATTCCCTATGTACAGTGGTTCCTCAATTAAAAGTTCCCGTAATACTGCGGTATAGCGTGGTACGGTGTGTTACTGTGCTTGCCGTTAATGCTCGTTCGAACCACCAGAGAGCAGCTTTGAGCACATCTACGCTTGAGGAAAGATCATCATGGCATGCAATTGTGAATACACTTCATGGTTAAAATGTAACTCTATATATAATTGTATGCACACATCTGTTAATACAATCAGTGTTTGCTTCTTTGCTCACATCATTTGACCACTGCAGTTTGAGATGATATATCAAGAAGAAAATTAATGTTACAGTAGCCTATGTTGGCCTATAGCCTACTGCACCTAAAACATCCGTTAATACAAGTCCTTCAAAAGTGGAAATATGGGCAGAATATTGTATGAAATATTTGGATGTTTAAAGGCGGATGTTTGGTTGTTTTAATTCAATCGGGTCATTCCAATTCAAATGTGACTCACTCATCAACTCACTTGTTGATATCGTATCCTAGCCTTTATTTAAGATTATTTTCATTTTAAAGAATGTATTTTCTTCCTGAAGAACAACAACCATTCACCAACATCCGCCACTTTCGGATTTGTCCAATTGAATGGCTCATCAAGGCGTGAACTGTGACCAATGTCCATCACTGTAAGCCTAGTGCTGTATTCTAATCCTAAAAACACAGCTTCTACAGTAGTAGGAATATATCAATTTCGATTTGTAAAAAAGACTGTTTCAAAATGCAGATGTTTAGTACAGTGTGACAAAAAACTATAGGAAAATTAGATTTGACAATAGCATGGATTGGGACTCCATCTGGTCCCTCGCCCTCTTCAACGTGTCATTCTTCCCCTGACTCCACCAATCCGGCCTGACTATGGACCAATGCATCAGCCGTCGGCCCGTATCTCTGCCCTCAGAGAAGGTTTCTCTTTCTGCTGGTTTGCCTTCAATGACTCGAATAACTCTACAAGTTGGTCTACTGATTTGAACCTGATCAAACTTGTTTGGTAACAACTGAAAACAATTATCTGTAGCTCTGCCAAGCCTACAAGCAAAGATGAACTTGTAAAGGCCATCAAGGCTAATGCGGCTAATTGATTACCGGTATTTATCCTGTGTCGCACTAATGAAAAATGTGAAAAACAAAGATACTGTTTTTGTTTGCCTGGTTGAGTGGATGAGCTGAACACTTCAGAAACCAACAGCAAAGTTACTACTGAAGGCTTAGCCTATTTACAAGTCTATTTTGTAGCATAAAGCTATATTTGTTATTTGTCACATTGTACCAAGAGAACAGAAGAGAAAAACTGGTTTTAATGGCATATGAGGAAGCGTTCATATATTAATTCCCTCAGTTGGTATGGTCAGATTTTAGCCAGGCTATTGAAGTATGGTAAGAAATTCCAGATTTTAAGTCTGCATGAAGTAAAACGTCGATTTCAAACAATTTATGGTTTATGTTGTCTCTCTTTCTGCTGGTCTGCCTTCAATGGCTCGATCTCGGTCTTCAAAGTTTGAATCTGATCCATGTGCACCTTCATCAGATGGACTGAATGATACTGCCCTGTGCCCCAAATATGTGCTGTACTGAGGACTTTAATTTTTTTTTCTTTAGGACAGGCTATCTGGGGTTGATTCTAATTTGTTTATTGTAATAAAGCACGTAGCCCTCGCTTTTCCTACCCTCCTCCTTCATCCTCTATTATTATAATGCACTAAATATCCTAAGCTAACATCCTAAGAGGGGAATTGCATTAAATCAAATGATACATTTCCAATGATTTACCGTCCATAAGGATGGGGTGCCGCTAGTCAAAATATATTTATCATGCTTTCCTGATTGGACATGTTAGATGAAACGACTGGAGTTGAGAATGTTGGTATATTCAGAGACCAAAAAGCTGAACAGATAAACACAGTTTTGATTTGCAGGAGTGTCTCTCTCCTCTCGCACTAGAGTCCTGCATCAGGCAAAAAAAAATCAGCTGGCGGGTGGTCCCGGAGTTGAGCTTGTATTTGATTCTGGATGTTGTTAATAAAATAGTTTAATTGAAACTTAAATCATCTAAACAATATTGAATGTAAATATTTAGTTTTATGTCGGCTATAGGCTTTCATTAGAAATAACAATGCCGCCGGAGAAGAAGGCTTATGTTTTATGTGTCCCCAACCGACTGTGTTTTCTGTTCATTTATTTGCGTTGTTTCTTTACTTACTTTGTACATAGGAGACGGTAGCCGCAACATTATGACCGAAAATAACTTCTGGACATCAGGACAGCGATTACTCACCACGGACTGGCAGAATCCTTTTTTTCCTTTAATGAGTCTGACGAGCCCGATATACTGATTTCTCGGGAACAGGCCCAGATCCCCGTGATTTGCGTGAAGAGGTGGCAGAGAAAAAGGGGCCAGCGGGCGGGCTGCCTTCTGACAATTTGTAGGCGATCGAATAAACCCCCACTTCCTTCCATTCTGCTAGCAAACGTGCAATCTTTGGCGAATGAATTAGATGACCTACGCGGAAGATTAAACTACCAACGGGACATTCAAAACTGTAATATCTTATGCTTCACGGAGACGTGGCTGAACGACGACACTATCTCCATACAGCTGGCTGGTTATACGCTGTACCGGCAGGGTAGAACAGCGGCGTCTGGTAAGACAAGGGGCGGCGGACTATGTATTTTTGTAAATAACAGCTGGAGCACGATATCTAAGGAAGTCTCGATCTATTGCTCGCCTGAGGTAGAGTATCTCATGATAAGCTGTAAACCACACTATCTACCTAGAGAGTTTATCTGTATTTTTCGTAGCTGTTTAAATACCACCACAGACTGAGGCTGGCAGCATTCAATGAGCTGTATTCTGCCATAAGCAAACAAGAAAACGCTCACGCAGAGGGCTTGTGCTCCCAGTAGCCAGGGACTTTTATACAGGGAATTTTTATCAGCATGTTAAATGTGCAACCAGAGGGGTGGAAAAAGCTCTCCTGTGCCCAAGAACATGAAGGTAACCTAACCTGACTAAATGACTACCGACCCATAGCACTCACGTCTGTAGCCATGAAGTGCATTGAAAGGCTGGTCATGGCTCATATCAACGACATTATCCCAGAAACCCTAGACCCACTCCAATTTGCATACCGCCCCAACAGATCCACATATGATAATCTCTATTGCACTCCACACTGCCCTTTCCCACCTGGACAAAAGGAACACCTATTTGAGAATGCAATTCATTGACTACAGCTCAGCGTTCAACACCATATTGCCCTCAAAGCTCATCAATAAACTAAGGACCCTGGGACTAAACGCCTCCCTCTGAAACTGGATCTTGGACTTCCTGACGGGCCGCCCCAGGTGGTAAGTGTAGATAACACATCCGCCACGTTGATCCTCAACACAGGGGCCCCTCGGGTGCGTGCTCAGTCCCCACCTGTACTCCCTGTTCACTCATGACTGCACGGCCAGGCACGACTCCAACACCATCATTAAGTTTGCCGATGACACAACAGTGGTAGGCCTGGTCACCGACAACGACGAGACAGCCTATAGGGAGCAGATCAGAGACCTGGCCATGTGGTGCCAGGACAACCTCTCCCTCAACGTGATCAAGACAAAGGAGATGATTGTGGACGACAGGAAAAGAGGACCGAGCACGCCCCCATTCTCATCGACGGGGCTGCAGTGGAGCAGGCTGAGAGCTTCAAGTTCCATGGTGTCCACATCACCAACAAACTAACATGGTCCAAGCACACCAAGACAGTCGTGAAGAGGGCGCGACTAAATCTATTCCCCCTCAGGAGACTGAAAGGATTTGGCATGGGTCCTCAGATCCTCAAAAGGTTTTACAGCTGCACCATCGAGAGCATGGTGCAACTGGTTGCATCACTGTCTGGTATGGTAACTGCCTAACCTCCGACTGCAAAGTTCTACAGAGGGTTGTGTGAACGGCCCAGTACATCACTGGGGCCAAGCTTCCTGCCATCCAGGACCTCTATATCAGGCAGTGTCAGGAAGGCCCTAAAAATTGTCAAGGACTCCAGCCACCCTAGTCATAGACTGTTCTCTCTGCTACCGCACGGCAAGCGGTACCGGAGCGCCAAGTCTAGGTCCAAGAGGCTTCTTACCCCCAAGCCATAATACTCCTGAACATCTAATCAAATGGCTTCCCAGACTATTTGCATTGACCCCCCCCCCCCTTCTTTTCAGTTACCTGATGTGGAATATAGTTACTTGCATGTACATATTACCTTAGCTAACCGGTGCCCCTGCACATTGACTCTGTACCCGTACCCCCCTGTATATAGTCTCGCTATTGTTATTTTACTGCTGCTCTTTAATTTTTTGTTACATTTATTTCTAATACATATTTTTTTTAACTGCATTGTTGGTTAGGAGCTCGTAAGTAAGCATTTCACTGTAAGGTCTACTACACCTGTTGTATTTGGTGCATGTGACTAATAAAATGTCATTTGATTAGGTTATTAGAAGGCTCTTTTAAAGCAATTTTAAGTTGTCGTTGTGCCTCATTGCATTGTGAAAATAAAATATATATAGTAGTTATTAATTCATGGCATGGTTTATTTTATCCAAATGTTGAATATACATGCAGACAAATTGATTCATACAGAGGAATAATAGCCTACTGTCTGGAGTCATAAAAACTATTAGGCTAAATAAATCGCTGTTATTTTGTTGGGTAACTGGTCGGCTTTTGAAACTCCTAAGAGGCGGCGCCTTTCTTCAATATAATCATTAATTCGCAACACGTATCTGATTATTCATAATGAATAGGATTTATTTGTTTCAATTTGTTTACATACCTCATTGTAACCAAAAAGTCACAAATGATTAAACACACACACACACACAACATGAGCAGATTGGTCAAAAATATTCTTTATTAAAGACAATCAGAAAGAATGTGTCGGTACTTATTTATTTTGAACCAAAGCCTCAAATGAGTGAGTCACTTAAATGAGTGAGCTTTATGCTGACAAATTTAGCTTTATGCTGTAAAATGTCCTGCTAAATAGTCCAAGCCTAAAGGAAATTCCATTAAAAAAATGTAATTGTAATAAAAAAATGTAAATGTAATAAATAAATTAAATGGAGCAGTTCTTTTTCCCCTCTGTGTCCAAAATGTAATATTTTATGGAAATCTATTACAGTACGGTACTTTAATTGTTACCCAGAAATGCATTTGATATTAAAATAAAAATGGCTGCATTGGGCCTTTAACCTGAATGCAATTATAGAAATGTTGCTTAAGATTAAATTATTCTACACATTCTTCAAGTGTTCTTGTGCAATGTCTCATATAATAATTGTTTATCCTCTCCAACCTCTGTCCCTCTTGTGCAGGTTCTGTGTCAGGAGAAGTTGACAGGGTCCGACCAGACGTCCTCGGTGCAGGTTCGTAAGACCAGCACTAGTAACCCCATCCCCGTGAAGAGCCTGCCCGTCGCCGAACCCCCCAACCCTGTCCCTATCTCAGACCTCTCACGCTCTGTGGCCGCCTCGACCCAGGATCTCCACAGGAGAGGGGGGGGTGGCGAGCCCTACTCAGGGGGCCCGGTAGGCATCGGCCTAGCCGACGCAGGCAGGAGCACCTCCAACCTGGCCATCTCTGGCTCTCACAAACACCTGGCCCACTTTGGGTCAACTGTCAGTATCGCCTCGGACATCTCCAACCCGTACGCCACACAGGAGCTCCAGCAGAGGCTGAGCGAGTTGCAGAAGTAAGCACGTATGAACGCAAGCGCACACACAAACACATTGATACATGCACATACAAGTCATAGACTGTTCTCTCTGCTACCGCATGGCAAGCAGTACCGATGCACCAAGTCTGGAGCCAACAGCACCCTGAACAGCTTTGACCCCCAATCCATAAGACTGCTAAATTGTTAGTCCGGGAAGCTATTTGGTTATCTGCATTGACTATCTTTTGACTCATCATATACAGTACGCTGCTGATACTGTTTATTGTCTAATCTGTCACACCTAGTCACTTTACCCCTACCTATATGTACAGCTGTATAACCTCAATTACCTCGTACCTGTACACATCGACTCGTAGTGGTACCCCTTGTATATAGTCAAGTTATCATTGTATTTATTCCTTGTGTTATATTCTTTTTTTAAATTCTCTTTGCATTGTTGGCAAGTAAGTAAGCATTTCACTGTTAGTCTATACCTGTTGTTTACGAAGCACATGACAAATGCATTTGATTCTATATACACCATTTTACAGTAAACAAATTGACAACAGACTTTCAGCACACTTATAGGGAAGGACATTCAACAAGCACAGCACTTACACAAATTACTGATGATTGGCTGAGAGAAAATGATGATAAAAATATTGTAGGGGCTGTTTTGTTTGACTTCAGTGCGACTGTTGACATTATCGATCATAGTCTGCTGCTGGAAAAACACATTTGTTATTGCATTACACACCCTGCTATATTGTGGATAAAGAGTTACTTGTCTAACAGAACACAGAGGGTGTTCTTTAATGGAAGCCACTCCAACATAATCCAGGTAGAATCAGGAATTCCGCAAGGCAGCTGTCTAGGCCCCTTACTTTTTTTTCAATCTTTACTTATTGACATGCCACTGGCTTTGAGTCACTGAAATGACTGCAGCACTTACCAAAGAGCTGCAGTTAGTTTCAGAATGGGTGGCAAGAAATAAGATAGTCCTACATATTTTGAAAACTAATGCATTGTATTTGGGACAAATCACTCAATAAACCCTAAACCTCAATAAAATCTTGTAATGAATAATGTGGAAATTGAGCAAGTTGAGGTGTATTTGGAGTACCCGTGGATTGTGAACTGTTATGGTCAAAACATGTTCATACAACAATAGCTAAGATGGGGAGAAGTCTGTCCATAACAAAGCACTGCTCTGCCTTAATAACACTATCAACAAGGCAGGTCCTAAAGGACCTAGTTTTGTCGCAACTGGACTATTGTTCAGTAGTGTGGTCAGGTGCCCAAAGAGAGATTTGTGGCATACACCACAAGACATGCCACCAGAGGTCTCTTCACAATCCACAAGTCCAGAACAGTCTAGAGGTGCACAGTACTACATAGAGTGACTACATGGAGCTATATTCCACATCAGGTAACTGAGGCAAGCAGTAGAATCAGTTTAAAAAATGAATAAAAATACACCTTATGGGACTGTGAAGAGACACATACAGTGGGGCAAAAAAGTATTTAGTCAGCCACCAATTGTGCAAGTTCTCCCACTTTAAAAGATGAGGCCTGTAATTTTCATCATAGGTACACGTCAACTATGACAGACAAAATGAGAAGAAAAAAAATCCAGAAAATCACATTGTAGGATTTTTTATGAATTTATTTGCAAATTATGGTGGAAAATAAGTATTTGGTCGATAACAAAAGTTTATCTTAATACTTTGTTATATACCCTTTGTTGGTAATGCCAGAGGTCAAACGTTTTCTGTAAGTCTTCACAAGGTTTTCACACACTGTTGCTGGTATTTTGGCCCATTCCTCCATGCAGATCTCCTCTAGAGCAGTGATGTTTTGGGGCTGTTGCTGGGCAACACAGACTTTCAACTCCCTCCAAATATTTTCTATGGGGTTGAGATCTGGAGACTGGCTAGGCCACTCCAGGACCTTGAAATGCTTCTTATGAAGCCACTCCTTCGTTGCCCGGGCGGTGTGTTTGGGATCATTGTCATGCTGAAAGACCCAGCCATGTTTCATCTTCAATGCCCTTGCTGATGGAAGTAGGTTTTCAATCAAAATCTCACGATACATGGGCCCATTCATTCTTTCCTTTACACGGATCAGTCGTCCTGGTCCCTTTGCAGAAAAACAGCCCCAAAGCATGATGTTTCCACCCCCATGCTTCACAGTAGGTATGGTGTTCTTTGGATTCTTTGTCCTCCAAACACGACGAGTTGAGTTTTTACCAAAAAGTTATATTTTGGTTTCATCTGACCAGATGACATTCTCTCAATCTTCTTCTGGATTATCCAAATGCTCTCTAGCAAACTTCAGACTGGCCTGGACATGTACTGGCTTAAGCAGGGGGACATGTCTGGCACTGCAGGATTTGAGTCCCTGGCGGCGTAGTGTGTTACTGATGGTAGGCTTTGTTACTTTGGTCCCAGCTCTCTGCAGGTCGTTCACTAGGTCCCCCCGTGTGGTTCTGTGATTTTTGCTCACCGTTCTTGTGATCATTTTGACCCCACGGGGTGAGATCTTGCCTGGAGCCCCAGATCGAGGGAGATTATCAGTGGTCTTGTATGTCTTCCATTTCCTAGTAATTGCTCCCACAGTTGATTTCTTCAAACCAAGCTGCTTACCTATTGCAGATTCAGTCTTCCCAGCCTGGTGCAGGTCTACAATTTTGTTTCTGGTGTCCTTTGACAGCTTTTTGGTCTTGGCCATAGTGGAGTTTGGAGTGTGACTGTTTGAGGTTGTGGACAGGTGTCTTTTATACTGATAACAGGTGCCATTAATACAGGTAACGAGTGGAGGACAGAGGAGCCTCTTAAAGAAGAAGTTACAGGTCTGTGAGAGCCAGAAATCTTGCTTGTTTGTAGGTGACCAAATACTTATTTTCCACCATAATTTGCAAATAAATTCATTAAAAATCCTACAATGTGATTTTCTGGATTTTCTTTTCTCATTTTGCCTGTCATAGTTGAAGTGTACCTATGATGAAAATTACAGGCCTCTCTCATCTTTTTAAGTGGGGTAACTTTCACAATTGGTGGCTGACTAAATATTTTTTTGCCCCACTGTACACACACACACACACACACACAGGTGCAGATGCATGCATACGCACACGGGCAATAGCACACGCACTTTACACACACATATATTGTTGTATGGTGGTATCACACATTTTGTGTTGTGGATATGTGGTGGTGTGACAGTGTTATATGATGTACTGTTTTATCTTTTGTTGTATGTGTAATGTAAGTGTCTTAATGTGTTTGGACCCCAGGGAGAGTAGCAGCAGCTAATGGGGATCCCTAATAAATACAAAATACAAGTACCACATTGTGACACAATACAAAGAAATGCAACGACATTGACTAACCTGCAGATTATATTACAGACCTAATGTGAATGATTGTTTTGTTACAGAACAATGTGACTAATGTGTGTGTCTCTGTCTACAGTGGCTCAGCCGGTCATTTGCCCCTGGGTGAGGTGCAATTGACTGTCAGACACAGCCCTCAGAGGAACAAGCTCATTGTGGTTTTGCATGCCTGCCGGTAAGAGACATGGCGGGAGACTTAGGTCCCGCGTCCCAAAGGCCATTTAGGATGCATCCATACTGTAGCTTCCACATGTTACTCTATACACTAACTATTGGAGAATGTATCATGTTCTGTTATCAGCTTCATCCACTCATTTTTATTCAATGTACAAGCCTTTTTCTTTGACCACAGACTTGATGCGCAATAATATAATCATTTTGGATAATTTTATTTTAACCCATTACACTTGTGGGAATTGGCCTATATGGACAGGGCTAAATGTAAATGTTTTTTTTTTATTATTTTTTTACAGACAATATGAAAAGCGTAAGCATGGTAGCAATTGAAAGGGAACAGTTTGGAGATTATGAGAAAATTATTAGACCAAAGTTGAGGACCCAACAGTTCACCTGACACAAGACTGAATCCAAACATTACACTGTTGATTTTATGTGCATGTTACATTTGCTGTACTTTTCACCTCATGTGTTGATAATGAAATCTGAATATCTGGCCACACTCCCTAAGCAATTTCAATGCACTTTTATGACTCAAAGAAGAGTCATCAACTATAAGGTGCTATTTTTTAGCTTTCCTAGCTTTGCCATTGAGGAACTAGAGCAAGGACACTTGTAGTTGTTTTTGTTTGGAACACAACCCAGCATCCCCTCCAACCGACAATTACTGTTGTTTATGCAATCCAAAAATTGACCATTATAAATTGCAATATGGTCAGTTGGGCATCATTTGAAAGCTTGTTCTATTGCCAAAATGACTAGCTAAGTAATAAAATATGATCTTAGTGTTTGAATTTCAGAAGGCAATTCAGAGAAAAATATTGTAATTATATGGTGCGCATAGAAAGGAGTCATAAGTGCATTCAGGTGTGCCGCGGTGAATTCTCTTCACAACAGACAAACAGGCTCATTCTGTTCAGAACAACCCAGGGTTTCACGCCATACAGTGCTGTGAAGCGCAGAGCCTGAGCTCTGATATCATTTATAGTGTGTTACTGTACAGCCACTGCGTTCCAATTTAGGCGCTTATCAGTGCCCAAATCTGTCATCTGTATCAACAAGTGTAAAGGGCTACCCCAAATGATGTGAAACAGTGTGTTCTTTTTTTATCTATCTCTCTACCTCCACTCTCTGTCTTTCTCTCTCCCACTCTCCACAGAAACCTGATTGCGTTCACAGATCATGGGTCGGATCCGTATGTGCGGCTCTATCTTCTACCTGACAAGCGAAGGTCTGGGAGGAGGAAAACCCACACGCACAAGAAGGACCTGAACCCTGTTTACGATGAGATGTAAGTTTCAACATTCATCTTTGTTCCTCTTACCATCAAACACCAGTGGATTTACTGGTAGTCTACTGGTAGTCATTGTATAATTGAATTGTTTGTGTGCATGTGTTGTCAGATTTGAGTTCGGTGTGTCGGTCGTGGAGTTGCACAGGAGGACTCTGGATGTGGCGGTAAAGAACGGAGGAAATATATTTTCCAAACACAAAGGGCTGCTGGGGAAGGTGAGACTGGACCTCTCCTCCTACTGCAGAACTGTGTCTCCATGCATGCTCCTTCTGTTATTCGATAACATACAGTAAATGTGAATACACATCATTACCTGTCCAAAGCTCACTTTCCCTCCTTCATATCGTGTCATCTTGACAGGTGCTGGTGGATTTGACTCACGAGGATATCGTCAAGGGATGGACACAATGGTCAGTGAAATACTTCATTTTTTTATTTATTTATTTTGTACAATTATTAGTACGATTAAGTCCAGTCGTGTTCACACATATTTGGGGACTTCTTAGAATAATTTAATAAGAACTTTCATCATAAGATCTGAATATCAAGGAATCAAGCATAGAATAAGACTGAGTGTTTGTTATTCTAGATTTTTTTAATTTTTAATTTACAATGTGTCTCCTGTCTTTGCTACTAGGTATGAGTTGAGTGAGGATGGTCTGAGAAAAACTCTCCAGCAGCTGTAGACTACGAGCGGTAGAGGAGGACCTAATCAAGTCTTCACCAACGTGGCATTGCCACTAGGGCCCTACTGTAAGTGTCAAGCAGTGTCTATAGAGTAGTGCTGTTTTAGGATAAGTTCTGCTTTTTGGATAACAATGAATACAATTACATAGTTAGGTGTGAAATGATCCTAGATCAGCACTCCTATTCGGAGACACTTGGCATATACGGCCCCTGAGCAAACGTATTGGCCCTTTTCATACAATTGCTTTTAAATCCATGAACAACTTTTTGGGGGGTTTTCCCTTTTTTAAATTATTGTTTATTTACATGACTTGCAATTGTAAAAAAATACATACATTTTGATATTCATTTATTCACATCAGTTGCATCGTTATCTCTCCCCACTTAGAAATGATCCAGTGCAATAGTAAGAAAGGGAGTATGTGTTCAAACTAATTCTACATTTTTTTAATCCATATTTTAAAATAAAATGATTGAGGACTGTAACAAAATATATATTTTCTTGCTACGGCTGTTACAGCAGGTTTTGCTGCCTTGTTTTATGTCGGGAATGTACAACATATGAATATGTAAATATGTACAATGACAATGAGGACTAAAGAGAAGGTTTATTATAATGTTTGTAGTGGAGGGTTTTGCTTGGTCACAATGACTATTTTATAATTCAACAAACTACATGCGAACTATATCAGAGCTAAGTTGAACTACGACCCGTCTATCCTCTAAGGGAAATAGTATATATATGTATATGTATAGTACTTCGCCACCAAAGAGACAATGAAATGAAATACTTGTCTGTGGGGTTTTAACTAAACCAAATATGTTTGCACACTATTCGTTTAGGCATGTTTAAAATCTTTCAAAGCATCAGCATAGTGTTAACAGTAATAATAACAGAACTTGGCTGAGTTAACCTCACAGTGATATTCCAGCCTTCTTCAAATCATTGTGGCTTATGATAATTGATTTCCCAACTCTGAAATCACGACAGATGAAATATATTTATCATGGTTGTTGTCAATAAATGCACCAGTCTTCATGTTTTTGTTCTACGAACACATTTCAGCATGCACATCTTATTCAACGCTTCTCTTTACTGCAATCGCTTGCAAAAAACACAATGTTTTGGTTTACGTTATAGGTGTGAAATGATCCTAGATCAGCACTCCTACTCGGAGACACTTGGCATATACGGCCCCCTCACCTTTATTGATTATGTCACCTGTACCTGGATATCTGTAACACATGTAAACACTCTGTTATGACTTTATTGATCTGGTTACCATAGTAATGATGTATCATAATGAAAGCATTTTAGATTGTACCATGTTTAAGCTGTAACATAGTGGCTTGTAGCCTAATGTATCAGTTCTGATGTGTTCTCATATTTCTGCAATCTCTGTCCTTTTTTAAAAAGTGGTTGTATGCGTACCTACAGGTAACTGCCAAAATAAAGAAACCGCCAACATAAAGTGTCTTCATGGGGCTTTGGGCCACCACGACCCAGAACAGCTTCAATGCACCTTGGAGGGATGCGACACCATTCTTCCATGGAAAAATTCCATAATTTGGTGTTTTGTTGATGGTGGTGGAGAACACTCAGAATCTCCCATAAGTGTACACTTGGGTTGAGATTTGGTGAGTGAGAGACACGCGCGCGCATACACACACGGGTGGACTGGGAAGTAAATTCAGCCATGGCATTTTAGCCACACTATCCTACATCCCTGTGTCAGCGTGTCTCTCTCTCTGTTTTATTTCCCCTAGCTCTATTGTACTTGACTCTGCTGCTGCTAAGGCTAGCATCACTGGGACCAGAAGACCAGGCGGCCACACTGCCTGTGCTGAGCCCAGCAACATCCTAGTTGTGAAATAATAAAAACACATTTGTCAGGCGAAGACAATCGCTGAATAAATGTCTAATAGATGACCATTGACTCACAATTCCTAGGGCCCTCTGTTTTGGCAGAACATGCAACATTACTTGGATTTGAACCTTTATTTTAAGCCTTTCCCAGAAATGAGAATTAAAACATAAATTAAAGCAATTGTCTGAGGATGGTGCTGGACCATCTGAAATAATAATACACAGGGGAAGTTTGATTAATAAGCTTTAATTAAAGGTTAAAATCCAGGTCATGGCCTCCCAAGTGGTGCAGTGGTCTTAAGGCACTGCATTGCAGTGCTAACTGCCACTAGAGATCCTGGTTCGAGTCCAGGCTCTGTCACAGCCAGTCGCGACCGGGAGACCCATGTGGCGGTGCACAATTGGCCCAGCGTCTTCCGGGTTAGGGGAGGGTTTTGCCGGCAGGGATGTCCTTGTCCAATCGCGCACTAGTGTCTCCTGTGGCGGGCCGGGCGCAAAGCACGCTGACACGGTCGCCAGGTATATGGTGTTTCCTCCCTCACATTGGTGCGGCTGGCTTTCAGGTTAAGCGGGCATTGTGTCAAGAAGCAGTGTCCGTACGGGAGTTGCAGCGATGGGAAAAGACTAACTACCAATTGGATACAACGAAAAAGGGTTGAAATTAAAAATCCAGGTCATGTGACATGATGAACCAAAACACAGGGCCTTATCTAACATTAAGAGCACCTTCCTAATATTGAGTTGCACTCCCCCCCTTTCGCCCTCAGAACAGCCTCAATTCGTCGGGGCATGGACTGTTAAGGTGTTAAGCGTTCAGTAGGGATTCTGGCCAATGTTGACTCCAATGCTTCCCACAGTCATGTCAAGTTGGCTTGATGTCCTTTGGGTGGTGGATAATTATTGAAACTGTTGTGCTTGAAAACCCAGCAGTGCTGCATTTCTTGACACAAACCCGTGCGCCAGGCACCTGCTATCATACCTTGCTCAAAGGCACTTAAAGTTGAGGTCGGAAGTTTACATACACCTTAGCCAAATACATTTAAACTCAGATTTCACAATTCCTGACATTTAATCCTAGTAGAAAATCCCAGTCTTAGGTCAGCTAGCAACCACTTTATTTTATGAATGTGAAATGACAGAATAATAGTAGAGAGAATTATTTATTTCAGCTTTTATTTCTTTCATCACATTCCCAGTGGTTTAGAAGTTTACATCCACTCAATTAGTATTTGGTAGCATTGCTTTTAAATTGTTTAACTTGGGTGCCTTCCACAAGCTTCCCACAATAAGTTGGGTGAATCTTGGCCCATTCTTGCTGACAGAGCTGGTGTAACTGAATCGGGTTTGTAGACCTCCTTGCTCGCACACGCCTTTTCAGTTCTGCCCACAAATGTTCTATAGGATAGAGGTCAGGGCTTTGTGATGGCCACTCCAATAATTTGACTTTGTTGTCCTTAAGCCATTTTGCCACAACTTTGGAAGTATGCTTCGGTCATTGTCCATTTGGAAGACCCATTTGCGACCAAGCTTCAACTTCCTGACTGATGTTGCTTCAATATACCAACATACTTTTCCTCCCTCATGATGCCATCTATTTTGTGTAGTGCACCAGTCCGTCCTGCAGCAAAGCACCCCCCATAACATGATGCTGCCACCCCCGTGCTTCACGGTTGGGATGGTGTTCTTCGGCTTGCAAGCTTTCCCCTCTTCCTCAAAACATAACGACGGTCATTATTGCCAAAAAGTTATTTTTGTTTCATCAGACCAGAGGACATTTCTCCAAAAAGTACGATCTTTGTCCCCATGTGCAGTTGCAAACCGTAGTCTGGCTTTTTTATGGCGGTTTTGGAGCAGTGGCTTCTTATTTGCTGAGCGGCCTTTCAGGTTATGTCGATATAGGACTCATTTTTACTGGGGATATAGATACTTTTGTACCTGTTTCCTCCAGCATCTTCACAAGGTCCTTTGCTGCTGTTCTGGGATTGATTTGCACTTTTCTCACCAAAGTACATTCATCTTTAGTAGACAGAACCTGTATCCTTCCTGAGTGGTATGATGGATGCGTGGTCCCATGGTGTTTATTCTTGCGCGCTATTGTTTGTACAGATGAACGTGGTACCTTCAGACGTTTTGGAAATAGCTCCCAAGGATGAACCAGACTTGTGGAGGTCTACAAATATTTTTTTCTGAGGTCTTGACTGATTTCTTTTGATTTTCCCATGATGTCAAGCAAAGAGGCACTGAGTTTGAAGGTAAGCCTTGAAATACATCCACAGGTACACCTCCAATTCACTCAAATGATGTCAATTAGCCTATCAGAAGCTTCTAAAGCCATGACATAATTTTCTGGAATTGTTCAAGCTGTTTAAAGGCACAGTCAACTTAGTGTATGTAAACTTCTGACCCATTGGAATTGTGATACAGTGAATTATAAATGAAATAATCTGTAAACAATTGTTGGAAAATTACTTGTCATTCACAAAGTAGATGTCCTAACCGACTTGCCAAAACTACAATTTGTTAACAAGAAATGTGCGGAGTGGTTGAAAAACAAGTTTTAATGACTACAACAGAAAATAGTTTCTTGCCCAATCACCCTCTGAATGGCACACAATCCATGTCCCAATTCTTTCAGGGCTTAAAAATCATTAACCTGTCTCCTCCCCTTCATCTACATTTAAATTTGTGTCGTGTAGCAAATGCTCTTATCCTGAGCGACTTACAGTAGTGAGTGCATACATTTTAATACTGGCACTGCTAATACAACCCTGGCACTGCTAGCACCATGCTCTACCAACTGGGCTACACGTGACTGAGCTCCACTGATTGATGTGGATTTAATAACTCACATCAATAGGGGATCAAAGCTTTCAACTTGGATTCACATGGTCAGTCTGTCATGGAAAGAGTTCATAATGTTTTGTACACTCAGTGTATATACATAATATAGAGCCAAACTATTAAGGAACTGGCAGTACATCTGTTTGTATATAGCTAGGTTTCCACCCAATTGGTGATGGATTTTCATGCAAAAATAAAAAAAAATCTGCATAAAAACAATATGAGCATTTTCTTACCAGAGATGTTTCCATCAAATTGACTTACAAAATACATTTTTGCTGTTAAATTCCCATGTACCGAAATATAAAATACAAGTGAAATGGGTTGCCATCGCATTTTCAACTCTACTGATGGTTTTCTCACAAAAACAATTGCATTACAGTGCCTTCAAAGTATTCATACCCCTTGATTTACAGTATTCCACGTTTTGTTGTTACAGCCTGAATTTAAAATGTGTTATTATTCATTTTCTATCCATCTACACACAATACCCTGTAATGACAAAGTGAAAGCATGCTTAAAAAATGTTTGCACATATAATAAAAATGTCATCCAAAAATACCACAATCAAATCAAATGTATTTATATAGCCCTTCGTACATCAGCTGATGTCACAAAGTGCTGTACAGAAACCCAGCCTAAAACCCCAAACAGCAAGCAATGCAGGTGTAGAAGCACGGTGGCTAGGAAAAACTCCCTAGAAAGGCCAAAACCTAGGAAGAAACCTAGAGAGGAACCAGGCTATGTGGGGTGGCCAGTCCTCTTCTGGCTGTGCCGGGTGGAGATTATAACAGAACATGGCCAAGATGTTCAAATGTTCATAAATGAGGAGGAGGATGCAAGGAGTCATCATGTCAGGTATTCCTGGGGCATGGTCCTAGGGCTCAGGTCCTCCGAGAGAGAGAGAAAGAAAGAGAGAAGGGGAGAATTAGAGAACGCACACTTAGATTCACACAGGACACCGAATAGGACAGGAGAAGTACTCCAGATATAACAAACTGACCCTAGCCCCCCGACACATAAACTATTGCAGCATAAATACTGGAGGCTGAGACAGGAGGGGTCAGGAGACACTGTGGCCCATCCGAGGACACCCCCGGACAGGGCCAAACAGGAAGGATATAACCCCACCCACTTTGCCAAAGCACAGCCCCCACACCACTAGAGGTATATCTTCAACCACCAACTTACCATCCTGAGACAAGGCTGTGTATAGCCCACAAAGACCTCCGCCACGGCACAACCCAAGGGGGGGGCGCCAACCCAGACAGGATGACCACACATTCACTTGTGTTCACACCCATCTACACACAATACCCTATAATGACAGTGAAAACATGCTTACTTGTTTGTGTGCAAATGTATTGAAAATGAAATGCAGAAATATCTCATTTAAATAAGTATTCACACCCCTGAATCTGTACTTAGCACCTTTGGCAATGATTACAGCTGTGAGTATTTCTGTGTAAGTCTCTAAGAGCTTTCCACACCTGGATTTTGCAACATTTGCCCATTTATCTTTTCAAAATTCTTCAAGCGCTATCAAATTGGTTGTTGATCATTGCTAGACAACTATTTTCAGGTCTAGCCATAGATTTTTTAAGTAGATTTGTCAAAACTGTAACTCAACCACTCAACTCCAATGTAGATTTGGCCTTGTGTGATCCATCCTCAGTTTTCTCCTATCACAACCATTAAACTCTGTAACTGTTTAAAGTCACCATTGGCGTCATGGTGAAATCGCTTTGCGATTTCCTTCCTCTCCGGCCACTAAGTTAGGAAGGACACCTGTATCTTTGTAGTGACTGGGTGTATTTATACACCATCCAAAGCGTAATTGACAACTTAACCATGCTCAAAAGGATGATCACTGTCTGATTTTTTTTTACCCATCTACCAATAAGTGCCCTTCTTTATGAGGCATTGGAAAACCTCCCTGGTCTTTGTGGTTGAATCTGTGTAGAGTTCGCTGCTCGACTGAGAGATCATACAAACTGTATGTGTGTGGTACAGAGATGAGGTAGTCATTAAAAATCATGTTAAACACTGTAATTGCACACAGAGTCCATGTAACTTATTATGTGATTTAATAATCACTTTTTACTCCCGAACTTATTTAAGCTTAAACTTATTGACTAAAGACATTACAGCTTTCATTTTTTTAATTTATTAGTAAAAATGACTAAACATAAATTCACGTTGACGTTATGGGGTATTGTGTGTGCCAGTGATGACAAAAATCTCAATTTAAACTCATCACCTTGCACTTTCACCACCCTGTGATGTTCATAATTTACTTAATCTGGAGCCTAATAAACTGCATGCTTTTCCCAACTAGTCATAGTGGGAGGACCACACAACATGTCATCGCGTAACTCCAAGTGTACTTCCATATTTTTTATTTTTTTTATTTTACCTTTATTTTACTAGGCAAGTCAGTTAAGAACAAATTCTTATTTTCAATGACGGCCTAGGAACTATGATGGTTATTATATCCATATTTGCTCATAAAAGTATTTCCACTGACATTTCTGGTATAATTAATTTTACAACCACAAAAAGATCCCACCTTGTCTATCGTATTTTGTTTTGTCGACATTAGAAAAGTTTACCTAAATTGTTCTGTTTCGGGCCTCTCCCCCCACTCTCCCTCCCCCCGGAGTTTGATTTCATTTAAATTCGCATACCGCCCCAACAGATCCACAGATGACACAATCTCAATCGTGCTCCACACTGCCCTTTCCCACCTGGACAAAAGGAACACCAATGTGAGAATGCTATTCATTGACTACAGCTCAGCGTTCAACACCACAGAACCCACAAAGCTCATCACTAAGCTAAGAACCCTGGGACTTAACACTTCCGTTTGCAACTGGATCCTGGACTTCCTGACGGGCCGCCCCCAGGTGCTAAGGGTAGGCAACAGCCCATCTGCCACGCTGATCCTCAACACAGGGGCCCCTCAGGGGTGCATGCTTAGTCCTATCCTGTACTCCATGTTCACCCACGACTGCATGGCCAAGCATGACTCCAACACCATCATTAAGTTTGCTGACAACACAACAGTGGTAGGCCTGATCACCGACAACGATGAGACAGCCTATAGGGAGGAGGTCAGAGTGACAGGACAACAACATCTCCCTCATTGTGAGCAAGACAAAGGAGCTGATCGTGGACTATTGGAAAAGGAGGGCCGAACAGGCTCCCATTAACATCGACGGGGCTGAAGTGGAGTGGGTCGAGAGTTTCAATTTCCTTGGTGTCCACATCACCAACAAACTATCATGGTCCAAACACACAAAGACAGTCATGAAGAGGGCACGACAACATATTTTCCCCCCTCAGGAGACTGAAAAGAGTTTGCACAGGTTGCACCGGACTGATGACACTCTCCTCAAAACACCTGCGCTGCAGCATACTCTTAGCCAACAGCCAACATCTCTCTCCAATATCCCTCCTCAAACTGCTCCATCGACTCCCAGACGGTCTCTGGCTCTCTCATCGGCTAGGCCGACCGCCCCTTGTGCCCCCCCCCCCCCCAAAAAAAAAACTTGGGGTTGCCCTTGGTCTGTTTGTGGCAGCGGACCCCGGCGTTGTCGCTGTCCTCCTTTACTCCTCGATGAGTCCCGCCAAGGAAGGGTCTCGCATCCACCTAGTATCTCTTCCCATGACCAACTCTCCTTCACCTCCTGGGTACGCTGCTTGGTCCTGACTAGGGGGGATATTCTGTCACGACCGTCGTATGAATAATTGGACCAAGGCGCAGCGTGAGTAGAGTTCCACATTTTATTGATAGTGACATTCCAAAACAACAAAGATATATAATGATCGTGAAATACGTAGCGCACATAGGCACTCATACAAAACAATATCCCACATAGCAGGTGGGAAAAAGGACACACTAAGTATGATCCCCAATTAGAGGTAACGATTATCAGCTGCCTCCAATTGGGAACCATACACACACACACAAAAACATAGAAATATAATACCTAGAAACACCCCTAGTATATAGGCGTGACAGACCTATATACTAGGTGGTGTCAGAGGAAGGCCCCCAATTTTTTTAAAGACTACACCTGTTGTATTTGGTGCATGTGACAAATAAAATGTGATTTGTCAATACCTAAGCCTAGCATCACTGAGACCAGGAGCCCACACTGTCTGTGCTGAGCCCAGCAACATCCTAGTTGTGAATGAATAAACACATATTAGACAAAGAAGAAAATCACTGAATAAATGCCTTTATATACAGTGCCTTGCGAAAGTATTCGGCCCCCTTGAACTTTGCGACCTTTTGCCACATTTCAGGCTTCAAACATAAAGATATAAAACTGTATTTTTTTGTGAAGAATCAACAACAAGTGGGACACAATCATGAAGTGGAACGACATTTATTGGATATTTCAAACTTTTTTAACAAATCAAAAACTGAAGAATTGGGCGTGCAAAATTATTCAGCCCCTTTACTTTCAGTGCAGCAAACTCTCTCCAGAAGTTCAGTGAGGATCTCTGAATGATCCAATGTTGACCTAAATGATTAATGATGATAAATACAATCCACCTGTGTGTAATCAAGTCTCCGTATAAATGCACCTGCACTGTGATAGTCTCAGAGGTCCGTTAAAAGCGCAGAGAGCATCATGAAGAACAAGGAACACACCAGGCAGGTCCGAGATACTGTTGTGAAGAAGTTTAAAGCTGGATTTGGATACAAAAAGATTTCCCAAGCTTTAAACATCCCAAGGAGCACTGTGCAAGCGATAATATTGAAATGGAAGGAGTATCAGACCACTGCAAATCTACCAAGACCTGGCCGTCCCTCTAAACTTTCAGCTCATACAAGGAGAAGACTGATCAGAGATGCAGCCAAGAGGCCCATGATCTCTCTGGATGAACTGCAGAGATCTACAGCTGAGGTGGGAGACTCTGTCCATAGGACAACAATCAGTCGTATATTGCACAAATCTGGCCTTTATGGAAGAGTGGCAAGAAGAAAGCCATTTCTTAAAGATATCCATAAAAAGTGTTGTTTAAAGTTTGCCACAAGCCACCTGGGAGACACACCAAACATGTGGAAGAAGGTGCTCTGGTCAGATGAAACCAAAATTGAACTTTTTGGCAACAATGCAAAACGTTATGTTTGGCGTAAAAGCAACACAGCTGAACACACCATCCCCACTGTCAAACATGGTGGTGGCAGCATCATGGTTTGGGCCTGCTTTTCTTCAGCGGGGACAGGGAAGATGGTTAAAATTGATGGGAAGATGGATGGAGCCAAATACAGGACCATTCTGGAAGAAAACCTGATGGAGTCTGCAAAAGACCTGAGACTGGGACGGAGATTTGTCTTCCAACAAGACAATGATGCAAAACATAAAGCAAAATCTACAATGGAATGGTTCAAAAATAAACATATCCAGGTGTTAGAATGGCCAAGTCAAAGTCCAGACCTGAATCCAATCGAGAATCTGTGGAAAGAACTGAAATCTGCTGTTCACAAATGCTCTCCATCCAACCTCACTGAGCTCGAGCTGTTTTGCAAGGAGGAATGGGAAAAAAGTTCAGTCTCTCGATGTGCAAAACTTATAGACATACCCCAAGCGACTTACAGCTGTAATCGCAGCAAAAGGTGGCGCTACAAAGTATTAACTTAAGGGGGCTGAATCATTTTGCACGCCCAATTTTTCAGTTTTTGATTTGTTAAAAAAGTTTGAAATATCCAATAAATGTCGTTCCACTTCATGATTGTGTCCCACTTGTTGTTGATTCTTCACAAAAAAATACAGTTTTATATCTTTATGTTTGAAGCCTGAAATTAGGCAAAAGGGCGCAAAGTTCAAGGGGGCCGAATACTTTCGCAAGGCACTGTATTAGCATTGGCTTATAATACCTTAAAACAGCCTAACTACAAATGAGTGCCTGTCACATGTGCGTGTATAGATAGATTGGCCTTTAGTACACATAAGTCAATAGCTAAGCACTTTTTAGGCTATGGCAAGTTAGTACCTGTCACATGTGTTCCTCGAATCCCCCCTTCCCTGATTAAGTGGTAATAGCCCGCTATTTCATACGATATAGAGCAAAAATATTAACTCTAAAAAAAAAGCTAGTTTAATTGACTCCAACCTAAGTGTATGTAAACTTTCGACTTCAACTGTTTCTATAATTTCGACCAGCCCACCCAACTAAAAGATGGTTCAACCCATCTGGCATTTGACAGATGGCCAATCTGCCCCTTCACATACCCTTTAAACCCCCTATACTCCTTTGAGGCCCCTCTTTTAATGTCACTGAGGTCTCTTCTTCTTCTTGGGAGATAAAATAATGGGCAACTTGGTATTGTTATACGTGACCCTAAGTATAATGGGATGTTAATCGTGTAATTAACTCAAGAACCACACCCGTGTGGAAACACCTGCTTTTCAATATACTTTGTACCCCTCAAGTGGTTCCTTGATTTTGTCAGTTGTATGTAAGACATCAAATGAAAACTGTCTCTGGAGTGAGGCTCCTATCCTCCTCTTGTTCCGAATTGGTTTGCCATCTCTATGTACTTGTTTATCTTATGCCTTAAATCCACATATATTCAGATATTTAAAAGTACAATCTTTTTGCAATTACCATGTTTGAGAACGTCTCCTTATGTCTTTTGCCTTATGTCTTTTAAATGATAAATAGTGTTTACACAGCAACAAGCTGTATATTACTTTGGCTCCTTGGACTTTATTCAAATGTCCCACTGTTATCAAACTTTTATTGGTAGAACTTGCTCTGAATTTGAACTAATGCTTATTTTTTAATTTGTGTGTCCATATTGTTTTCATTCATTTGAATGTCGTACTGATTTCATTTACTTGAGCTATATCACTGCAAATGAGTCACGGAAGATGCCATTCGAGGGATGGTTTTGTAAATGGTGTATGTGTCAGTGTGATCACCATGATTGACTCACCTGATCTGAGATTGTTTTACCATTTGTATTACCTTGGTTGACTTTTATTTATCTGGTCATTAGTTTCAGAGAGAGGGAGGGATGTCAGTCAACTCAAACCACCTTACCGTTCTCAATTCCCACCTTTCTCAGCTGTTTCTTCAAAGTCTGTACATTAGGTCTTCTACATATTAAAGGTTCTCTATCTGAAGATCACACCAAAGCAGGATGCTGCAATAACAGATGTGATTATGTATTATTGCATGAGAGAGAGAACCTGTGCCACAGAATGATGCGGAGAGACGGAGAGAGAGAGATGAATGGAATGAGAGAGAGAGCGATGGAATGAGAGAGAGAGCGATGGAATGAGAGAGAGAGCGATGGAATGAGAGAGAGAGCGATGGAATGAGAGAGAGCGATGGAATGAGAGAGAGAGCGATGGAATGAGAGAGAGAGAGCGATGGAATGAGAGAGAGAGCGATGGAATGAGAGAGAGAGCGATGGAATGAGAGAGAGAGCGATGGAATGAGAGAGAGAGCGATTGAATGAGAGAGTGAGAGATGGAATGAGAGAGAGAGAGATATGGAATGAGAGAGAGAGATGGAATGAGAGAGAGAGAGAGATGGAATGAGAGAGAGTGATTCATGCTAGAAAGGTAGGTCTAATGTTTGGAATTTCCTGGAACAAATGCTGTCAGTTGGAATTTCCGGTAAATGTCCTCATAGTATACATGCAGTAGGCCTACTGTTATTACTTCCTAAATTATAACAGAAGGCATATATTGGCATTTCGTTTGGCACATTCATTCTGCTGTTCATTGCTTTTCAAGGCTTAAAAATCCTCCTTTAACCTGTCTCCTCCCCTTCATTTACACTGATTGAAGTGGAAGTGACATCAATAAGGGATCATATCTTTCACCTGGATTTACCAAGTCAGTGCATTCAGAAAGTATTCAGACCCCTTGACTTTTTCCACATTTTGTTACAGCCTTATTCTAAAATGTATTAAATAATTTTCCGCCCTCATCAATCTATACACAAATCCCATAATGACAAAGCAAAAACTGGATTTAGAAGTTTTAGCAAATGTATTAAAAATAAAAAACTATCACATTTACATAAGTATTCAAATCCTTTATCAGTACTTTGTTGAAACACCTTTGGCAGCGATTACAGCCTTGAGTCTTCTTGGGTATGACATTACACATCCCAACAGCATGAGGCTGCCACCACCGTACCAGGTTTCCTCCAGGCATTCAGGCCGAAGTTCAATCGTGGTTTCATCAGATGCAAGAATCTTGTTTCCCATGGTCTGAGAGTCCTTTAGGTGCCTTTAAGCAAACTCCGATCAGACTGTCATGTGCCTTTTACTGAGGAGGGGTTTCTGTCTGGCCACTCTACCATAAAGGCCTGATTTGTGGAGTGCTGCGGAGATGGTTGTCCTTCTGGAAGGTTCTCCCATCTCCACAGAGGAACTCTGGAGCTCTGCCAGAGTGACCATCGGGTCCTTGGTCATCTCTCTGACCAAGACCCTTCTCCCAATTGCTCAGTTTCCCGGGTGGCCAGCTCTAGGAAGCGTCTTTGTGGTTCCAAACTTCTTCCACAGGTGGACCCCAATCAAGTTGAAGAAATGTCTGAAGGATGATCAATGGAAACAGGATGCACCTGAGCTCAATGTTGAGTCTCATAGCAAAGGGTCTGAATACTTATGTAAATAAGATGTATATTTTAATAAATTTGCAAAACATCTAAAAACCTGTTTTTGCTTCTTCATTATGGGGTATTGTGTGTAGATTGATGTGGAAACAAATTAATTTAATACATTTTAGAATAAGGCTGTAACGTAACAAAATGTAGGAAAAGTCAAGAGGTCTGAATACTTTGCGAATGCACTGTATGTCATGGAAAGAGCAGGTGTTCTTAATGTTTGTATACTCAGTGGGTATTGTTGTGTGCGCTCAATGATGTGCTGGCTGCGCTCTCTGCACGTGCGCTTCTCCTTGACGTCAGCTAGGAGGGGCCAAAGCGGTTTCTGTTGTGTTCTTAGTGCTGATCATCGTAGTGAGGCTGACTGCAGGAGCTGAGACCCAAGGAGCTACTGCCTGAAACGCCCTGCATCCTCCCCTACCTTCCATCTCCATCTCTCTCTCTATCCTGCATGCGAAGCATGGATTCGATTTACATTTTTCTCGTCCTACTTGTTTCCCAAACCTATTTTCTAGCCTCTGCAGACAGGAAATTCGGTGAGTAGCCTACATCTATTTAACTGTGATTATGAAGGATCATAATGTTCCCACAGCTGCGAGGAGACGCACATATGGTTATTTTGGGTCTCTGTCAATATTTTATTAGGCAGTCTGGAAAGGCACTGAATAGCCTACGACTGCAGCTCTTGTTTGTTGGAATATATAACGGCTATATCTATAATGGGGGCAATTCGGTGTAATAAAGCCTAATGACAAGAAAAATGTGCAAGAAATATAGGCTATAATGTAGGCCTGTATTATTGTTTACACCTGTTGTTTACATATACGTTTTTAACATGTGCAGGCCAGCACACCTAAAGTGTTTACTACTCTTAAATTATTACTATTTTAATAGCCACTGGGTAGCCTAACAGTTTTCTTATTGGAATAAATGCCATTATTTAGGATACAGTATAACTTTTTTTTGCAGGGAGAAATCGCAGAGAATCACTGTAGGCCAGGATGTTTGATGTCTTTCTCTCACTAAAATGGTGAGGGTCAGGGAAAAGTCGTTTTCAATGTTGGGTGCGGGACCGGGGTAAAATTCGCTTTATATTTTATTTAAGGTGGATATTCGGTTTTCTCTTGTCAATAGCTATTGAACCAAGCATTCCATCACTTTGAAGATGCTATATTCTGAATCAGGGGTGGATGGAGAGCGATCCACACTTTATTATTTATTTGTAAAAGATTTTGGATTACAATCGTCAACAGCTTTTACACAAAGTGCGCATGACTTTGAAAATGATATAACCTGAATCAAGGGAGAATGGAGAATAATCATAGGTTTTTTGTTCATTGAAATGTCAATATTTTTTTTCTTCCGGCTTTCAAACTTCAATAGCTCTTACACGAAGTGTGCTGTGACTGAAAATGCTATATTCTGAATCAGGGGAGGACGGAGAAAAATACACGTTTTTGTTGAAGTAAAAAAATACAATTTAAAAGCCATGTGTTTTTCTCCATCCTCCCCCGACTCAGAATATATAATTTTCAATGTCATGTCACGCTTTGTGTAAGAGTTATTGAAGATTTAAATATTTTATTAGGTGTGGATTGTTCTCCAACCACCCATGATTTAGAATATACCATCTTCATGTTCATGCATGCTTGGTTCAATAGCTATTGACAAGAGAGAACCGTATTTCCAGTACGAAACAAATTATACCTCTATAAGAGCGGGCCACTTTATTATGTAACCTTGATAAGTGGCGGCAGCGCTGCTATGGTGGCCAGAAAAATGGTAGCTATGCTGCTCATTGGGAGGAAAACCAAAACATTATTACTTTCTAAACTTTCCAAAACCTATTTGTTTGTAGCCATATCTATTATTATAAAGATACGCATTTTAAGAAGAGAGATGAAAATGAATCACATTGTAGAACACTTCCTCCTTTTAGTATTATATATGGGTATAGACTAATTGTTATCTATATTAAATGCTTTATCTATATTAAAGGCTATGTAATACAATACTCATCCCATGGAAACCATGTTTTTCATATCAAACAGTATCTAATGATTATTCCGTTGGCATATTTGATAGCGATGTGGAAAAGTTCATCTAAGGCCTCTGTGTGGTGATGAGTTCCATTTACTTCAGTTTTCAGTCGTTTGCTGTTCAATGTGATGTTGTAGCCTCATAACGTTTTCTAATTGCATTTGCGATAACTCCATCATTCAGGCGGAGAAGGTCAATTTAGCTGCCATTAATGCCGTGTGTGTTTTCCCATCGACTTCACTGACTTACCCTTGTTTGACGCACACCAGAATTGAGGGAATTGTTCTGCATGCTAAAAGCACAGCAATAGCATAAGGTGTACAGTGTCCGAACAGGTGTCAAGACATGTACACAATGCCATGGACTAATGTGTAACACGTACCATGACCCTGCTTTTACACCTGTGCAGTACCTCTATTATTACTCTAGTAATGTTGTATAAACATGTTGTCGCCATGGAGCATAGTAATTACTGTATTACTACACAGGGATAAGAGCAAGTTACATAAAGTGTCACCAGCTCACTCTGACTGTTCTACCTCCTCAATAGCATTTTCTCTATATTATGTACTATATTGTACAATACGCTGCCTTGCCTGTGTCACTCAGCTTTGACCTTATATTGATATTGGATGTACTGTAGGGCCGGTATCCCAGACACAGATTAGGTCTAGTCCTGGACTAAAAATCCCTTTCAATGGACAATCTCTATTGAAGTGTGCCTTTTAGTCTGGGACTAGGCTTAATCTGTGTCTGGGAAACCCTCCTGTAATGTTCAGGACAAGCAGAATGTTATTCTTGGTTGCAGTTAGTGGAGTGTTTTGATGGTCTACCACCACATTCAGAAGTGATGCTGTCAAGGTTTAACGTTTCATTTTCCTCTGTTGTGTCTTGGCACAGCGTACAGGCTTGTGTAAATTGTAGATTATTGGTAAGGTGAGGGACAATATTACCCTTTCTAATGAGGCGACTAAGATGTCTAGATCTTTCCTGACCCATATGAGGATGTGGATAGGGCATTAGCTTTGATTCCCCTGTAGCTACTAGCTAGTATCATTTGACAACAGTAAAATCTGTTACGCTCTTGTTTTTGCTGCAACTGAGCCCTACTATGACTATATACTGGAGCCCACGTTGCCTGTGTCAGATTTTGTATCATGTGGTTGAGTGACTGCTGTCACTAACAGCTGGTGAAGCTTGATTCACTGACTGCAACCCCAATCACCTGTGTCACCTGTGTGCCATCTTTAAGTTCACATGAACTTCAGTGTAGGCTTCAGATAGTATCCCTCTGTTTCCGCCCTGTTTTCTTCAGTTTCATGCCAAGTGAACACGACCTTGCTGTAAGAACACAGTCACCTTGTTCTTGTTGTGCTGCTACACACAATGTTATCTCACTGTGTTGTGTTCACTTCCTCTGAAGCCAGACAGACGACTCAATTTGAAGGCAGCTAGCTATGGGCTCAGAGAGGAAAGAACAACGAGTTATTTACAAGCTCGTGGGTTTATTTTTGGATGCCTGGCCTCGACTGTCTGAGTCACTTTTACTTCCTGTGTCAGTTGATCAAAAGCATTTCTACATTGGCTGTAGTGTCACTTATGTGCGGCTGCTGATTTACAATCAGATGAAGAGGCCTAGTGGCGAACTAAAGAGCCAAATTGCACTTAAGTTGTCGTGTTGCTTTTTTAAGTAATTTGTTTCTTCCTGGGTTGGTTGCTCAAGTTGAAAGCATACTTGGATCCATTCCCCAACGACAGCAGGGAGAAAGAAGAGGCAGCGTTATCATCCCCACTGTGTCCATAGTGACTGGGAACAAACAGCCTATAGAGAGAGATTGAACTTGTCTGATAATTTACAGGATTAAACTGTGAGGTGAAAAACAATCAAGTTGACAGTGTGTAACTTTCAAAGTGTCAATTTAGAGGAGGGCACAGATAGTGGTTTGGAATTGCAGTCCCAATATTTGCTTCATTGTTTGTGGACCTTGCCAGAACTACCCTGGAAACAGTTTCAATCAGGTGTGCTCACACACAGCTCCTTAAATTGATAGTAATCTCTCTGTGTTTGTGCTGCCTGACTAACTGCCCCCTGTTACTCTCATCCCCTCCTCTCACTTCCTGAGACTGACTGCCTGACTCAAAGCTCCAGCATTGATTCACGAGACTGAAGCATGGACACGACACGCAACGCTTCACTCAATCCTCTGAAGTCTCAGCCAAAGCCTGTATTCAATGTTCACTGCTCTTGCTATACACCACTACTCTAGCAGGTCTATTGCAATAGGTAAGGACATTTTCATATTGCTCAGATTGTTCTGCAGCTTCGGTATTGAGGAGAGGCTGTTGACATGTTGTGACGGGGTCATGTCCTCCTGTCCATGTAGTTTCCCTGTATACACTGCAGCCAGGTGATGTCAGCCTCGATAGTCATCAGTCATGCCCCAATGCAACTGAACAATCAGCATGAATTAAAGATGTTAATACCTGTTGCTATGGAAACCGGCGCACAGGCATGTGTGAGATGACCTTTTCCGACTACCAGGCGGGCTAGTGATTGCAATATTTGATTTCGTTTTCCTGTTTAGTAAGTGTTTCTAGTCAGGCCGCTGGCTTACAGAGCAGAGAGATACTGACCCTCAACCAAACTATAAACCTACTGGGAGATGACTAACTGCTGGCTTTTTGTGGCTTGTTGAAGTCTAAAAGTTATTTGGGGTGACTGACTCAATTTCCATAAAGTTAAGAACTAAAGAATGTCTAACTAACAGTTGCTGAGAGGAATGTGTTGTGTGACCAAGCATACTGTCATTCAAAAAGCATGGCTGCAGCCATCATTGGAATGTTTCCAACAGGCATGACACTAAGGTATGACTTTTCATAAAGTAACCTCTGAACATGTCTCGTTTTTAGTTTTCCGTTGCAAAACGTTTTGCTACGGTGTACTGGTGCCGTAATGAATACATCCCTGAGCTCTGTCCTTCAGTAACAGCTATCTGGTCGGAACATGCAGATTGTAGCGTGGAAAACGGTCTGTATCCCAAATGGCACCCTATTCCCTATGATATAGTGCACTACTTTTGACCAAAGTAGTGCACTTTAAAGGGAGTAGGGTGCCATTTGGGAAGTGGACTTGGACTCTTGTTTGTTAGAGAGATAACAGATTAAAATTGTTATGCTGCTTGGCAGCACTAAATCCAGGGTAACGACAGTGCTCTTTGCACACAGGGTGGAGTTGATTGAAAAATCCATTCCCATGTCCAGTTCTTATTTGTCTTGTGTGCCACCCACCACCTTTTTAAGACTGCATTCATAATGGCCATGAAACCCACAGAGTAAGGCTCAGAGGGACACAAATGACAGATCAGGTTCAAAATACCATTCAGCAGATTAAAACCCATTCAGCTGTTGATTTCAAAATTACTCAAAAATAGGATGAAACATGACTGTCTCTGAAATATTGTACAGTAACATCTTACTGTATGTCTTCGGAGCCAAAATAGGGCCATGTTGAATACAAGAGAAAATGTTAGAGGAACATGGTTTGTAAACAAGGGCACACCTCAGGGAAAAGGATGGCCACTATTATTCATTCACTTTACAATAAGGGGTGGACAAGAATGACTCAAACTAAATGTCTAGTGACAAATATGGAGAAGGGTAGGGTGTTGTTCAGTGGTGTAATTTTGCAATTAATGGATCCCCATTAGCTAACACCGTAACGCAATCTTCCTGGGGTCCAACACCAATTAACAAGACATTACAAACAACCACAATCAAGACTTCAAACATTCAACATGTAGACAATACAAGTAATTAAAATACCTGACAGGAAACACATTTAACATTCAGTTGATGCTTTCTATTTGTTGTCCAGTCATATGGTCTATCACATTAGATGTTCTTTCTATTTCCTGTCCAGTCATATGGTCTATCACATTAGATGTTCTTTCTATTTGTTGTCCAGCCATATGGTCTATCACATTAGATGTTCTTTCTATTTCCTGTCCAGTCATATGGTCTATCACATTAGATGTTTTTTCTATTTGTTGTCCAGCCATATGGTCTATCACATTAGATGTTCTTTCTATTTCCTGTCCAGTCATATGGTCTATCACATTAGATGTTCTTACATTTTCTTCTTGAAGGTGGATTTACTTTATGCCTGAAAAATATGTATTGGTAAAAAGTTCCATTCAGCTATAGCTCTATATAAAACTGTAGATTTAAGTCGATTTGTCCTTCGATTGAGTTGTTTTAGCTGCCCTGAATTTGCCTGTCTGGTTTGGTGGTTATGCGTGTTGCAAAGTATGTACTAGTTGGACTGAAAAATACAGTCTTTTTTTTTTTTAAGTATAACATTCCTAAAGAGAACCAGAAGACTGGATAGTAATTTGTTTTTAACGTGAAGCCATGAGAGATTCTGATGCATTTGATGAATATCCATTCAGTTAGTGTAGTGGATGGAATACTCAGGTATATGTCAGATACCCACTTAGTTTTCAGAGGGCATTGCCTATTCTCACTTCTTAATCCCCACGATGAGTGTCAAAGTAGTGTAGTGGAGATATACACTGTATCAATTAATAAGGCTGATGGAACAGATCTTCCCAATTTAGGCGTAGGTAGGCCTACGGCAATATTTGGAAGTCTTTAGAAAATAATTGCTTCAAGTGAGATTTTGGCTATAAGCAACTTTGAAGCAAGGTAAGACATGCCTCATAATAAGAATGAAAATGTCCAGGTTTCAAACAATTAAGGAACAGGAAAAATATAGCGATGCTAATGAAAGGTCTAACTGTCGTCTTTTGGTAGATGGAAAGGCTCTCAAAAATTCTCTATTAAATGTTAACTAGCTACATATAATGATGTATGGTGAGAGTCGAGAAGCCAGTTCAGGGAGTGAATACCTTTTAATAAATAAACGAACACAACAAGAAACGCGAACTGCTCACCAACATGACACAGAAACGACTGGGGGAGAAACCAAAGGGAGTGACATATAAAGGGCAGATAATCAAGGAGGTGATGGAGTTCAGGTGAGTGTCATTATGCGCAGATGCGCGTAATGCTGGTGACAGGCGTGCGCCATAACGAGCAGCCTGGTGACCTAGAGGCCGGAGAGGGAGCACACGTGACAGTATCCCCTCCCCGAAGCGCGGCTCTAGCCGCAGGACGCCGACCAAGATGATGATCCCAGGGATCAGGAGCGGACTGGTCACCTCTGCTAAGGTGAGGGAACCTGTTGATCCGGCTGAGGCGCTGGAGCATGACGACCTAGAGCGCTGGAGGGAGAGCATACGTGACAGTACCCCCTCCCCGGCGCGGTCGGCTCCAACCACAGGAACGATCCCAGGGATCCGGAGCGGACCGGTCGCCTCCGCTGAGGCGCAGAAACCTGACAACCGGCTGAGCAGTGAGAGTCCGATGAGCTGGCTGAGACCTCCCTGGTTGCCTCGGTTGAGGCATGGGAGCCTATCAAATCCGCTGAGGCATGGGAGCCTATCAAACCCGCTGAGGCATGGGAGCCTATCAAACCCGCTGAGGCATGGGAGCCTATCAAACCCGCTGAGGCATGGGAGCCTATCAAACCCGCTGAGGCATGGGAGCCTATCAAACCCGCTGAGGCATGGGAGCCTATCAAACCCGCTGAGGCATGGGAGCCTATCAAACCCGCTGAGGCATGGGAGCCTATCAAACCCGCTGAGGCATGGGAGCTTATCAAACCCACTGAGGCATGGGAGTCTACAAATTCGCTGAGGCCTCCCAGGTAGCTCCGACTCCAACACCCGGGCCCGACATCACCTCCAACACAAAAACAAACAAAAAAACACTCCCTGATGCTTCCCTTTGTTGAGTCGTCATTCTATAACGATGTACTCTGAGAGTCAGGAAGCAAGTTCAGGGAGTGAATACGTTTAATAAATAAATGCACACAACAAGAAACACGAACAACGCACCAACATGACACAGAAACAGGAACAATGACGACTGGGGAAGAAACCAAAGGGAGTGACATATAAAGGGCAGGTAATCAAGGAGGTGATGGAGTCTAGGTGAGTGTCATTATGCGCAGATGTGCATAACGCTGGTGACAGGCGTGCGCCATATCGAGCAGCCTGGTGACCTAGAGGCCGGAGATGGAGCACACGTGCCACTACAAAGTAGCTTATGTCTACCTAGCAGAACGATATGATGATTCTTTTCATCAATCCACTGGCTACAGGAACACTGCTAACCAAACAACAGTAAAAGGTGCCTGTGCACTGGAATTAAAGGGTAACTACACTCAAAAAGGCACATTTCTTTTCCCAGACCTCAAAAGTGGTCTCCTGATGTGGTTTAATTAAGCATTGTTATGGTTGCTGGCGTCATCGTTTGACCTGCATTCAATCACCCAAGTTATCACCATGGTTAAGGCTTCCCACAGTTCCCCAGCTTTTACCCCCTGACTCTCTCTCTCTCGCTCTCTCTCTCTCTCTCTCTCTCTCTCTCGTCTTATGACGGTTGATAGTCAGTGAGTGTAGCTTACATATTGTAACCGAGGTAAGTTTTTATCAGTTACCGCATGACTGTAATGTGCATAATATGACATAGGCAACATTTTAAAAAGCTATCTGTGTTGGTTGGATAATCAACATCATCTTTGATCTCTTGATCAGTCTTTGTATATTCCGTAGGTGTGGCCAGGCTCTCTCAGTCTTCAACGATTATTTAAACAAATGTTATGTCAGTCACGGGACACAGACTTTATAGACAATGGACACAGTAGAGATGGGGGTTTGAGCTGAAGTTTGTCTGAACATGTCTAGTTTGCCTGACTAGTGCTACCCAGAGTTAGTTGCTCTTTGACACTTTTCCTCAAAGTTAATGGGAATAAAAGGATGAATTTCAGGAGGCAGTACTTTGATCAATAGCGGTCAGTTAGCTGGGATGAGCTCTTCAGTGCTCCTTGATGATACCAAAAAACAAGAGATGTTTAACTGTCTAATACACAGAGATCTCATTTTCCAGATGGTCAAACTTGATTAATTTGCCAGTAAAGACCAAATCACAGACAGCTCGTGTGGAAAAACACCCACAGTGTTGTTATTGATTCATTTGTCAGAATGACTTATTTTTTATATTACCGTGGTTTTAGTAGTTACATCCTTCAATGTGGTGTGGCTGTATAAAACACATATTGGTTACACTTTACTTAGTGGTGATATAGCATTAAAAAACCTTCAGAAATACTTTATATGCACAACGCTCTACATATCAGCACTAAAGTGTTCAGGTTATAACTTAGCCTCACATTCAACTCCAGGTCTCCCTTAGTTTCCCCAAAGGTTGTTTCTGTGCTTATCAGGTTGATCGGTATGCCAGCTCTCCTCCTCGTGTTAGTTTAGGTGCTGTCTTCTTCTTCAGCAGCCCACTCACAGACACAGGAAGGAGCAGAGTAGAGCTGACTCCTTCGTCAGTAGCAGGCCCAAAATAAAAAGGAGTGTGAGTCTCTGTCTTGTGTGCATGTAGCCATACTGACTAAGAGAGTACAGTATGTGTAGCTCTTCTTAGTCATACAAGTACACCCGAAATCTCCATTCACACGCCACTTCAAAAGAGCACTATTATTCAATACTTAAAAACATTTCCGTACTAAAAAAATAAAAAATTCAAACACACACTCTTATTTTAGAGAGTGTTGCTGGCATGTGTGTAATGGATTCACAGCAGCACAAAGGCTGTAGAAACACCAACTATAGAAGGTAGTACTTACTGCATGTATGATGCACATCACACGTCGTGTCTTCACTCTCCATAATGTCAGAGAGCCATACCTCCCTGCCTGGGGTGTCTTATGTGCACTGTGGAGTGTGCTACCAGTGGTGGTGGGGTGCTGCTGCAGTATGACAGCAATGAGACACATTCTCTGCATCCCAAATGGCACCCTAATCCCACAGGGCTCAGGTCAAGAGTAGTGCACTACATAGGGAATAGGGTGCTATTTGGGACACCACACTAAACAAACAAAAATATGTGTTCAGGAAGCACTTGGGAGAAAAGCAGTCATAAAAACCTAGAGATAACAAACAAACTATTTATATCAACTCAAGAAATTGCAACATTGAGGAAAGTGGACCCATGCAGCCGCCCACATCCCATTCCCATGTCATTCAGTTACTGGGCCCAGCCAGAGAGCGATGTAATACTGTAGTTCAAATTGGATTTATGAATAGGGTTATACATGGTATCCTCGGGAAGGTAAGTGGGGTGTCAAGTTGGTTCTTGGAGAGAGAACAATTGTGCCTGTTACGCCTACCCCTCTCCTGGCTGCAGCGCTGTCACCTGCTTTCTCCTATCACCTTCTCCCCTCCTTTCTCCTTTCCCCCTCTTCCCTCCTCTTCTTTCCCCCTCTCCTCTCCCCTCCTCTCCTTTCCCCCTCCTCTCCCTCTCCATTCCCCTCCTTTCCCTCTCCATTCCCATCCTCTCCCCTCCTCTCCTTTCCCTCTCCTCTTTCCTCCTCTCCTTTCCCCCTCTCCCCTCCTCTCCTTTCCCCCTCCTCTACCTCTCCATTCCCATCCTCTCCCCTCCTCTCCCTCTCCATTCCCATCCTCTCCCCTCCTCTCCTTTCCCTCTCCTCTTCTCTCCTCTCCTTTCCCTCTCCCCCTCCTCCTTCACTCCACCCCTCCTTTAGATCTATGACAGGTGTAAAGATTTGTCTGAAACAACCTGAAGTCAATGTGTATTGCCAGATTTCTGCTAAGCAGACGTTTAAAATACTCCTCCACTGGAGTGCTGTACTAAACTATCCTACGCCTTGACCTCCTTCTCCCCTCCTTTCTTCTTTCCCCCTCTCCCCTCCTCTCCTTTCCCCCTCTCCCCTCCTCTCCCTCTCCATTCCCATCCTCTCCCCTCCTCTCTCCTTCTCCCCTCTCTCTCCAGATTAAATTCTATGACTAGTGAGGTCCAGCCACCCGACAACCTGCCCGCTCTACGCCATCCTCTCCTCCCTTCTGGAGATCTTCTCCCATTTCTCACTTAACCACTTGCTGCGACCCTCTGACTTCAAAAAGGCTGGAGTCGCTCCCCTCCTTAAGAAAGTAACACTTGACTCCTCTGATGTCAAAAACTACAGACCGGTATCTCTTCTTTCTATTCTTTCTAAAACACTTGAGTGTGCTGTCTCTGACCAACTCTCTCGCCATCTCTCTAAGAACAATCATCTTGACCCTAACCAGTCAGGCTTCAAGACTGCTCTCCTCTGTGTCACGGAAGCTCTCTGCACTGCCAAAGCTGACCTTCTCCTCTGTTCTCATCCTCCTAGATCTATCCACTCCCTTCAACACCGTGAACCATCAGATCTTCCTCTCCACTCTCTCAGGGCGTCTCAGGTTCTGCACTCTTGGATTACATCCTACCTGGCAGGCCGTTCCTTCCAGGTGACATGGAGAGTATCTGTGTCTGCACCACGTACTCTCACTACCGGCCCACCACATCAAACTCAACCTCGACAAGACAGAGCTTGTCCAGGAAAGGCCTGCCCGCTCCAAGATAATTTTTGACAACCTCACGGTCCCCCTCCCAGAGTGCAAATAACCTTGGTGTGACCCTGTCGTTCTCTGCAAACATCAAAGTAGTGACTCGCTCCTCCAGGTTGACGACCCTACTTCATACAGGAAGCGGCGCAGGTCCTAATCCAGGCACTTGTCATCTCCCATCTGGACCATTCGCAACTTGCTGTTGGCTGGGCTCCCCGCTTGTGTCATCAAACCCCTGCAACTTATCCAGAACACTGCAGTCCGCCTGGTGTTCAACCTTCCCAAGTTCTCTCATGTCACCCTGCTACTCCACACACTCCACTGACTTCCAGTCGAAGCTCGCTTCCACTACAAGACCATGGTACTTTCCTACGGAGAAGCAAGAAGAACTGCCCCTCCCTACCTTCAGGCTATGCTCAAACCCTACACCCCTACCCGAGCACTCCATTTTGCCACCTCTGGTCTCTCGGCCCTCCCACCCTTATGGGAGGGTATCACCCACCCACTCAGCCCAGTCCAAGCTCTTCTCTGACATGACACCAGTGAACAGCCAAGTAGCCTACTGTCTATGGTGGTGAAACGGACAGCACTCTCCAAGGTGCTGATTAATTCAAAGCATTTTAGACGTCACTGCAGTAGGCCCACACACTTGCGTATAGCTGCGGGGCTAACACAAGTCTGAATTTCTTATAGCCTCATTTTCTAGACATCAATGTACAGCAACATTTTTAGACAACACTGCAGAACACCATCCATATGCATATGCACACATACTCCGCTGTGGGGCTTACAACACCCCAATTTCACATAATTTTCAAGACATCAATGTAGCAGTAGAACAAATATCACAATATCGGAATATAACTTCAAATAAAATAAATCAATGTAGACTAGAGCAGAACACACATATGAGAATGTAGGCCTCCTGCCTTTGTGATAATATGAAGCACATATTCAGAATACCTTCACAGTACAGAAGAAATTTGTAAAGAAAAGAAAATGTCCTACCTTAGTTTTCAAAACATCCCACAATGACTCTCCTCATGTCAAATCCATTTAACTCTGATAGTCAATTTCTTGCTCAAGGCCATGAGCGGGCCTGTGGCTGTGACGTTTAGCCTCCTTCTAAAGCTGTTCTGAAGACTCTGGCTGTAGTGTCTATTTTTTTTTCATTTTGAGTGTTAACTATAACCTGGGTGTCTTCATTAGCCTTGTCTACAAGGCTTGCTGCCACCAAATGCGCCTTGTTTCGGGTATGTTCAAAAAAACGTTCTTTTTTATTTATTTTTTACGTCTGATGCATAGGATGATAATTTACTGTACATTCCACCCACTCTTTTGCTAGTATAATCCCTCCAGTCATTTCTAGGCCCAAGCCCCATACCTTTTTTTGCATGTTCTACAGCTCATTTTAGAATTCTGCATGACAAACCAGGGGTTATATGTTTGCTTGTTCTTGAACTGCAAATTGCTCCTGCTCCGAGCCGGTGATGATGCTGAACTGGCTGGATTAGTAGCGCTGCTAGCTAAAACATCGCCATTAGGACCAGTTTGCCCCTACAATTCTCCCCTCCGGCACGGACAGTTCTCTGGCTCGTTCTGGGTTCGATCCACCATCTTTCGCTGGACTTTTGGACTTGAGAAATATTACCAAACTCTAATGTCTTTTCTTATCCATTTTTATTTGGCTTTCCCACGGTTCAAATTCAGTAGGGAGATGACTAGGCTATGTAATGTGATTACGTAGGGACCTCTTCACTAGCTGACCACCACTACCAAGACCTGTGTCAAGATTAGTTACTTACCCCATCGGCCCTGCCCATAACCTCCATGTACAAATAAGAGAGCAGGTCTGGAAACCGTGTGGCAGGATAGGATGATTACACAGAAGGATCACCGCTCTTTTACATGATGGTCTTTCTAGGGGGCGGGAGAAACGAGGAGGCAACTTGATTTAATGATGATTGCTTTCATTTAAATGCCTACAGTGTGAACTGTGAAACAATTAATAAATCATGCCCCGAGAGGTACCGGATGTATGCAAATAGGTGCCGAAACAAAGAAAGTAAAATCTGAGAGGTACCGGATTCTATTCCGGCAGGATCCAGTTTAAATTAAGCAGTGCATGGTACCCCACCTAGTGAGGTGCGTACTGGCGACAGAGTAGTCAGGCGCAGGAGAGCAAAAACTGATTTACAACGGTGTCGTTTAATGACACATAAACCACCGTCAACAGAACAATACATAAAATGGGTCAAACAAAACCCGGTAATCACCAGAAAATGAAAAGTGGATCAGCGATGGCTGGAAGGTCGGTGACTTCGACCGCCGAACACGGAGGGGGACCAACTTCGGCGGAAGTCGTGACACCCCAACGTTGGAACCAGCATCCCCCTAAAGCTAGGACAGCAGATTCCTTGCCCATCTTCCCGAAATAGTCTGAAACCCTACCTCCTCAAAAGGTATCTGGATAAGAGCTTCTGCTAAATGACTTAAATGTAAATACAGAAACAGCAGCCCCCAGCAGCCTGCTCCTCTGTGTTGATGGATCACCCTAGAACACTGTGTGTCCAAAATGGCACCCAATTCTCTATTTAGTGTATCACTTGTGCACTATGTAGGGAATAGGGTGCCATTTAGGCCATTTGTGTTTTCCGACTGGCCTAAATGTTAATTTAGGATAATGGCCCCATGGCTGTGCTGTTTATCTTCTGTAGCTGTGAAACTGCATGACGCTGTAATCCATGACACCCAGTCGTCCACCCATGCAGGAAGGTGACTCACCACTGGGATATTGTATTGTACCTCTCAGCTCTTTTTCTAGACTTAGCTATCTATAGAAAGCTGAGATATACAGTACAATATGTAGGCAACTGTTGATGGGTCTTACAATATCCTGACATTATGAAGATATATGATGGTACCTTTTACCTGATTATGGAATGAAATCAAATCGTATTTGTCACGTGCGCTGAATACAACAGGTGTAGGTAGACCTTACCGTGAAATGCTGAATACAACAGGTGTAGGTAGACCTTACCGTGAAATGCTGAATACAACAGGTGTAGGTAGACCTTACCGTGAAATGCTGAATACAACAGGTGTAGGTAGACCTTACCGTGAAATGCCGAATACAACAGGTGTAGGTAGACCTTACCGTGAAATGCTGAATACAACAGGTGTAGGTAGACCTTACCGTGAAATGCTGAATACAACAGGTGTAGCTAGACCTTACCGTGAAATGCCGAATACAACAGGTGTAGGTAGACCTTACCGTGAAATGCCGAATACAACAGGTGTAGGTAGACCTTACCGTGAAATGCTGAATACAACAGGTGTAGGTAGACCTTACCGTGAAATGCTGAATACAACAGGTGTAGGTAGACCTTACCGTGAAATGCCGAATACAACAGGTGTAGGTAGACCTTACCGTGAAATGCTGAATACAACAGGTGTAGGTAGACCTTACCGTGAAATGCCGAATACAACAGGTGTAGGTAGACCTTACCGTGAAATGCTGAATTACAACAGGTGTAGGCAGACCTTACCGTGAAATGCCGAATACAACAGGTGTAGGTAGACCTTACCGTGAAATGCTGAATACAACAGGTGTAGGTAGACCTTACCGTGAAATGCTTACTTACAAGCCTTTAACCAACAATGCAGTTCAAGAAATAGAGTGAAGAAAATATTTACTAAATAAACTAAAGATTTTTTTTTTTTAATAAAAAAAGAAACACAAGAAAATGACATAACAATAACGAGGCTATGGACAGGGGTACCTGTATCAAGTCAATGTGTGGGGGTACAGGTTGGTCCAGGTCATTTGTAAAGTGACTATGCATAGATAATAGACAGCAAGTAGCAGCAGTGTAAAAACAAAGGGGGATCAATGTAAATAGTCCTGGTGGCCGTTCAGCAGTCTTATGGCTTGGGGGTAGAAGCTGTTAAAGAGTCTTTTGGTCCCAGACTTGGCGCTCCAGTACCGCTTGCCATGCGATAGCAGTTTAGTCCCAGGGTCCTTAGCTTAGTGATGTACTTTGTGGGTACTGTGGTGTTGAATGCTGAGCTGTAGTCATTGTTAGCATTCTCACGTAGGTGTTCTTTTTGTCCAGGTGGGAAAGGGCAGTGTGGAGTGCGATTGAGATTGCGTCATCTGTGGATCTGTTGGGGCGGTATGCAAATTGGAGTGGGTCTTGGGCCTTCATGATGGTGTTGATGTGAGCCATGACCAGTCTTTCAAATCACTTCATGGCTCCCGACGTGAGTGCTACGGGACGGTAATCATTTAAGCAGGCTACCTTCGCTTTCTTGGGCACAAGGACTATGGTGGTCTGTTTGAAACATGTTGGTGTTACAGACTCGGTCAGGGAGAGGTTGAAAATGTCAGTGAAGACACTTGCCAGTTGGTCCACGCATGCTTTGAGTACCCGTCCTGGTAATCCGTCTGGCTCCGCGGCTTTGTGAATGTTGACCTGTTTGAAGGTCTTGCTCTATGCTTAATGGTTGAATTAATTTTAATTTCACATTGCGCTTTTAATGTACTTCTTATATTATTTTCTCCTCTTTTCCAACAGGTTGTCTGTTTGAGAACGAGTTGTGCACTCCATACGAGATCTGTGTCAACGGTAAGCTATTTTCATTTCTTTCAGAAAGAAACCATGCAACTCTAAAATAGAGATCACAAATCAAAGCTCAAATATATTTAATCTGAAAGGAAATTGGACATTCATGGCACAATATCAGAGAAAGTGTTGATGATCAATTTCTCCTCACTTCTCCTAATGAATGGTTGGTTCAGAACACAGGCTATAAATAGATTATATTTCTATAGTATAGAATGCACAGGTGGTCAGTTCTGAATACACAGGTCAGCCACAGGTCAGCCAACAGAAAATAATAGCGAAGAGAACAATACAGCCAGACACAGCTTGTGAGATGGTGTCCACCTCTCTTCTTGTGTGCTCTCTTTGGGCCTCTACTCCCTCAGAAAGAATTTGCTTAGGCTTCGTCCCAAATTACACTTTCTTCCCATTATAAAGCACGACCTTTGACCAGAGCCTTTTCAGCCCTGGTCAAAATATGGAATAGGGTGCCATTTGGCACTCAGCCATTCTAATTTCCTGTCTGTGTGGTTGCCTTTTTCTCATTTGAAATGTGGCCTCATCTCTAATCTCATTCTGATAGGAATATAATAATGCCTTGTGCTATGGGGCGAAATCATATTCATAGATAAACAATTTTTTTGGCCCAGCTCAGCTAAGCTCTCAGTCTGTGTTTTGTCTGCGCTGCTTGCCACCTGAGTATGGCCTGATTTAACGTAGGAACACTCTCCTAAGACAGGGATTCAAGTGCAAACTGTATGATGGGCTTTATGGATAGACATTATGTCCAGGAGCTCCATCTGTCCAGTTCGGCTGCTCCAGTCTAGAGCATATGGGAGCATCCCAACCTTGAGGTGAACACACCTTCATGAATGTTGTTCTTCCCATAGATTCACTAGAGTGGACAAAGCCCCTCAGACAATCATTTAATGGTTCTACCTCTCAACCTGATTACACGTGTTTTTGAGGGATTATTATAAACCGTTCATGTTTTTTCCTCATGGATATTTGATTCATTTGATCTAACTGATGACATAGTAGGCATGCGAGGGACATGAGAGAGGTATGTTGTATTATAGGGGTTGCTGTTCACACCCCTCATAACGCACTTAGTCACACTTACCAACCAATGAGTGACCAATAGCACACAAGTGGTTCTACACACCACAGCAACACATTGTCCATTTTTAAGGTGTTTTTTTCACCAGTAACCAATCTATAATGTATTGGTGTTGTGAGATAAATTGAGCTTTATTTTATGTGAAAGAAATTGCATATATTAGGCCTGATTTATGGTATGTATTTTTTGGCTAAATACTGCTATACTCCAGACAAAAAAAAACGATCAATGTAGATTGAGGTGCTGCCTAGCAACAGACTGAAAGTCTTACTTTGCCAGCCAGTCTGATGCTTTCTCTCTTTGACTACCTGTTTGAAACTGTTACTACAAGTGCCAGCTGAGCTGAGGTCAGGCTGACACTTGGACCACACTGTGTAAAAGATACAGTGAGTGAGCACCACCACTTTCTCTCTGTGGTGTGCCAGGCAGTGTTAATGACAGTGTTGTCAAATTACCCTACTATACTGTCACTTACCAGGTAGAAAAATAAGACACAGTGAGGGGGCTAATAGGTGATGGGGGAACAGCATCAACAGCCCCTCCCGCTCCTGCTGTTTTTTACTGTTACTTTGCCTGCCTACAACTCTCTGTTTTATGCCCAAATACAAAAACCACTGTTAACATGTGAACACTGTGTTGATAGAGTTACATGGTTACTACACAGGTATAAAAACAAAATGGGACAGTTGAAAGTGTTACTGTAAAATGTCACCTCATTTGGTTATTATGTGAAACAATAGTGAGGGGAAACAAGCTACTGTAATTCAAAGTAGTTTGGTACTGAACTAAAGTAGCCGCAAGGCACCTCATCGATCAAAGACACATTAATCAGAGACACTGACAGCTCCATGCTTTCTGCTCTCTCTCTCTCTCTCTCTCTCCGTGTGCAAAATTAATCATTTTTTACTCAGAACATCAGCTTCTGATGTAGCTTCCTGGATCCTGCGATAGAGATGCGTATTCGTGTTCACTGGAGGAGGGTACCTGGCTTTTAATATTCTAGAACATATCTCATCCCCTGCAGGGATGCATCTCAAATGGCACCCTATTCCCAGCTCTATAGCGCCCTGGTCAAAAGTAGTGCACTATAAATGGAATAGAGTACCATTTGGGACACGGCTCAGGTCTGATCTGGAGCACAAAGGAAAGGGCAGTCTGGATGATCATCGGCGGTGGAGAGGCTCAGTTTGATCTGTCTGAGGATGAGCAGTCCTGAATTTAGACCAGGATGACCAAGTGCTCTGTGACATTATAGGCACATCTCATGATTCTGAATGACCTGGTGTCAATAGCACAGAAGCCCAGTAGCCTGCACATAAAGATATGGTCTGAATCCCAAATAGCCCTATAGGTCCTGGTCAAAATCTGTACAATAGTGCAATATATGGAATAGGGTGCCATTTGGAATGTATAGAATGGTAGGGAAGGGTCTGCTGTCAATTGTTATACATACTGTCCCCTTGTGGTCACTCCCATGTATTGCACATCATACCCAAGATGATAGAGCTGAGGGTACTGCAGCTTTTCAGGAGACTGTATTACCAATGTTGTCCCTACAGCTGAATGGCAGGGTGTCGGTCTGGGTATTGGAGCGAGGTCAGGTCAGGTCAGGGGGAAATAGGCTGTGGAAAATCAACATAGGCAGTGGAAAGTGTGCACAATGCACGCCCTTTTTGCTTAACCCAGTTTCACTTTGATCCAGTAGGTGTGATGTTGCTATCAGATAACATATCTGGAGTGTATATTAATGATGATAGATCATTTTTAAGTGAGGGTGTATCCAAGTGATGTAACATGATAGAAATCTGTCTGTAATGAATGTAACTTTTAAAGTATATTTATGACAGAGTATTCCTATTACAGTGTATTTGACTAGTTGACAACATATTTTGTTAGATATTGTGTTAATGTAATCCACCATTATTTTGACTTTTCATGGCTTCTTTTGGACGGTATGCTTCTTTTGTTAATTTGTCGTGTTGTTAAACTTTGACTGTTGTCAAAAACACTGTAGCCTATAGAGAACAATTTCTTCTAGTGCAAGTTTAACAGCTTCCTGAATGTTTTCTGTTGATCTGTGAGGCTTGAAATGGATGAATCACATCCGTCCCCCAGTGGCGTGATTACCCATGGAGGTGATGGATAGTATTTGTGTTGCCAGTTTGCTAAAGAGTTGTGCATGAGCAAACCCAAGGTTGTTCTAATGCTTTCAGAAGGGAGTCTAGCAATTTGTGGAAGCCAATTAATCTTGCTTTGAGCTTTTGGTTTGTTTACAAGACTCGCTGGGTCCTGCTGTTTTATTTGCTCAATATTTCTTTGCTCGACTAGGATTCTCAGAAACGTGCACACTGACACACACTCGTGGTTTATATTTCATCATGGTTTATATTTCATGTTTGTCTCACTTGCGATATTTCATTGCTGCTTGGAAAAGGGATATGTGAAACAAGATACAGTATATGAATACAGTGATCTGTGCTATTTGAATGGAAAATGGATATTAATATTTATAAAATGACTGAAATCTACTCATCAGCAAGTCATGTCGAACAAGCAATTTGCCGCAATGGAAAATCCAGGGTACTCTCTAGGCCAGTGGTTCCAAAACTGTGGAGTCGGGAGGGAGGGGAGCAGGGTATCTCAGTCCAGCTTTCAATTTACTCTTGAATGTAGTAACAGTAGAATGCACAAGGTGCATTCTGGGAAGCGCATCACCAGTTTTGCTCTTGTCATGTCAGTCATTGCATACCTTAGAGAGCTGTTTGTAACTTTTCAGAAATGTCCAGATCAACTAGCCATTGTGGGATGTTCCCCAATGCTGGAAGGGGGGCCTGAGTTTAAAAAACGTTTGCAAACGCCTGCTCTGGGACACCAGCAGGCCCTTGAATGATCAGTCAGTCGCCACCTTGTGGTGCAATTACAGTACTGTTTCATGCATTTTTTCGCCACAAAAAGTCAAGAATGACAGACATGCTTTACTGATTCTGAATGATTGCTACATGAACAGTTGATGTATACAATGATATTGAAAATGTGCTGGATATGTCTAGATTATTCTCCTCTGATTTGCCAGTAAATGTTCATCAGTTTCCTAGTCTGTATTGTGTAATGTGTGATTTATAATTAAATACCGGTAGTACAGAATGCTCCCTCAGCCTGTCTTTGTTCCACAAGGAACACCCTCTGTGTGCTCAACAGTGAAATTGAAACATTCCTTCCCTGATACAGGAATACCTGTAGTCAATAAGTATACACTTTCTTATACTTTTCTTTTGGACATGTCAGAAGTGTACTTGGTGCTTTGTTACATTGTTTATGGAGTAATTTTGTAAAACTCCAGTGCAGAATAGATTCTGATTAAATCAATTAAGATGTTGCTGTAATTAATACGGTTTACTTTTTGTACAAAGCGGAGAAAGCCTTGGTAAATTCATAATGCAAGATTAAGGAGCTGATCGTGGACTACAGGAGAAGGCGGGCCGAACATGCACCCATTAACATTGACGGGGCTGTAGTGGAGCGGGTCGAGAGTTTTAAGTTTAAGTTGGTGTCCACATCACCAACGAACTATCATGGTCCAAACACACCAAGACAGTCATGAAGAGGGCACAACAAAACCTTTTCCCCCTCAGGAGACTGAAAATATTTGGCATGGGTCCCCAGATCCTCAAAAAGTTCTACAGCTGCACCATCGAGAGCATCCTGACCAGCCTCCCGGGTGGCGCAGTGGTGGCGCAGTGGCACTGTACTGCAGCGCCAGCTGTGCCACCAGAGACTCTGGGTTCGCGCCCAGGCTCTGTTGTAACCGGTCGCGACCGGGAGGTCCGCGGGGCGGCGCACAATTGGCCTAACGTCGTCCGGGTTAGGGAGGCCGGTAGGGATATCCTTGTCTCATCGCGCACCAGCGACTCCTGTGGCGGGCCGGGCGCAGTGCGCGCTAACCAAGGTTGCCAGGTGCACGGTGTTTCCTCCGACACATTGGTGTGGCTGGCTTCCGGGTTGGATGTGCGCTGTGTTAAGAAGCAGTGCGGCTTGGTTGGGTTGTGTATCGGAGGACGCATGACTTTCAACCTTCGTCTCTCCCGAGCCCGTACGGGAGTTGTAGCGATGAGACAAGATAGTAGCTACTAAACAATTGGATACCATGAAATTGGGGAGAAAAAAGGGATAACATTTTTAATTATGATTTATTTTTTAACGAGAGCATCCTCCTGGTATGGCAACTGCTCGACCGTAAGGCAGTGGGTAGTGGACCTATATAATAGGCGTGTCAGAGGACTACTACCACACGGCAAGCGGTGCAGGAGCCCCAAGTCTAGGACCAAAAGGCTCCTTAACAGCTTCTACCCCCAAGCCTGCTGTACAATTAATCAATGGCCACCAAGCAGCAGTGTTTTGTACATTGCTGTTACTCGTTGGTTATTATCTATACATAATCACTTCACCCCTACCTACATGTACAAATTACCTCTAACCTGTACGCCCACACACTAACTCGGTACCGGTGCCCCCTGTATATAGCCTTGTTATTGTGTTACTTTTTTTTTTTACATTCTTTCACATTCTTTTACTTTAGTTTATTTGGTAAATATTTTCTAAAACTCTTCTTGAACTGTGCTGTTGGTTAAGGGCTTGTAAGTAAGCGTTTCACGGTAAGTTCTACACTTGTTGTATTTGGCAACGTTTGATTTGAGTATTAATAACAACAGTTGAGGTCTTGTGTGGTATAATACAGTATATTCACACCGTAGTTATTTAATTTGGACCTATACATGTATTTATGCTTGGCTCACTTAAGAAGCAAAGGTACATTTACATAAAATGTTCAATACATCAAGTGGGGTCGCACGTACACACGCACGCACACACGCACGTACACACACACGCACGTACACACGCACGCACGCACGTACACACGCACGTACACACGCACGTACACACACACGCACGTACACACGCACGTACACACACACGCACGCACACACACGCACGTACACATGCACGTACACACACACGCACGCACACACACGCGCACTGTATTCTATCTTACTAATAGAAAACCGTGGAGAACAGATGTTCCACAATTTAGCACCAATGTATGATCATTTCCAAAACAAAACCATTAAGATTCTGCTAGTAGAAGCACATACTGCGATTTCCTCCAAAGTGCCTGATGTTGGCTATGTGAATCTAACCCTTTCTCATTAAGACAACAGACACCAGGTGCTTTTTGAGACGAGCAGGCGAAAAGGCATCAGAGGCCTGTTGAAAACTTGCTGGAGCACCACACAAACAAAAGAGGATGCTCTAATCTGTTCCAGCTGCTACTCTGATTAGCAAAAGGGGAGTTGGGGACAAACACTCAACTGGCATCACCATGGCAACAGGTGTAACAGGGGAATGGAAATAAATTGGCCCATTACCCAGCTGTGTCCTAACAGGTCTTCATCTAACATGTCACGGACAGATTCAGATTGCTGTGTGACTCCTCCCAGCTAGTAGGTTTTGGTCTCTGATAACAAGACAGCCTGTTTGTTTGTCTCAAGCAACTCAAAATGTAGCAACTCTTACTGATTTAATAAATAAATAGCCGTTTAAAAAAAATATACAGTACATAAGCTATATTGAGAAAAGAACAATCATGTTTGATTCTGGCCCTCCTGCTTCCTGAAATGGTTAAGTGTCATGGCCAGCTCTGTGGTAAACGTGGTTGTGGTTGCGGATGCTCTGCTTATTAAAGGGGAAATTGTAATGGGCCACAGATGTGATGCTTTATACTGTATGTGGCACGGAAAGCTTTCCATCAACTGAAATCATCATCATCATCATCATCTGTTTAGCTTAAGTCTAAAACATTTGTTTAATGAGATCTAGCATATATCTACCATATTAGATATATACCATACCACCACTATATCTACCATATTTCTACACTATATCTACCATATTTCTACACTATATCTACCATATTTCTACACTATATCTACCATATTTCTACACTATATCTACCATATTTCTACACTATATCTACCATATTTCTACACCATATCTACCATATTTCTACACTATATCTACCATATCTCTACACTATATCTACCATATCTGTACACTATATCTACCATATCTGTACACTATATATGCCGTATCTCTACACTGTCTACCATATCTGCACACAATATATACCCTATATCTACCATATCAATATACTATATCTACCATATCAATATACTATATCTACCATATCAATATACTATATCTACCATACATCTACACTATATCTACCATATCTGTACACTACACCTACCATATCTATACACTATATCAACCATATCTCGTCTAGCCGTGTCTGAATCCTGGCTTAGGAAGACCACCAAAAACTCTGAAATCTCCATCCCTAACTACAACATTTTCAGACGAGATAGAACGGCCAAAGGGAGCGGTGTTGCAATCTACTGCAGAGATAGCCTGCAGAGTTCTGTCATACTATCCAGGTCTGTACCCAAACAATTTAAACTTCTACTTTTAAAAATCCAACTCTCTAAAAACAAGTCTCTCACCGTTGCCGCCTGCTATAGACCACCCTCTGCCCCCAGCTGTGCTCTGGACACTATATGTGAACTGATTGCCCCCCATCTATCTAACACCCCAGCCATCCTACAATCTAAGCTTGATGCCCTCAATCTCACACAAATTATCAATGAACCTACCAGGTACCACCCCAGCCGTAAACACGGGCACCCTCATAGATATCATCCTAACCAACTTGCCCTCTAAATACACCTCTGCTGTTTTCAACCAAGATCTCAGCGATCACTGCCTCATTGCCTGCATCCGTAATGGGTCAGCGGTCAAGAGACCTCCACTCATCACTGTCAAACGCTCCCTGAAACACTTTGTGAGCAGGACTTTCTAATCGACATGGCCCAGGTATCCTGGAAGGATATTGACCTCATCCCGTCAGTAGAGGATGCCTGGTTATTTTTTTTAAATGCCTTCCTCACCATCTTAAATAAGCATGCCCCATTCAAGAAATCTAGAACCAGGAACAGATATAGCCCTTGGTTCTCTCCAGACCTGACTGCCCTTAACCAACACAAAAACATCCTATAGCGTTCTGCATTAGCATCGAACAGCCCCCGTGATATGCAACTTTTCAGCGAAGTTAGAAGCCAATATACACAGGCAGTTAGAAAAGCTAACTAAAAAAAGCTAAGGCTAGCTTTTTAAAGCAGAAATTTGCTTCCTGCAACACAAACTCAAAAAAGTTCTGGGATACTGTAAAGCCCATGTATTCATTGACCTGGCCAAAGCTTTCGACTCTGTCAGTCACCACATCCTCATCGGCAGACTCGACAGCCTTGGTTTCTCAAATGATTGCCTCGCCTGGTTCACCAACTACTTCTCTGATAGAGTTCAATGTGTCAAATCGGAGGGTCTGTTGTCCGGGCCTCTGGCAGTCTCTATGGGGGTGCCACAGGGTTCAATTATTGGGCCGACTCTCTTCTCTCTTCTCTGTATACATCAATGATGTCGCTCTTGCTGCATGTGAGTCTCTGATCCACGTCTATGCAGATGACACCATTCTGTATACTTCTGGCCCTTCTTTGGACACTGTGTTAACAACCCTCCAGGCGAGCTTCAATGCCATACAACTCTCCTTCCGTGGCCTCCAATTGCTGTTAAATACAAGTAAAACTAAATGCATGCTCTTCAACCGATCGCTGCCTGCACCTGCCCGCCTGTCCAACATCACTACTCTGGACGGCTCTGACTTAGAATATGTGGACAACTACAAATACCTAGGTGTCTGGTTAGACTGTAAACTCTCCTTCCAGACTCACATCAAACATCTCCAATCCAAAGTTAAATCTAGAATTGGCTTCCTATTTCGCAACAAAGCATCCTTCACTCATGCTGCCAAACATACCCTCGTAAAACGGACCATCTTACCGATCCTCGACTTCGGTGATGTCATTTACAAAATAGCCTCCAATACCCTACTCAACAAATTGGATGCAATCTATCACAGTGCCATCCGTTTTGTCACCAAAGCCCCATATACTACCCACCACTGCGACCTGTACGCTCTCATTGGTTGGCCCTCGCTTCATACTCGTCGCCAAACCCACTGGCTCCAGGTCATCTACAAGACCCTGCTAGGTAAAGTCCCCACTTATCTCAGCTTGCTAGTCACCATAGCAGCACCCACCTGTAGCACGCGCTCCAGCAGGTATATCTCTCTGGTCACCCCCAAAACCAATTATTCCTTTGGCCGCCTCTCCTTCCAGTTCTCTGCTGCCAATGACTGGAACAAACTACAAAAATCTCTGAAACTGGAAACACTTATCTCCCTCACTAGCTTTAAGCACCAGCTGTCAAAGCAGCTTACAGATTACTGCACCTGTACATAGCCCATCTATAATTTAGCCTAAACAACTACCTCTTCCCCTACTGTATTTATTTATTTTGCTCCTTTGCACCCCATTATGCAAATCTACCATTCCAGTGTTTTACTTGCTATATTGTATTTACTTCGCCACCATGGCCTTTTTTTTGTTGCCTTTACCTCCCTTATCTCACCTCATTTGCTCACATCCTATATAGACTTATTTTTCTATTGTATTATTGACTGTATGTTTGTTTTACTCCATGTGTAACTCTGTGTTGTTGTATGTGTCGAACTGCTTTGCTTTATCTTGGCCAGGTCGCAGTTGTAAATGAGAACTTGGTCTCAAATAGCCTTCCTGGCCAAGGTGAAATCAATAAAATAAATAAATATAACTACCATATCTCTCTCTATACTATATCTACCGTATCTCTATACTATATCTACTGTATCTCTATACTATATCTACCGTATCTCTATACTATATCTACTATATCTCTATTCTATACCTACCGTATCTCTATACTATATCTACTATATCTATATTCTATACCTACCATATCTCTATACTATATCTACCATATCTCTATACTATATCTACTATATCTCTATACTATATCTACTATATCTCTATACTATATCTACCATATCTCTATACTATATCTACTATATCTCTATACTATATCTACTATATCTCTATACTATATCTACTATATCTCTATACTATATCTACCATATCTCTATACTATATCTACTATATCTCTATACTATATCTACTATATCTCTATACTATATCTACCATATCTCTACACTTGGGCAACTACCATATCTCTCCCATATAACTAATTTTCAGCCTAATGGACTGGACCCCTCCTGGGAGCCAGACAGAGCTTGGCCAGAACCCCACAGACACCAAGATCAATTACTCTGGCATCCCACGGCACAATCGGACACTTGCGGCATCCCAAATGACACCCTATCCCCTATATAGTGCACCTCGTTTGCCCAGAGCCTGTTCGCTTATAGGGAATAGATTGCCATTTGGGTTACAAGCTGGATAGGCAATACACATCATCCTGCTCTGGCAGGCAGCAGCTAGCAGCAGCATGGCCCAGTGACTCATAGACTCCCACTCAGAGAACCTTTTATTAGCTTTAGCATCACTCACAGCTGATTAGCTGCATCCACTGATGCTGTGCATTGGCTGTGATTTGACTGTCACACACTGGAGAAAGAGCTGAGGTGTAGTGCAATGCGGAGGAGATATTTTACAGGATAAATGTTATATTTAGGCTTGAAGTATCTTCTTGTTTTTTGTATGAGACAATCAGAATTCAGAAATCTATACACTTATCCTATTCATTTATAGGTTTACCCTTATTCATCATTTTGGTGATATCGTATAAAGATGGATTGTGGAAGTTGCTTCCTGTTGTTTTGATGGAATATGGGAGTTGTTTAGAGTTACTCCAGCTGTACAGACCAGTGTAGCACAGCAGAACATGACCACCTGGTCACTTCCAAGCAGGGATAATACATCAGTCAGAATCCAACAAGGCATTTCTAAACTCCAGCGAGCATCTCCTCAATCATAATGCAAACCACTCCCATGAAAATGGCCTTTAAATTCTCCTTTGCTGTAATCCACGCCGTAAATCAAGTTGAAGGAAGGGGGCTCTGGCTTTGATTAACACCCCCATGTACAGGGGCCAAGATGGATGAGAAAGAAGCTGTTTCGGACTTAAATCTGCATTGCTATCATTACGAGTAATAATTCAAATGTTGCCTTGAACTTCACCACAGTACAGCAAGAGGACAATATGAAAAGAAAGAATCCAAAAGACACAAGCCTGATACAACTGATGCTTTACGGAATGGCATTTGATAGGATATGGTATATTATACTATACCTCCATGTTGTGTGAATATAGATTGGATTAGATTGATTTATGGTTATCAACATAACAATCATCTTCCTGGTCATACATAAGCAAAAACACACATTACACAATATTGGCAATAGGTACAATACAAAAACATGTGTCATTGCAAAAGTAAAAGTGGTTAATGCATAGGTTACTGTCTCTTATCGCTCATGTTTCCCATTATAGAAACAGAGATGGTGACAGAGAGTGAATGGTTGTTACAGGCAGTAGAGAGACCGATTGGACACCATACAGCTCGGTGCCAGGCCACTCTCAGTTTCCTCAGAAATGTTACAATGGGGGCTGTTCTAAAACAAAAAGGCTGGGCTGTTTCCATAGCCCAACATGGACCATTGCCAACATGTTTGCATGGCACCATTTGAATTGGATCTCACTCAATGATGGAAGTGATTTGTGAACCAAAACAAATGAGCATGATGAATTCATACATTTTGCAATGCAATGTTACTCTACTGTCTTTCACATTATGCTGTTGGGCAGTAATTGGCAAAGGTTGCTTCCCAAAATGGCAGCCATAGGGCTTGTGTCAAAAGTAGTGCACAAGGGAATAGGGTGCCATTTGGGATGTATCCACACTTTTATAAGTGCTGGCTTTCTATTCTTGTTTAGATACTGGGTAGATTAAATATGAATCCTGCTGTATGTGCACCTCAGAGTGCGTCACCCCAGAGCCCATTGGACACAGCGTAGAGCTCAGGGCCGCTGATATGTAGATAAGATGAGCCTTCATTGATAACGTCTCTCTATTAATGAGCCAGTGCTTTTCACCATGCTGATAGCATCATGTCTAAAGTGAGAAGCATTAGCTCCCATTGAAGAATATCTAAATCTCTGGAAAAAAGCTGTGCTCACTGGGTTGGTACTGAAGGGAGAGTGTTGTGCTTCTTGGTGAGTCATAAAAATAGCAGTTTTTTTTTAAACTCATAATAATGAATTGTATCAAAGTCCTTCTGTTGGTCTCTGTTATTAATGTTTGAAGTCCCTGGAATGGGGAATCTGTATGGCAGAGTTTAGTACCATACAGTATGTTCCTGACTCTCTGTGTCCTCCTTTCCCCAGATGGAATGTTTGGAAGGTGTCACTCCAAACCAGTTCCGGTGACAGAGGTGTACACCTATGATGTATCTCTGTCTGTGGTTCAGCACTTCAGGACACTGCTGCAGAAACTCTCCCACAGAGGTACGTAACAGTGTGTGGGGTGCTGCGGGGTACGCCAAGGTGACGCACCGTTTGGACGGTTCGAAGAGTGGAACAAGTCTACACACAGCTCATAAAACACAACTTAATTCCAAAAAGCAACATGTTTGCAGGAATTTTTTGAAACTTGTTGTCAGGCAAACTGATCAAGGATCATCAACTCCAATTTCCACTTTTACACCAGCGATACCACTTACTACTGCTGCCGTCACGGTCTGCCACAGCCCCCCTGAGTCATCCTCAGAGACCCAGCCACCCGACTGGTGTGGAAATGTCAGCAACGCATAATTAATATGCTTGCTTCAGTCACTTCTAATACTACACTAGGCTTACATTTGTTCAACAATAACAATTTTCACTTCTAAACTTCTTTCACTACCATAAAAAATATTTTTAAGATCGATGAACAAATACATACATTTTCAAATGCTACGACAAGAACACTTGAACTATTCCACATACAGTTGAAGTCAGAAGTTTACATACACTTAGGTTGGAGTCATTAAAACTCGTTTTTCAACCACTCCACAAATGTCTTGTTAACAAACTATAGTTTTGGTAAGTCGGTTAGGACATCTACTTTGTGCATGACACAAGTAGTTTTTCCAGAATTGTTTACAGACAGATTATTTCATTTATAATTCACTGTATCACAATTCCAGTGGGTCAGAAGTTTACATACACTAAGTTGACTGTGCCTTTAAACAGCTTGGAAAATTCCAGAAAATGATGTCATGGCTTTAGAAGCTTCTGATAGGCTAATTGACATAATTTGAGTCAATTGGAGGTGTACCTGTGGACGTATTTCAAGGCCTACCTTCAAACTCAGTGCCTCTTTGCTTGTCATCATGGGAAAATCAAAAGAAATTAGCCACGACCTCAGAAAAAAAATTGTAGACCTCCACAATCTGGTTCATCCTTGGGAGCAATTTCCAAACACCTGAAGATACCACGTTCATCTGTTAAAACAATAGTATAACAATAGAATAAACACCATGGGACCACACAGTCGTCATACCGCTCAGAAAGGAAATGCGTTCTGCCTCCTAGAGATTAACGTACTTTGGTGCTAAATGTGCAAATCAATCCCAGAACAAAGGACCTTGTGAAGATGCTGGAGGAAACAGGTACAAAAGTATCTATATCCACAGTAAACAAGTCCATATCGACATAACCTGAAAGGCCGCTCCGCAAGTAAGAAGCCACTGCTCCAAAAAAAGCCAGACTACGGTTTGTAACTGAACATGGGGACAAAGATGGTACTTTTTGGAGAAATGTCCTCTGGTCTGATGAAACAAAAATATAACTGTTTGGCCATAATGACCATCATTATGTTTGGAGGAAAAAGGGGGATGCTTGCAAGCCGAAGAACACCATCCCAACCGTGAAGCACGGGGTGGCAGCATCATGTTGTGTGGGTGCTTTGCTGCAGGAGGGACTGGTGCACTACACAAAATAGATGGCATCATGAGGTAGGAAAAGTATGTGGATATATTGAAGCAACATCTCAAGACATCAGTCAGGAAGTTAAAACTTGGTCGCAAATGGGTCTTCCATATGAACATATCAACAAGCATACTTCCAAAGGTGTGGCAAAATTGCTTAAGGACAACAAAGTCAAGGTATTGGAGTTGCCATCACGAAGCCCTGACCTCAATCCTATAGAAAATTTGTGGGCAGAACTGAAAAAGCGGTTGCAAGCATTGAGACCTACAAACCTGACTCGGTTACACCAGCTCTGTCAGGAGGCATGGGCCAAAATTCACCCAACTTATTCTGGGAAGCTTGTGGAAGGCTACCCGAAACGTTTGACCCAAGTTAAACAATTTAAAGGCAATGCTACCAAATACTAATTGAGTGTATCTAAACTTCTGACCCACTGGGAATGTTATGAAAGAAATTCAAGCTGAAATGAATCATTATCTCTACTATTATTCTGACATTTCACATTCTTAAAATAAAGTGGTGATCCTAACTGACCTAAGACAGGGAATTGTTACAAGGATTAAATGTCAGGAATTGTGTGAAACTGAGTTTAAATGTATTTGGCTAAGGTGTATGTAAACTTCCGACTTCAACTGTATGTTCAGATAACACAGCTCTGTATGTATGAAGACAGTGTTTGTATGTATAAAGACATGGTGTAATTTAGTAATTGCTGTGTGTCTTTCTCTACATTTCCTCTGGTCTCCAGTCTCTGTGGAATGACAGCTTGTATGCTGAGGTGTTTTTTGTCATTTTATCAGACTTATCCAGAGCCACTGACAGGAGCACTTAGGGTTATGTTCCTTGCTCAAGGGCGGACTTTTCACCTCGTCGGCTCAGGGATTTGAACTAGCAAACTTTCCGTTACTGGCCCAACATTCTTAACTGCTACCTGCTGCCCCAATACAGAGAGAATGCGCCCCAAACTGCACCCTATTCCCTATTTAGTACTGTACTTCTGACTCATTGTTAGTGTGACTCTCTTCAGCACAGAGGTCCATACAGTACGCCAACGCTACAGCTGCTGTCGTCACTGTCTGTCTTAGTCATCCTCAGCACCCCAGCCTTCTGCTACTGTGGAAATGTCAGCTATGCATAATTAGAATGGTTTATTCCTATATTCCTGTTGAATCTGATTGTTTAGTTCCCCTTCCCTTACAGGGAACCTGCTGTTTGTGGGGTTTTCCCTCACATAGAACTACTGTTTGTGGGGTTTTCCCTCACATAGACCTACTGTTTGTGGGGTTATCCCTCACATAGACCTACTGTTTGTGGGGTTTTCCCTCACATAGACCTACTGTTTGTGGGGTTTTCCCTGACATAGACCTACTGTTTGTGGGGTTTTCCCTCACATAGACCTACTGTTTGTGGGGTTTTCCCTCACATAGACCTACTGTTTGTGGGGTTTTCCCTCACATAGACCTACTGTTTGTGGGGTTTTCCCTCACATAGACCTGCTGTTTGTGGGGTTTTCCCTCACATAGACCTACTGTTTGTGGGGTTTTCCCTCACATAGACCTACTGTTTGTGGGGTTTTCCCTCACATAGACCTACTGTTTGTGGGGTTTTCCCTCACATAGACCTACTGTTTGTGGGGTTTTCCCTCACATAGACCTACTGTTTGTGGGGTTTTGTGTGGATCTTATCAGGTACATTTGTAGATCTTTCAGCATAACCTAAAAATCCATTCAGTGACCGTTATGCCAAAGATAATGTATAAAGTTCCACTTGCAATAGATGTCAATGTTTTTCAGTACTGTATGTGCTATAATCAGTGGTGTGAAGTACTTAAGAAAATATACTGGGATTATCTGTACTTTACTATTTATAATGTTGGACTACTTTTACTTTTACTTCACTACATTCCTATTGAAAATAATGTACTTTTTACATTTTCCCTGACCCCCAAAAAGTACTTGTTACATTTTGAATGTTTAGCAGGACAGGAGAATTGTCTAATTCACACACTTATCAAGAGAACATCGCTGGTCATCCCTACTGTACTGCCTCTGATCTGGCTGACTCACCAAACACATGCTTTGCTTGGAGCATGCCACTGGCTGTCCGTAAATACAACAAATATTTAAAATGGTACCGCCTGGTTTGCTTCATATAAGGAATTTGAAAAGATGTATACTTTTGCTTTTACTTTTGCAATTACATTTACTTTTGATATTTTAGTATATTTAAAACCAAATACTTTTACTCAAGTAGCATTTCCCTGGGTGACTTTTACTTTTACTTGAGTCATTTTCTATTAAGGTATCTTTACTTGTACTGAAGTATGACAATTGGGTACTTTTTCCACCAATGGCTAAAATGCCATGAACGTTATGGCCCATACAGTGCATGGCATATAGAGCTGTACTGACCATAAATAAACACCAGAGGGCGACCAATGCCTGTGTATAGTCAATCCTCCAACAACAACCTGTTGTTGATTAGAAAGAGTAGAAATGGGAGAAATGTTGTAAGGAGAGAAAAATTCCACAAATGGTGAAAGACATTACTTTTGAAGTTAAATCCTATATTACACAATCATTAAGTCATCATGTTTCAAATACTGAGCTATTGAACAATAATGATTGTTGTTTTATGGCTCAAATACCTTATCCTCTAGCTAGCACCCTAACTGTGCAACAACTGGTTGAATCAATATGTGTAGTGGCATACAGTTGAGCAGACAAATGTTTAGAATTTCCACACATGGGGATTTTTTGTTGTTGCAGGGACTGACATTTTTTGGGGCCTTTTATAAATGCATTTCATGCTATTCTAAAGTAATTTACATGATAGAAGACATAAGCAGAATATTTGTTAATGCCACACAAATGCCCAAATGCAGGCTACTGTGCAACTCGCTTTTCAGGTAGGATGCAATTTTGGAACTTTATACATTTTTTGTATTTATAATCATTTGTTTATACCGTTATCATTATTTTATATCACTGTTATTATTGTAGGCTTATTTGAGCATCTAAACCCGTTCTTTAAATATGCTAAATGTGTTTTGTTTCATTCTGTTTAGACATTTTTGTTGGTTAAATTAAGTTTGATATGTCTTTCGAATGGTGTACTCCTTATTTAGTTTAATATACGTTATAAGTCAAATAAATATCATTAACCTATTGCTGTCATTTATTGGGTTTAAACCAGTTCGCAAGTGTTTAATTTAATTCTGTTGAGCCATTTTCTTTGTCCAAATGAAGTTTCAACTGTAATGTTGTGTTGGCCGTGATGTAATATCCTGCCCGTATTTTCCCCATAAACAATGGCTTGACACACTTATTACCCTAATAATGTTTGGAAACTTTTGTGAAGGTTTGGTGGTGTGCGGCTGTTAGCATATTATACTGCAGGCCTGTGATATGAAGGCAATGTGCACCGGCGCTCCAACAGACTCCGACATTTGAACTTGAGGTGAGGAAGAATGATTTAGGCCTACCAGAGTTACTCCTATAATCTAACAATATAATTCTTATCTTTATTTTTTTAAATCAGATACATTTTTTGGGGCCCACGTGTATGGCTATAGTCCAATCTGTAGACCTATAGTTGACGTTGTATCTGACAAGTATAAAGAAATGGATGTTGGTGTCGTAGCATGCTGCCGGCATATCTCTCTCTCTCTAGGGCCTAAGCTTTTCTTCCTTTATATTTAGTTTTTAACTATTAATATCACACAGTGAACACCTAAGCCTAATAGGTCCATGCATGCAATGCCCTGATGCATTTGGTGCTCAAATCTCTGACAGCTGAACCATGAGGTGGACAATTATTGTTTTAGGAAATTAAAAATCAATAAAACAATAGGCTATAACGTTTTGCATATGCTACACATCAAAACACGGGGAATAGTGTTTTTGTAATTTGTTCTAGGCTGTTTTTAAGGACATGTAAATGTGCTTCATTTGGCCGATATCGCTTGTCTATTGATGGCGCCGGCTGCGTGGATGGACACCCTGATGGATTACGCATATTGAACCGGTAGGCCTATATTTCTTAAAATTCTGATACATTAAAATCTACCCTGTCACTTTTCCGGGGCCAACCTCTGGATTGTTGACCTCTGCCTACCCTGACCCTGAGCCTGCCTGCCGTCCAGTACCGTTGCCCAACCTCTGGTTTACTGACCCCTGCCTGCCTTGACCTGTCTATTGCCTGCCCTTGTTGGAATATTAAACCATTGTCAATAAGACATGTCTGCATCTGGGTCTTACCTTGATTCCTGATACAAGGTAGGGGTGGTATACAGAAGATAACCCTATTTGGTAAAATGCCAAGTCCATATTATGGCAAGAACAGCTCAAATAAGCAAAGAAAAATGACAGTCCATCATTACTTTTAAGACATAAAGGCAGTCAAAACGTCTCTTCAAAGTGCAGTCACAAAAACCATCAAGCGCTATGATGAAACTGGCTCTCATGAGGACCGCCACAGGAAAGGAGACCCAGAGATACCTCTGCTGCAGAGGATAACTTAATTAAAGTCACCAGCCTCAGAAATTGCAGCCAAAATAAATGCTTCACAGTGTTCAAGTAACAGACACATCTCAACATCAACTGTTCAGAGGAGACTGCATAAATCAGGCCTTCATCGTCGAATTTCTGCAAAGAAACCACTACTTAAGGACATCAATAATAATAAGAGACTTGCTTGGGCCAAGAAATACAAGCAATGGACATGAGACCAGTGGAAATCTGTCCTTTGGTCTGATGAGTCCAAATTTGCAAATATTTATTTTCAACCAGTGTCTTTGTGAGACGCAGATTAGGTGAATGGATGTTCTCCGCATCAGTGGTTCCCACCATGAAGCATGGAGGAGGAGGTGTGATGGTGTGGGGGTGCTTTGCTGGTAATTTACTTAGAATTCAAGGCACACTTAACCAGCATGGCTACCACAGCATTCTGCAGCAATATGCCATCCCATCTGGTTTGCGCTTAGTCCCACTATAATTTGTTTTTCAACAGGACAATGACCCAACCCACCTCAAGTCTGTGTAAGGGCTATTTGACCAAGAAGGATAGGGATGGAGTGCTGCATCAGATGACTTGGCATCCACAATCACCTGACCTCAACCAAATTGAGATGGTTTGGGATGAGTTGGACCGCAGAGCGAAGGAAAAGCAGCCAACAAGTGCTCAGCATATGTGGGAACTCCTTCAAGACTGGAAAAGCAATCCAGGTGAAGCTGGTTGAGAGAATGCTAAGAGTGTGCAAAGCTGTCATCGAGGCAAAGGGTGGCTACTTTGAAGAACCTAAAATATGAAATATATTTTGATTTGTTAAACACTTTTTTTTGGGTAACTACATGATTCCATATGTGTGATTTCATGGTTGTGATGTCTTCAATGTTATTCTACAATGTAGAAAATAGTACAAATAAAGAAAAACCCTTGAATGAGCAGGTGTGTCCAAACGTTTGATTGGTATTGTATATGAAAAATAAAACTTTACTTAGATAGGTATTCAGACTCTTTGATGTTTCTACAACTTGATTGCAGTCCACCTGTGGTACATTCAATGGATTGGACATGATTTGGAGAAGCACACACCTGTCTATATAAGGTCGCACAGTTGACAGTGCATGTCAGAGCAAAATCCAAGCCATGAGGTCGAAGGAATTGTCCGTAGAGCCCTGAGACAGGATTGTGTGGAGGCACAGACCCCTACCAAAACATTTCTGCAGCATTGAAGGTCCCCAAGAACACAGTGGTCTCCATCATTCTTAAATGGAAGAAGTTTGGCACCACCAAGACTCTTTCTAGAACTAGCTGCCCGGCCGAACTGAGCAATCGGAGGAGAAGGGCCTTGGTCAGGGAGGTGACCAAGAACCCGATGGTCACTCTGACAGAGCTCCAGAGTTCCTCTTTGGAGATGGGAGAACCTTCCAGAAGGACAACCATCTCTGCAGAAGTTCAACAATCAGGTCTTTATGGGAGAGTGGCCAGACGAAAGCGACTCCTCAGTAAAAGGCACATGACAGCCTGCTTGGAGTTTTCTAAAAGGCACCTGAAGGACTCTCAGACCAAGAGAAACAAGATTCTCTGGTCTGATGAAACCAAGATTGAACTCTTTGGCCTGAATGCCTACCGTGAACAATATAAAGTACAGAGAGATCCTTGATGAACACCTACTCCAGAGTGCTCAGGACCTCAGACAGTGGTGAAGGTTCACCTTCCAACAGGACAACGACCCTAAGCATACAGCCAAGACAACACAGGAGTGTCTGAATGTCCTTGAGTGGCCCAGCCAGAGCCCAGACTTTAACCTGATTGAACATCTGTGAAGAGATTTGAAAATAGCTGTGCAGCGACACTCCCCATCCAACCTGACAGAGCTTGAGAGAATCTGCAGAGAAGAATGGGAGAAACTCCCCAAATACAGGTGTGCCAAGCTTGTAGCGGCATACCCAAGAAGACTTGAGGCTGTAATCGCCGCAAATGTTACTTCGACAAAGTACTGAGTAAAGGGTGTGAATACTTATGTAAATGTGATATTTCCGTTTTTTTATACATTTGCAAATATTTCTAAAAAACAGTTTTTGCTTTGCCATGATGGGGTATTGTGTGTAGATAAGGGGTAAAGCTATTGAATCAATTTTAGAATAAGGCTGTAGTGGAAAATGTTAAGGGGTATGAAAACTTTCCGAACGTACTATATATAGTATAGGTTACAGTAGGCTACAAAAACACTTTCCAGTGACACACTCACCCAATGATAAAGATGAAGCATAGGCTACTCACCGGTGATGGCCGATGCTCTCGTGTCAATATCTCAAGATAAGGTACTTCCAAAAACAGTGCTGTTGGCTCAGAATCGCTCAAAAATTCAACAGGAATAACACTCAATGTCAGACTAGAGAAAATGGTGGCACATGTATTATCAATTGCATTATGTGACAATTCACAGAAGGAAACACAGAGAACTGTTTTTATCCCTGGTGGATTAGGTCGAAGGTCACTGGATCTGTCTCAAATGGCACCCTATTACCCATAGAGCTCTGGTCAAAAGTAGTGCACTATAAAGGGAATATGGTGCCATTTGGGACAACTGCTAAATGATTCTCATTCTGTAATATGTTCTCTCAGCATGTTAGTATATTTATAAGACGAAAAGGCTACATGATGAAGATAATTGTTAGTTTCTATAGACAGATCAGTCTTCTCTTTTCAGCAGTAGGCATTAGCTTTCCAAACGGTAGGCCTACATTTTTCTCACAATTTGTATTTGAACATTTGTCAAAGGCAAACTGACAGCCGCAACCAACAATAGAAATATAATCCACACATGGCAGTTCCCATTCAAGTCAGGACTGGCAGCCATTGCAAGTGTCAAAGTGCCAGTGTTAGCGGTTCCAAAATCCTTCTATGGAGAACAAGCTGTTCTATATTCGGCACATGTGCTGTGATAAAACTTATTCCACAGCTATTTTTTAGAAGCTATTGATCCTCTGGTAAAATTATGCTCTCACGTGTAGTATTTTGAAGTATTTTACTGCTGTCTGTTCAGACAGGAGTAATATCATTTTGGGGGAAAGGATTTCAGTTTATCAGGGGGTTCTGCAGCACCCCTACTTTCTGCGGCGATAATGACAGTGTGCCATTTTTGGTTGATTTCACATTAAATTGACATTAGTTGAAAACTCAACCAAAAGTTAAATCAAAGCTAGACTTGAACTGACGTCTGTGCCTAGTGGGACCTGAGATCCACATACATTTCTAGAAAGCAGCTCTAGATGGGCAAGTGATATTCTAGTGCACAGCGCTGATGATTTTGGGCGGTTTTATCAACCTCTCCAGCAGAAATGAAATATGCTATTAAGTTATTTACCCTGGCTGTCTGAAAAAGCATTAGGGGAACAAAACTCCAAAGAGTATCTGTCACGCCCTGGCCTTAGTATTTTGTGTTTTCTTTATTATTTTGGTCAGGCCAGGGTGTGACATGGGTATTTATGTGGTGTGTTTTTGTCTAGGGGTTTTTTGTAGGTTATGGGATTGTGGTTAGTGAAGTAGTCTAGGAAAGTCTATGGTTGCCTGGAGTGGTTCTCAGAGGCAGGTGTTTATCGTTGTCTCTGATTGGGAACCATATTTAGGCAGCCATATTCTTTGAGTATTTCGTGGGTGATTGTTCCTGTCTCTGTGTTTGTTGCACCAGATAGGGCTGTTTCGGTTTTTCACGGTTCTTGTATATTGTTCGTATTTTTCTTCTTTATTAAAGATGTATAAAGATAACCACGCTGCATTTTGGTCCTCCTCTCTTTCACCGGAAGAATCCCGTAACAGCATCTGCATTTCAAACCCAGAACAGAGCGTGGTAGAGCAGCATGATGAGCCGAGCAGCACAAACCTAGGGGGAGTCCCAAATGACACACTGTTCCCTACGTAGTGCACTACTTTTGACCAGAGCCCTATGGGTTTAAAAGTAGTGCAATGTAGGGAATACGGTGCCATTTGGGACGCGGACCAAATGGCCTCAGATTATTCAACATAACAGCCACCGCTGCCTCTGCTCTGACCCGCTGAGTGCTGGTCGGGTGAAACACAGAACACAGAAACCCCTCCACAGATTCAAAGCTACCAACCTGCCTCTTGTTTCTCCTCATCACAAGAACAAACCCTGCTGATGTAGCACAGAGCTATGGGCCTTAAACTAAACACTAAGGTTTTCCAGAAATCCCAGTTGGAAGGCCACTGGATGTCCTGCTTATTCCCTCATGAAAAACATGGGAATTTGTGGAAAGTTACTAGAATTTTTGCAATGCTATTTCTGTTAAATTAGTCCCATCGTTTGTAATACCCGAACCCTGACCCCCTCCCTCTCACTGCTCTCTGTTAACCTCAGCTGCCCAACCAAGCGGACCTCTCCTTTATATCCCATTGCTATGGAACCGTTTCGCCTGCGTGGTTGTGAAAACCTAAGCTGTGTGTGAATGACTTGGTGGGGGTTACAGTTAATCAAGCTGCGGTGCCACATAGCGTCGGTTCCTGTGAAAACCCTGCCTTAGCTCTCCTCTCACACAGACAGCCATCAAGACCACCGTTAAAGCAATCATTGAGCACAGCTATTTTATGTGTGTTTGATGGTGAAAGCTGGCTCTCAGTCCTCCCTGTGTTACTGAGCCCGGCCCTGCTCAGTTGAGTGATGTGTGGCAGGCAGGCCAGGCTGTAGCAGCAGACAGCAGTATGGTGGGTTCCGTGTCTTCTATGTCTTCTGTTGTGTTCCGCTGCTCCTCCCTCATCAGGCTGTGGTGGATCTAGAAGGCTGGCTGGGTTCCAGAACCCTGGCCTCTACCTTCTGTGCTCCGCTCAATAGCATCATGGGCAGCACCCACCACCGGGAGATCTACATTGTTTGACTCTCTCATCTGGTAGCCATGAAAGCACATTTGCATACCTATGTATTTAAAAAAGGACATAGATGTATTATCAGACCAATGTGCCCATATCTACATATTTTCTAAATCCATCCTCTCGTTTATTATGTTATTGATGGTTTTACTGATTATACAACTTTTTTAAAGATTGATAACCCATAACAACGCATGCCTTCTCATGGAAATGTGATTTATAGAAGTCATCCCAACCCGATCTAGCCAAACGCTCACTAACAGTAAGGTGCACTGTGCAAAGTGACATGTGTACTGTGCTCTTCCTTCTATTACCAAGATAAGGATGTCATTGCAGATGCTGTTTGCTGTGCAGTCTAGTGATGCTTGTATCTCTCATGGATGCTGCCTCTCATCTGTGGAATGTCTCTGTTGAATTGTTCAAGTGTGCGTGGCCATATTCTGGGTTACATTTTGGTTCCGCTACCCCATCTGGTATTGGCACCAGTCCTCAGTTGTGTTGCCAAAACGTGCTGTAGTTATGTACTGTATGTTAGTATTAAGAAGCAGAGGGGAATACATATGGAGTTCATCATGTAGCCTTTCGTCTTATAAACCTACTAACATGCTGAGAGAACATATTACAGAATGAGAATGACCTAGGATGTGTCCCAAATGGCACCATATTTCCTTTATAGTGCACTACTTTTGACCAGAGCCCTATGGATAATAGGGTACCATTTGAGACATCGATAGTGACCTTTGACCTAATCCACCAGGGATTAAAAACAGTTCTCTGTGTTTCCTTTTGTGATTTGTCACATAATGCAATTGATAGTGTAAGGCCCAACGCAGAAGATGAGAACCAGGTACAGGGAGTGAACCATTTAATACAGACGGACATGTAACGGAACAGGGACAGCGTCTGGACATAAACACGACACGACAAAATGCTACTTCAGGGAACAAAACATAGGAGCAGACATACAGTGCCTTGCGAAAGTATTCGGCCCCCTTGAACTTTGCGACCTTTTGCCACATTTCAGGCTTCAAACATAAAGATATAAAACTGTATTTTTTTGTGAAGAATCAACAACAAGTGGGACACAATCATGAAGTGGAACTTCAAAAACTGAAAAATTGGGCGTGCAAAATTCAGCTTAAATTAATACTTTGTAGCGCCACCTTTTGCTGCGATTACAGCTGTAAGTCGCTTGGGGTATGTCTCTATCAGTTTTGCACATCGAGAGACTGACATTTTTTCCCATTCCTCCTTGCAAAACAGCTCGAGCTCAGTGAGGTTGGATGGAGAGCATTTGTGAACAGCAGTTTTCAGTTCTTTCCACAGATTCTCGATTGGATTCAGGTCTGGACTTTGACTTGGCCATTCTAACACCTGGATATGTTATTTTTGAACCATTCCATTGTAGATTTTGCTTTATGTTTTGGATCATTGTCTTGTTGGAAGACAAATCTCCGTCCCAGTCTCAGGTTTTCTTCCAGAATGGTCCTGTATTTGGCTCCGTCCATCTTCCCATCAATTTTAACCATCTTCCCTGTCCCTGCTGAAGAAAAGCAGGCCCAAACCATGATGCTGCCACCACCATGTTTGACAGTGGGGATGGGGTGTTCAGCTGTGTTGCTTTTACGCCAAACATAACGTTTTGCATTGTTGCCAAAAAGTTCAATTTTGGTTTCATCTGACCAGAGCACCTTCTTCCACATGTTTGGTGTGTCTCCCAGGTAGCTTGTGGCAAACTTTAAACAACACTTTTTATGGATATCTTTAAGAAATGGCTTTATTCTTGCCACTCTTCCATGAAGGCCAGATTTGTGCAATATACGACTGATTGTTGTCCTATGGACAGAGTCTCCCACCTCAGCTGTAGATCTCTGCAGTTCATCCAGAGTGATCATGGGCCTCTTGGCTGCATCTCTGATCAGTCTTCTCCTTGTATGAGCTGAAAGTTTAGAGGGACGGCCAGGTCTTGGTAGATTTGCAGTGGTCTGATACTCCTTCCATTTCAATATTATCGCTTGCACAGTGCTCCTCCGGCTTTAAACTTCTTCACAACAGTATCTCGGACCTGCCTGGTGTGTTCCTTGTTCTTCATGATGCTCTCTGCGCTTTTAACGGACCTCTGAGACTATCACAGTGCAGGTGCATTTATACGGTGACTTGATTACACACAGGTGGATTGTATTTATCATCATTAGTCATTTAGGTCAACATTGGATCATTCAGAGATCCTCACTGAACTTCTGGAGAGAGTTTGCTGCACTGAAAGTGAAGGGGCTGAATAATTTTGCAAGCCCAATTTTTCAGTTTTTGATTTGTTAAAAAAGTTTGAAATATCCAATAAATGTCGTTCCACTTCATGATTGTGTCCCACTTGTTGTTGATTCTTCACAAAAAAATACAGTTTTATGTTTGAAGCCTGAAATGTGGCAAAAGGTCGCAAAGTTCAAGGGGGCCGAATACTTTCGCAAGGCACTGTATATGCAGGGGCAATCAACAAAGTGAGGGAGTCCAGGTGAGTCCAATGAGCACAGCTGCTCGTAATGATGGTAACAGGTGCGTATGATGACGGGTAGCCTGGCGCCCTCGAGCGCCAGGGAGTGGGGGAGCGGGAGCAGGCTTGACAGATAGTATATGTGCAACCATTTTTTTTATAGTCTGACATTCTGAGTGTTATTCCTGTTGATATGTTGCAGGGTTGATCTGGGAGGATGAGGCCACCCAGCAGATCCTGTCCAAGGAGCTGTCTAAGCTGAGGAAGATCCCCTACAGACGCCTACAAGACTCCAGCCCCCATGTCTATAGCAGCAGCAAATCCAGGTCACTGTTCTAACAGGCAGCACCATCCATTACACCTGTGCAAACACACACGGACACATGCAGGCAGGCAGACTCTAGGAGTGCACATGTTAGAATATGATGACTGATGAGCTGGTTTATGTCTGAACGGATCTAGTTTCTAGCTCTGGATGGTCCAGGTTATCTGTCTGTCTGTTCCTGTTTGTTCATGTGTTTTTTGTTGTTGTTTCTTTCTACCTTTATTTAACTAGGCAAGTCAGTTTAGAACAAATTCTTATTTTCAATGACGGCCTAGGAACAGTGGGTTAACTGCCTGTTCAGGGGCAGAACGTCAGATTTGTACCTTGTCAGCTCGAGGATATGAACTTGCAACCTTTCGGTTACTAGTCCAACGCTCTAACCACTAGGCTACCCTGCCGCATCTGTCTCTCTCCTTCTCTCCTTTTTCTATCTCTCTTTTTGTCTTTGTGTCTCTTTCCATCTCTCTCTCTTTCTCTATCTATTTATTGCTGTCTCTCGCACACTTACTCACACCTCTCACTCTCCATGTCTGGTCCAGACCCTCTACCCAGGCTATGGACCCAGGAGACCAAAAGATCAAGCCTGTGGAGGTGGAGCTCAGTAGAAACCTTCAGAACGTCCTACAGCATCTGGGCCTCCTTTCCCAGGCCTCATCCCCCACTGGCCCCAAGAGTCCCAGCAAGGTAAGGACCCCCCCTGGCCACCTTCAGAACCGTGCCCTGCAGACCCCCAGGCCCTTGCCTTAGCCTGGGATGAGCAGCTGGATCCTTTTTTACAACTCCATGGATGCACGTCTCTATAAACACACACTCATGTGTACACACACACACACACACACACGCACATCACACATACACACACACAACGCTGTGGGAGCTGTATCATTATCTATCCCCTTCTGAAGGGTTGGTGAATGGCTGTTGGTTGACCATTCACAGGGATAGTTTCCTGCTGGATTATTATGAGTGAGATAATGCCCTCCGAGTGTTCAGGAGTTCACTTCCTTAATTAGTAACACCCACATGATGGGCTCAATGTAATTTCTGTTGAGGGGGGTGACCAACATGGCCTAGCTGAATGAGACGGCCAAACCCCTGCTGAGGTCCAGGCATTGAGGGGTTGGGGAGGGTACCCCTTTATTTTTCGAGAATGGGGAGAGTAGCCCTTTATTTATTAAGGATGGGGTTGGTGGAAAACATTGGGGGGGGGGGCTTTCGTTTGAGATGAGCATGTGGGAGATGGATGGATGTTAGAGTGTTGTTGACCCATCCGTATAGTGTACTGCTTAGGAAGATATTACATAATCTCTTCTTACTGTTAACATATTAGCAATTAACATTTCATTTGATGGTGGTGTATTAGCTGGGGATTTAAGTGAAGCACTAAGTAAAGATGAACACTTTGATCTATTTGATAACACTTTCTATGAAGTTAATGTATAATGCTACATAATTACCTTTATATAATGCCTTATAATACACAAATAATGTCTTTTATTATCTTGCAGAGTGACCGTTACCAATCTGGCGTCTTCTCTGACTACTACCGGCCCAAGTCCCAGGGAGAGGGACATTTTTCCCCACTGTCCTTATTCCAGCCTCCCTACCAGGACAGCCACTCTGCAGGGGATGGAGACCTCCTTGTGGCTGCCCTTAGGCACTACCTGTCTGCGCAGGGACCGCCCCAGACCGGGGGGGCCCCCAAAGTCCCAACCTTGCCCTCCCCGCTACGCCCCTCCTACAGCAACAGTATAGACAGTGCTGGGCCTAAAGAGAACTCTCAATCCCAAACACCCAACCTGGATAGACTTTTACTCCTCCAGACAGCTGGAGCCAGTCAACCCTCTAGTCCAAAAGACCCCTTCAATCCAATGGATGGTATGTGCTGCTTTTTACTGTACAAGTTCTTCCTTATTATTCCTACGTGAACAAATGAGCGCTATCAATAGTTATGGAGCCGCTGAAAATAACGGTATAGCATGTTATTAGTTGTTAATTAAGGCATTGACATCTACCATAGTTGGAACTCCCTCTTATCTTCCCTTCTCCCCTCTCCTTCTCTTCTCTCCTCATCTTCTCTTTTCTCCTCTCCTCTTCTCTCCCATCCTCCTCTCATCCCCTCTCCTCTTTCCTCCTCCACAGAGGTGTTCATCCAGAAGGTTCTGAAGAACGTGGGCAGACACAATGTGGACGTGGACGACATGAGTCCAAAAGACCTGGACCAGCTGTCTACACTGATCGCTAACGCCCTACAGGTAGAATAAACAACAACGTTTTTGTACTTGTCTTTCTTGCACAAACCCTCACACCTTTGTTACTAGCACTGATTTTGCTGATAGCTGCGTTTTTTTAGGAAGATTTTATTTGGAATGAATGGGATGTTTTGTTGTCTTACCTAGACACCGTAGTTGAATGCACTGTCTGTAGTTTCTCTGGATAAGAGCGTCTGATAAATGACCAAGATGTAAATGTGAATGCAGGTAGTGGATAAAAAACAGCCCCAGGCCAGACCAGGACCAATAGACCTGGGGGAGGAAGAGGAGCAGGAGGATGAGGAAGGGAATGAGGGGCCTGGAGAACAGGGGCCCGGGGAACAGGAGGAGGAGAAGGAGGACAGTGACCCTCCATCCGCCACAGAGAAAACAGCTCCGGAGAGCACTTCCCTAGAGGAGTCTGTGGTCCAAGGTACACAAACCTGACAGACCTGGTCACTTGGAGAAGAACTCCATCTGTAGTATTAACTCACCAACACCTTTGTATACTCATTGTCTTTCCATGCCAACTTCAGGGTGACTAGTTCATATTGGCCGTTCTGTTGATTTGAAATGCAGTCAGACTTTGGCAAAAAAGTATCAGCTAAAAATATTGACAAACCATAAGTTTCCCTTCGCCTTCTAAAAGGGAAGAGTATATCTGCGTGGCTGTTATTTGAGATATGCAGAGTCGGTTTGCTTTCTGCTTAATATTATTCTTGTTGTCAGTAAACACTCAGTCTCTGTTATTTCCTGATAGAGCGACAAATGGAGGGAGACAGAGAGCCAGCAGGCTCCAATGACAAGGTACCCCCATTTTGATTCTTAAAGTGATAAAGGGTTTGAAAGAAAGTGGAAATGTCAAACGGAATACTGACATTATAAACGGTGATATTATACCGTGTGTAGGGTATGAATCATCCAGAAGAGCTGATTTTCAAAAGGATTTTGATGATAAATCTGCAATGTACTGTAGACAGTAAAACAGTTAGTATACACAACATAGAGAAGAAGTATGTTTTGAAAAACAGATTGAAAGTGTTGTAATGTTGTCAGTTTGCATACCTATCTTTCAAACATTTATCATTGGCTTCTGTCCTATTGCTTCCTGCTTTCCTAGAATTTGATGAGAGAAGCAAATTGCCTCCTCTCCCCTATCAAAACAGTTCCTCAATTCAGTACACATGGATTGTAACAAAACATGTCTCATAATCAAGATGAAAAAAAGCCATAATGTAGTTATGATTGATTCGTATTTGTTATTTCTGTGCTTCCTTGTGTTGTTTGTGCTGTAGCTAAATCACCGTGACTTGTGTTGTTTGTGCTGTAGCTAAATCACCGTGACATTGTTCTGTGTTATTTCAGCCCCAGGATGCCGCCGGCTTATTTGGAAAGCTTCTGGCGTACCTGGATAAGAGTGAGTCCCCAGCCCAGAGACTCCGGGGAGATTCCCCCGGCCAGGCTGGTGTGGGTGCAGGGCTGGGCAAGGGCAGGGAGGTCGGTCTGGAGAATGTCCGCAGTAAGACCACTCAGGCCGAGGTGAAGACCATATTACCCATACAGTTGCAAGAAAAAGTATGTGAACCCTTTAGAAATACCTGGATTTCTGCATAAATTGGTCATAAAATTTGATCTGATCTTCATCTAAGTCACAACAATAGACAAACACAGTCTGCTTAAACTAATAACACACAAACAAGAATTTGTTTTCACATCTTTATTGAACACACCATGTAAACATTCACAGTGCAGGGTGGGAAAAGTATGTGAACCCTTGGATTTAATAACTGGTTGACCCTCCTTTGGCAGCATTAACCTCAACCAAACGTTTTCTGTAGTTGCGGATCAGACCTGCACAACGGTTAGGAGGAATTTTAGACCATTCCTCTTTACAAAACTGTTTCAGTTCAGCAATATTCTTGGGATGTCTGGTGTGAACCGCTCTCGAGGTCATGCCACAGCATCTCAATCGGGTTGCGGGAAGGACTCTTGACTGGGCTTCTCCAGAAAGTGTATTTTCTTCTGTTGAAGCCATTCTGTTGTTGATTTACTTCTGTGTTTTGGGTCGTTGTCCAGTTGCATCACCCAACTTCTGTTGAGCTTCAATTGGCAGACAGATAGCCTAACAGTCTCCTGCAAAGTGTCTTGATAAACTTGGGATCTCATTTTTTACGTCGATGATAGTCTGACGCAGTAAAGACCATGATGCTCCCACTACCGTATTTTACAGTTGGGATGAGGTGTTGATGTTGGTGAGCTGGGCCTTTTTTTTTCTCCACACAGTGTTGTGTGTTCCTTCCAAACAACTCCGCTGTAGTTTCGTCTGTCCACAGAATATTTTGCCAGTAGCGCTGTGGAACCACCAGGTGCTCTTTTTGAATACTCCAGACGTGCAGCAATGTTTTTTTTTTGGACAGCAGTGGCTTCTTACGTGGTGTCCTCCCATGAACACCATCCCTGTTCAGTGTTTTACGTATCGTAGACTCATCAAAGATGTTAGCAGGCCTCCCGGGTGGCGCAGTGGTTAAGGGCGCTGTACTGCAGCGCCAGCTGTGCCATCAGAGTCCCTGGGTTCGCGCCCAGGCTCTGTCGTAACCGGCCGCGACCGGGAGGTCCGTGGGGCGACGCACAATTGGCCTAGCATCGTCCGGGTTAGGGAGGGATTGGTCGGTAGGGATCTCCTTGTCTCATCGCGCACCAGCGACTCCTGTGGCGGGCCGGGCGCAGTGCGCGCTAGCCAAGGTTGCCAGGTGCACGGTGTAGCCTTGGTGCGGCTGGCTTCCGGGTGTTAAGAAGCAGTACGGCTGGCTGGGTTGTGTATCGGAGGACGCATGACATTCAACCTTCGTCTCCCGAGCCCGTACGGGAGTTGTAGCAATTAGACAAGATAGTAGCTACTACAACAATTGGATACCACGAAATTGGGGAGAAAAAGGGGTAAAATGAAAAAGGAGATGTTAGCGATTTCCAGAGGCATTCTGCGCTGTGCCCTTTGCAGGACAGCTTGAACTGGACTGATGAACATCAAGGTTTTTAGAGATACTTTCCAAGTCAACAATTATTTAATCCTAGGTCTTCTTAGATCTCATTTGTTTGAGGCATTGTTCACATCAGGCAGTGCTTCTTGTGAATAGCAAACTCAAAATGTTGAGTGTTTTTTATAGGGCAGGGCAGCTCTAACCAACATCTCCAACATCTCCAATCTCACCTCATTGATTGGACTCCAGGTTAGCTTTTGGAGAAGTCATTAGCCTAGGGGTTCACATACATCTTTTACTGTGAATGTTTAAATGATATATTCAATATAGACAAGAAAGATACAATAGTTTGTGTTATTAGTTTAAGCAGACTGTTTGTCTCTTGTGGTGACTTAGATGAAGATCAGATCAAATGTTATGACCAATTTATGCAGAAATCCAGGTATTTCCAAAGAGTTCACATACTTTTTCTTGTCACTGTAAGTAGAACCACAATGACTATGTTGCTACAACATTTTGGTGTTATCCTCAATGATTTGAAATGCACTGTGTCCACATGTGTCGTTGAATCTTGGTTTAAATGGCCACGTAATCAAGGTGGCAGTGCAAAAGAAGTCGACCCACTCAATGGACGTGGAGGAGGTGGCTGCGGTGGAGGGCTGGATCCAGGCAGTGGAGCCTCCTGCTGCCAAGATGGTCTACCAGGAGCCCCTTAAGAAGAAAGTGAACGTCCAGGAGCTGCAGCTAGATGTCAAAGCTGCTGTGGCCACAAAGAAAACAACTGATGATGACTACGGCTATGTCATCACTGACACAGTGTGAGTAGTACCTTTCATAAGTAATGAATGAGGCAACCGCAGCTAATCATTCAAGGTTTGATGTTTGTGCGGAATTGCATTTAGTATAGTACAAAGGAGTCTTTTTTTAGGCCAGGGCCAACTTTGGTGAATTGACAGGTGTTGTGTTGGGTACTCTAGATCAGTAGCAACCATTTGGATCCATTGGTACAGTTCTGTTTGTACCATGACTTTTGTTTTTATTTTTGTTTCCTGTCTTGAATAGGCATAGCTGGAGTTGCTTTGAAACAAACCATTACAAATGGAAACAGAAATGTGCTTTAGATGCTAGACACCCAAAGGCCTACTGTGTCCCTGTCAGAGTAATTTCTCATTCCACATTTTAACTCACTGTTGGGAAAGTAATTTACCATGACGTTTACAAAAAATGGGTTTCGCTCACTGAATATATTACCCTAGATTATTTTCAATGTTTCAGTACTGGACTCATATTCATGCACGTAAATAAATCATTCATTTATGTATCATTGACAATTGACAAAATATTTTATTTACATGAATCAAAACCATACCCCAGTGTGGTATATCATATGCATGTGCAATAAACATCCCACGTGCGTATCATTCAGTAGATGATGATTTGAAGGTGTTCAGGTCAAGTCCCTCTCCAGGGCACAGAACCCACAGCCCATCAGACCACCAGGAACTGGAGCCCACATCCCTTCACTATTCCATCATAATCAGGTCTGGTGGGCCTCCACTCTCCATAGGGGGCTGGGCTGGGGCTGTGGAAAAGCAATGACTTTTCTCAATGTCTGTATTAGACTGTTTCTCCTTTTAAACTCCATACTCCCACTACGTTATGTGATTAACTAGGACTGAGGTTTGCACTGAAATGTATATCTTCCCGAGTCCCTGGTCATCAGAAACTCTGACTGTGTTTTAGAGGTGGGGTACATCATTAGCTGTGGCCAGCGCTGAACTGAGCCACCGTGGTGCCGATGCACCATTTCATTTGCACTTCTCTGTCTGGCCTGAAGTCTAGGGAGTGGCTATGTCTCAAATTGCACCCTTTTGCCTATACTGCACTACTTTTGACCAGGGCTCTGGTCAAAAGTAGTGTACTATATAGGGAATATGGTGCCATTTGGGACACAAGCAGAGCACACAGGTGATTCATCATGCCAGAGGAAACACCTGCTCCCCCAGTTCTCATACCTCATCCTCCCTCCGTGTCTCCCTGCCTCCCTCATCTCCCTATTTGTCCCTCCCTCCTTTTATACGCCCTTACCCTCTCACCTCCCTGTCTTTTATCTTCACTCCCTTCCCCGCTCCCCCATCTCCTCCCCCTCCTACCCTCCATCCCCCTGACCTCCGTGCCTCTCGCCCCTCTCGTGTCTCCTCTCCTCTCTGAATGTGACAGGAATGTAATGTGTCGGAGCTCTCACCCACACTTAACAGGCTAAGGTGACAACTCTGTTGATGAACTCTGTATTTTTCTCTCCCCAGCGCGCTACAGACTGATGAGGGACTCCACTTGATGGAGATTCTGGCACGGCGGGCCAAGCTGCAGATGACTGACTTCCTGGAGCTCTCGTATGTATTTTATTCACGATTAACATTTTTATAGATTTTTCACACACTCAACAAAACAGAACCGAAACAACAAACACGGACTACACCACTTTTATGCATTTAACCTTTTTATGTAACTATTCATTTTGACTGCATGCTTAAAACAGACGTGACTAGATTTGATTCTACTCTGGAATCTTATACGGTGCTGGGTAGAATCTAAAATGGGTTGTAGAGGAATTGCTTGTAGCTTGTAGATAGGTATACATCCACTGATTTAATGCAGACTGAAATGAAGGGTAGTGTGTTGAGGGAGTTTATACTATATAAAAATAGCTCCATGGATGCAGCTATGCTTTAGGTGCCATGAGCACCATGTCAAGTAAAAAAACGTTAACTGAGGGGCTTAAACAAAAATAAAAATAAAACGTTTGAATTATTAAACTGACAAACAGGTTAAAAGCCGAAGAAACGCACATTTACTGAGACACAAGATATCCCACTGTCTTATTCTTATTCTGTACATGTTCGAGCTGGAGGTTGAAGATATTTGACACGTACACATTATTGACATGAGGTGCCAGATACACTACAGGTAACTGCCAAAATAAAGGAAACACCAACATGGTGTCTTAATAAGGCGTTGAGCCACCACAAGCCGCCAGAACAGCTTCAATGCACACGGCATAGATTCTACAAGTGACTGGAACTCTATTGGAGGGATGCAACACCATTCTACAAGGAATTCCATCATTTGGTGTTTTGTTGATGGTGTTGGAAAACACTGTCTCAGGCGACGGTCCAGAATCTTCCATAAGTGTTCAATTGGGTTGAGATCTGGTGACTGAGACAGCCATGGAATAAGGTTTACATCGTTTACATGCTCATCAAACCATTCGGTTACCACTCAAACCTTGTGGATGGGGGCATTGTCATGTTATAGGGCATAACCATGGTAGCTAAAATATTGGCCAAATTAATAGCCTGCACAGCATTTTTATACTGGACCCTAATCATGGGATGTTAATTGCTTAATTATCTCAGCAACCACACCTGTGTGGAAGCACTTATTTTCAATATACTTTGTATCCATTCCTTTTCTTAAGTGTTTCCATTATTTTTGTCAGTTACCTGGCTGCAATCATTATGAACAGGACTGAACTCTCCATGAACCTCCCTCTCTTTCTCCCTGCAGGTATCTGACTTTAAACACACGCACTCACAAACGCACGCATACACACACACACACACACTTAGAATGCAATGAGGCTTTTAAAGCCATCCTCAACGAAATGAGAGTATATAGTGAGTGACACACTGTGCTGGTCTGCGTAGTCAGTGGCATCTCCTTCAACATAGTCTAACCAAAAACGACCATACACACATTTTACACACAAATGCACAGCCAGATATTGCACTGAAGCACATTATTTAACGACTTTCGAAATAATATTGAAGAGGAAATCTTATCGACATTCTGTAAAGACATGGTGCCATAACCTGTCACAAGTTCATTTCCTGAACCGTCATGCCCTGTAACCCACAGGGAAACACTGCTTCATGATGGGCCTCTTTCCTACCTTACTTATGTTCAAGTCTGACATTGTGGTCATTGTAATGCAGTCATTCATCAAGTGAACATACACTGCTATACTCAATAACCGTAGCAGTGTGTATGCGAGAACAATTTACCGCCATAAATACAATGCAACGTGCTGATGACAGGCATAAGAAAGGGAGTATTGTATGGGCTGATAGGCCCCCTTTGTGTCTTTCTATCTACTAAGCTTGATTGTTGGCGGTACAGGTAGGGATTGGCCGATTCCGTATCATGTGACACTGTGAGTAAGGTTCTGAATGGCCCTTGTTTCTGAAGCACCTCACGGCTCTAGGGAAGGTATACACTGCTCTGTATTCAGCCCTTCAGCCCATGGGTGGCCTTACAGGGCTGGGCTAATGTACCTTTTGTCTTTGCCCCTTTCTGAAACTGAAAGGGCCTTGGTATGGGAGAGTGATGGATTGGGTGGGAGAGAGCTGGGGCCCTTTGTTAGAGCTCCGAGTCGGCCCAGCAGGGGGAGCAGCCTGGACAATTTGTCCAAGCCGCCACGCTTATTTGGGCCGTCCCACTCCTTGCAGCTAACCGCTGCTGATCCTAGACCACCACCCCACCTAGGAGCCTGGGAGAATGGCCCTCCACATAATCAAATACTGGGCCCACAATTCAGCCCAGCCAGCATGGCTCCTCTCACCTTTCATGTTGACTCATTTGTGCAAGCATGACTTGGTTCTGTAGGACCTTGAAATTAGTGTCTATCATGTTTACCATAATGAAGGAAAATATAGATACATGCATACAGGGTAATTCAATGTTACCGTTATATGTAGTAACACAGTATGTTAGACACTGTGGCTAAATGTTATACATACTTGAATCATTCATCTATCTTTGTGTTACTTTGTATGATCGAACGGACGATGTAGAATAGGAGAACACAGACGCCGCTGTCAGAAACGTCTTGAATTGATCATGTCAGGCCGGACGTGGCGGTTGAAAGACGTTGGTTTGATGTGTCAATGTGGGTGGTTTGCTTCAGAATCGTGTAGCATTAGTTCACTCTGAATAATAGTTGTTGCTCAACACTTACCGACTGTAGTCAGACTCCAATTTGATGGGGGTGACGTAATGTCTGACTTCATATGCTGCTCATTTCAAAGTATAACCACTAGGTGGGGAGATGCACCTTCGCTGGTTGCTTGTAATGCAGCCTATGTGTTACTGAATACTGAAGACGCATTAGACAATATTAATTTATTTTCACTGTAGAATCACAAAACAAAAGATTGATGGACAATGACAGTTCAACATTCTATATATATTGGTTCTAACATACTTCAAGCGAGCACTTTTACATGGGAGTAATAGTCTGCTGAAGAAAGCATGCGCTTCAGCTTGAAAATCACAAGTACATTATTTACTTTTGCTGTAGTATTGAATTTTGAAAAACCTTAATTGGGAGGCGGTTGGCATAGTTCAGAGACGTCATGCCCATATGGGACACAAGGGCACATGCCCCCTCACATTTGTCGTGTTTTTTTTTTTCTTTTTCAGATGTTCAATTAATCCCCTCCATCCTCACGTACTTTGTGCCCCCTTTAAAATAAAATGGCCGGATGGCGCCCCTGGCGTAGGTCAGGAAACATATCAATGTGTTATGAAGTCACATTGAGTGATGTTCCTTTTCAACCGCTAATAGATCTAACTCTTAATAGATGTGAAAAATCTATACATCTAGAGTGTTACGGGGGTGAATATCATAGAGTGGTTGAAAGGCTGGCTGCTGGTTGAGGTTATCCTCCACACATTGCTCGATACCTTAACCTCCTGGCTGGATACATTCTTTGACTTCAACATACTGTACTGCAAAACACTTTATGTTCAGTAGGTTGCCATAACCTGGTTTTATTCTGGGTGGTTCGCCCTCTTTCAATCACCTTTAGTACTTTTCAGCTCAAGATATATTTTTACAGCATGAATAGTATTTGCTCAGTGTCCACCCTAGATTTTCTCTTTGGAAATACGTTGTGAGGGGAAAAATAATATCTGTACATTTCATTTGCACTGCGTTTTTCATTACACACAAAATGTACAAAGCTCTGTACATAAGCAATTGTCCCTATGACTGTCGGTGAAGGGACACACATAAAGTATGTGTACCTAATCCGAGACCAAAACCCTCCTTGTCATTTGTTGTTTGTAAAACACTCAGAGGCACATTGAGATTCAAGAGGTATCCTACGGAAACGGCTCCTTTGGCTACAGGGATTCTAACAGCTTATGGGGTAGCCAGAGGTAAAATACTACTCAATCACTGTGTGTGTACGGCTCTGATTTAACACTATCAGTCCTGAGACCCCAGGAAAAATGGGCTTTTCATTTATCTGACGTTCATTTATCTGCATGTCCAGCCCTTACATTTAGCCTCACACTGAAGTGTTTAACCATTTTATTTCCAGGACAATCAGGGCTACACGTACAGCACAAAACTATTTGACATAAACAGCTGCATTCACGAGTTTAATTGACAAATGTCAATACAAAAAACAAGGTCTGCCAAAGCAAAAACCTGATAAAAATACATTTATATGAATGCTGTAAGTACAGAACTGTTTTACTTCGTGGGAAATGAATATCCAACTAGTCAGTGACAGCTGTTTGGAGTTTGTGATAGCAACTATGTGAGCTTATACCAGTATTATAGACACTCTGTCCTGGGATTTCCTATGATCTTCTATGTAGAAGTACCTCTTCTAATGACTCTTGTGTACCTTGTAAGTGTCATTTGCTTGTTGCTTGTGAGCATCATAGTTCATGTTCGTAGGAGTCTCAGCTTTTCATAGTTTGTAGCTCAAACCATTTTGCCTCTATGGTCGTTTTTGTAAAAAGACATGGCCCTGGGCCCCTTCGGGATCTGCCCTTGTCTCACAAACAACGCTCTAGCTCAGCCCCCGTTAATTACACAGAAGTCTGTAGCTCAAACACACACACTGTTTAAAAGGGGTTAGAAGACTCATTGGGTTAATGACCTGGTCTGTTCTTTGTAAGGCAAGAGGGCAGAAAAACAATGCTTTACCACCATGTAAAAAATGTATTTCTCGTTGATCATGTCTGGAGTGTCTCATCTCACTGTGTGTGTGTGTTTTTTTTACAGAGTGGTGGGCCCAGCTGTGACCTTCAGAGTACGACCTAATACCCAGAATGTCAGCACTGCAGATGTGGCCAACGTAGCAGGTTGGTCTGAGCTGCTCTGATAGCTAAATGTTATATATATATATATTGCAAAAAAAGCAATCTCTTGTGCTTTAGTGGAGCATGTTGGAACTGAAATGGACATTTTAGCTTTTTCAAATATCCAAGATTTTGTTGTTTACTCTCAGAGAACTGGTCCACAGTTTTTTATAGCTCCATACTGAAAATTCTCTGTATAGACCCCTGATAATGGAGATGTGCTATTGGGAGAAAGAGTCAAATCTAAGTGACATCCGCACGCGTTATTAGGAAGCCTCCCTTGCACCAATCACAACTCTTCTCTGGTGAATGAAATACAGGTATGCATTGTCAAGGAACCCCCAAGGAAAGAAGAGAATAGCTGTATTTGTATATAGCTATCATTACTGACAAACATACAAGGCTGCTTCAACAGTTATGAGAAAATATTTATATTTATATAAGAAGATAATGTTTTTCTCCACGAATTGGAATGTGTTACATATCATACCAATGGCAAAATTGTGGTGTAGATATTGGGTGGGGGGCGAACAGTAGGGGGGGGGGTCCTCCACCCCCGACATTTAAAACGCATTTCCAGCAATTCTACACCGTTTGATTTATTATGCCTCTCTTGAGTGGTATTTTGAGGGGAAAACAATAAAAGTGGAAGGGCCCCCAACCCCCCCCCCCCAAAATAAAACATGATTAGTTTTTAGGGAAAACTAATTTTTTTGGGGAAAATAGCTGACTTCCTGCACATTTTGCAATGGGGCAGAGAGAAAAATGTGTGGTTTTATAATGCTATTCTACAATTTTAGTCAGCTAATTAAAGCTAATTTCCTGCAATTCTGCAAAAAAAAAAAATCATGGGGCAGAGAGAAACATTTTCTGTTTTATAGCTAATCTCATACTATTCTTCACATTTTGCCATGAGGATGAGATAAATGTTTGCAGTTTTAAAGCTAATTTCCAGCAGCTCTACGCATTGTGCCATGACGCTGACAGAACATGTTGCAGTTCTAATGTAACTGTCCAGTGAAAACTTCATAGTCTGTGAACTCACACCCAGATAATGTTGTTGACTCATCCTATACTGGTATTTGTGGACAAAGCATAAATTGGAGAAAAATGACCACCTAAACAAACAAACAGACCATTTAAAAAATGCTTGCTATTTTCTCACAAGGGATCATGTCTGGTCAATCAGTGGTCTACTCTCGTTAATATTTTTTGTGACCTTATACACCCACACCATTCTGCTTTTGGGGTACGCCCACACCATTTCAACACAGCTGCTTTTTAACATACTTAATTACTCTTTTTGGGATGGAAAACTACTTCACTCATATTGTAATTAGTTTGACTATAGTTCAAATATCATAGAAATCTAGAAACACTGGACAGTTACTTTAAAGGTCGACTTTGGGGGGAAAAATGCTAAAATAACAGCTTTAAACTGTATAACTGATCAATGCACCATCATACTCTGTCATTTAATGCTTAAAATATTTTTTGGCTATTTAGCTTTAGAAGTGCCATTTCTTTCCAATCTCAGCTTCCCTCCAAAAACAAATCCTGTGAAATGACATCAATACATACTGGAGGAGTTACTGGCTAGCTACAAGTGGCTATCTTAGCTAATGAACTAGTTACGTGGGTTGCAGCATGCATGACATATCGATGAACCACCAAAGGCACACCCCATTTCTGTTTGAAAATTGAGGAGTTAGACTGTTTTTTTGGGCCCAAAGTCGACCGTTGAAGCTAATTATCTGCAATTCTACACATTTTGCCATTGCCTATGACGTGTTAATGTGATACCTATGTATCATACGAATTGCAGGGGACAGACACACACACACACACACACACAGGGAAATTGCTCTGTCAAAGTAAGTTTAGCTTGAATAGATAAATCTATTTTTTTTCCCTTCGTCTAGTGATGACAGTTTTGATAATTGAACTCCACACTCTTGATCAAGTGATTGTGTAATGGCTACCCCCGTCCTGTTTCACAAGTGCTATTGTTCGTGTTCGTGTCCTCGTTTCTCATTTCCAGCCCCGGACTAACTTGTTTTGAGAGGTCATGGATGAGCCTTTATTCGTATTAATGCAGTTGACAGAACCGCACTTGAAATGAAATACGGCTGCCTCTTAACTTAAGTGCAGTAGTGTGGGTGTGCTGCTGTCTCTAAAGCATAATTTGTCATATTCAACAAGAGTATCGGCAAAGATTATTTCAATAGCCCCAGTTGATGTGGTTTTTCTGAGACGTTAAGCATTACAAGGCTATTGTAATGGCATCATTTTATCATCATTTTACAGTTTCTTCCAGACGCATTGGAGAAATCTGTGTGCCCATGTTTTAAGCAGTTGGAGACAAAACTTAAATGATTCAATTTTAATCATCTTCGCATTATTTAATTTAAATGGCACTGTAAGACAATATGACATCATAGCTACCATAAATAAGGTGTGTTAAAATACCATTATTATAAGATACATATAAAAAATGTTGGTTATGTCCCAAATGGCACCCTATTCCCTATACAGTGCACAATTGTTGACCAGGGCCTCGGGAAGCCTTGGACTGGCTGGACACTGGACAAAGGAGTCAGTCTTACCTCATAGAACATTAGCATTCTTCTGCTCCATGTGAACAATACTGGATCGATAGAGAGCCAGCCTCCTGGGCGTCCCGGGCCAGAGTGGAGGAGGGTAGAGGACTGTGCTGGTTGTCTGGGGTGCAGCAGCACGGCCCTAGTTGTGTCACAAATGGCACCCTGATCCCTAAATATCTAGTGGACTACTTTTGGCCAGGGCCTATATGGCTCTGGTCAGAAGTAGTGCACTATATAGGGAATTTGGTGCAATTTGGGACTCAGCCCCTGGCCTGCCCCGTATTGCCCTGGCCTGCCCCGTATTGCCCTGGCCTGCCCCGTATTGCCATGGCCTGCTGAGTAAAGAACCCTGGAGTGGAGCTTGTGGAGCTCCTGTCACGCATACCCGGCCATTGTTAGGAACCCAGGGCCAGGCAAAGGCTATTGTCAGGGGGGTGTCAAGATGGTGAGCAGTGGGGTGATGACCCTCATTGTCAGGCCTATTCATGCATGCTGTGGAGCCATGGAGTGGCAGACCCAAAAACCACTTCCAGTGGTGCGTCTCGGCCGTGAGAACCAGGCTCCTCAATTGGCTGGAGGTCAGGGTCAGGCCAGCCAGCCGCGCAATTAGCACATTAAGCAAGGTCCCCAATAAAGTCCACAATAGAATGCAGAAATAAGTTGTCTGCAAACTGTATCCACTTAAAATGTTATTTAGTCAAAGATATTTTTAATGGCCTAACTGGTTTGACTGAATGTGTATTATTGACCGTTAAACTGACCCCCCTGTGTTTTCTATGAAGAGGAGAACATGCATTGTCTTCCCTGACAATAGCTAGTTACTCATTCACTGGCTGAGTGTAATATCTGAGGTTTGATTTGTGTCTTGACATGGAAATAATTCTGTGTCACAGAGGTCACAAACAGTTCAGTAAGTTATTATGGTGGTTTTCCCTCGCAAATTGGTATCGTTGAATGGCTGAGTTTCTATGTTTGACACACTTTTTAAAAAGCAAGTAAATGGTGATCATTCTGATCAAGTTCACATACATCTATCGAACCAGTTTTTCTTCTGTCAGTTCCTCACTTTTGCAGACAGCTCTGTAGAGCGGTGTTGTTTTGGGCAGTTGTATTCAACCAGAGTGAACACTGAACAGTAGATGCAACACTTTCAGTTGGGCAGTGTTTACTTTAAAACACATTCCTATTCACTCTCATTCCCTCCCTGTATCTGGTAGTCCTAACCTTGATGGCCTTGAATATACTATGAACCATGAGTCATTTCTGATCACCGGAGTTGAAATGAGACCCCAATTCCTCTGATCATGGTTGTATTTTTTCTCTCTCTTTTCACGGTTGAGTGGTTTAGCATAGATCTCATAATGCTGACAGCTCTGACCTTCACTTCAGCTTTAACACTTGTTAAAATGTCAAATCTTATTAGCTGGCTCTTTAGGAAAAAGCAATGTGGTTTATCTATCTAACTTCTCTTCTCCTGTGATGTGAAGAAAGCCTTCAACCTCTGGTTAGCTCAGTCTTAGGGCGTAGCTTTTAGGGCACTCACTTACCCTAAGTATGTGTGTTCTACTGCGGAGAGAAATTTAATAAATACTATGTATACCTGTTTAACGGGATTTATTGTCTTCCATGTGACTGTATATGCACATGATGCTGATGTGCAACGTAAGATTTGTGACATTGTATTACAAATCTTGTGGTAATGATGCTTCTCTGGTTTTCATTATCATCAGCTTGGTCTTTCTGCATTAACTGAGAGAAGTCACGTGCTTACTCCTTCCTGGAAAAGTTCCAAATGACATAGCATTTTGTCCTCTTCCTAGATCTCTGTATGCTTGTCTGTTTTAACCATACAATATACAGAAGCTGAACACATTAGTGTATAGAACATACTACCCCCCCCCCCCCAAGCCAGCTGATCCTTGGTGCCCTTTCACATAATCATCATCAGTAGCCGCTCAGTCCCAAATCAAATCCAAATCAAATCCAAATCAATTTGATTTGGACCAGCAGTGACATGCTCACTTGCGGACATTTCCCAACAATGCAGAGAGAAACATATAGAAAAAATATAGAAGCGTAATAACACAAGGAATGAGAAACAATAACTTGGCTATATGCGCTGGATACCAGTACTGAGTCGATGTGCAGGGGTATGAGGTAATTGAGGTAGATATGTACATATAGGTAGGGGGTGAAGTGGCTAGGCTACAGGATAATAACCAGTAGCAGCAGTGTATGTGATCAAAAGGGTCAGTGCAAAAGGGGGTCAAAAGTAGTGCACTGTATGGGGAGTTGGCTGCCATTTTGGACAAACCCTGACTTTGTCATCAGCACTTTCTGTTTGGATTCACTCCTTTAATTGTCTCCATTGATTTCCTGTGTGATTTCATTGGAAACAAGTCTCCCCAATGGGACTATGGGCCCACTTAAGCCCTACAGGAGCCACCAGATCCATTGAAGTTAACTTCATTTAGTTTGCCTGTTGATCAATTCTCATCTCATGCTGAAGGATAATCAATTCTGGATTTTCTCTAGCTAGTAGCTAATAGCAACCTGTTGGCCAAAATGTGCTCAAAATCAAATTGGGGGAAAATGAAATGACAAAAACAGTTGTTTATTGATGTCATTTGTTGTGACACGGGTTGGTGCGTTATCTCTATTGTCTATCGGCGTATGCGTGGTGGTAGTGTTTTGTGAAAGTGAGAGTGATACCTCAATCTTTTGTGTCCCCTGCAGTTCAGAGTTGCTTGTGGTTATTTTGGTCTGACTTCAGAGAGAGCTGGGGTGGGGGGTGGAATCCTCTAGAGCTTTGGGAGCATCTGTGAGTCCTGCTGTGAAGAGGGTGGATCATCACAGGTGTTATGTGGAAGCTGAGTTTGTTTAGCAGCGGTGGCAGCGTGGGCGTCATGGTCCTCAGCCAGCCCTCTCTGGGCAGACCTCTCAGGGTCCCTCTCTCACAGCTGGCAGCTCTACGTAGGTTGCATCCCAAATGGCACCCTATTCCCTATACAGTGCACTACTTTTGACCAGGGCCCATAGGGCTATGGTTAAAAGAAGTGCACTATGTAGGGAATAGGGGGCCATTTGGGATGCAGCCTCTGTGTTGGCCCTGCTCCTGGAACTCCAGCTTCAGCTCAGGCTTCATGCCTCCTACAGATGGCACCCTATTTACGAATGAAGTGCACCACTTTTGACCAGGGCTTTGGCCAAAAGTAGTGCACTATATTAGGGAATAGAGTCCCATTTGTGCTGCAGATGGCTTGACTGACTGGAGCTCTCTCTGCTGGCTCTGCTGCCTGACTCCACACTTGCAGCACTCTTGCATCATTCCAGGGCAGGCAATGGACTGGCTGGCTTGGAGAGGGAGAGGGAAAATTCTGTGTCGCTGCGGTCTGTTTCTCTGTGCGAGAAATGCAGTATGTGTGGGATGTGTAAATAAATACTCTAAGCTTGGATGTAGGCCTAGTTCATATAAGGAAGATGATGACATAACACAACATGTAGGGCAGAAATGCCTTCTTGAACATGTGCCTTCATTACAAACTTGTATGGGATCTGTAAATATGAATTAAAATGTTAAATTATGAGCCTAGTTAGACTAGACTGGCTGAAATAATGGAGGTGATGACCATGCTGACTGTTGGCCATGTGTTTACATGTTAATTCTTAAAGAGATGGGTGTAAAAAAAGAAGACCTCTCTAGCACTCAACAAATCGTTCAAGGGCATTTTCTCCTACTGGTATCCTAAGTGGGACAACACGTTTAGCAACTTTTAAAGCAGCATAACTTTCCCATGCTTCCTCCAATCACAAGCTCTGAATCTGAACTAAAAAATGATTTTTAAAAGGATTTCAGCTTTTTCTACATAACCCCCCTTTGGGACTTAGCATTCCATCACTATTTTCTTACTGTAGGATGGATAAAACCCCCATATGATTGAGGCCCTCTTCATGTCAGACATGACGGAGTCTTCTCTCTGGGTCTGTAATAAAGCCACGTTCCTCCAAACTTCCTAGTCTGGCTTCTCTATCTCTCTCACTCTAGTGAAGAATGTTATTAAAGGCTAATAAAATGCTCCTGTTGTTCGCTCACCTTTGGTGGCCTGAGTACAAATATAGGATCTTAATTTGATCACTATTTTGATGCTGAGAATTGCAAACTTGGGGTGTATTCAAGGTTTAAAATTGTGTAATTTTCAACGAAATAATGTATCAACCCGTTCAAAAAATGTCCAATAATTATAATCCACATAATATTTAATATTTCCTGTTGCTGCATGATTATTTTCCTACTGTAGCAAACTGGCTCAAATTAAGATGCTACATCTGTAGGCAGTATCCAGCTTCTCTTAGTGGGCTCTGAGATCCCTGATGAGAACAGAAGCAGACAGCTGAATTGATTGGCCCACTTCAGCGTATGGACCTTGATTACAGCCACATTCAAGTGCTGTTCTGTTCTCTACATCACCTTATCCACTCCTCAGAGCAGAGCAGAGGAGAGGAGAGGAGAGGAGAGGAGAGGAGAGGAGAGGAGAGGAGAGGGACTCACTAGGATTAGGCTGTCTGCCTCCCTGCTGCATATAGCCAGCTAGCTGTGTTCGCCTTGAAAAACCTTCATATAGTCAAGACAGACAGACTAATGCGGTGCCCTGTATTATACAGTATGTTGTAAATGAAGTTGCATGGATACAGTAGGCTACTACAAAGATGGAATGTACATTATCCGTATGTACTATTCTGTTCTCAGAATAATAAATATTTCTTGTAATTTCCTAATTTAGTAAAATATTAATGTTGTCCTTGAATGAGTAACACATAATGATTGATGGCTTCAACATTATGTTATCAGTTTTATAGCTATACAGATCACAGTAGGTTGGTGGCACCTTAATTGGGGAGAACGGGCTCAGGGTAACGACTAGATCGGAATAGGTGGAAGGGTATCAAATACATCCAACACATGGTTTCCAGGTGTTTGATGCCATTCCATTTGCACCATTCCGGCCATTATTATGAGCGGTTCTTCCCTCAGCAGCCTCCTGTGATACAGATGTAGGATCTTAATTTGAGCCAGTTTGCTACATCAGGAAAATAATCTAGGGGTTGACACAGTTTTCGTAAGGGAAAATCAAGTCTGACATTTCAAAGTGGAAATTACTTCAGAACTTTTTTAACCTCAAATACACTACAATTTTTACATTTCCTGCATTACAGGACATTTCACCTGCAACAGGGTGATCAAATTAAGATGCTACATCTGTACACAATATGTTCTACAGTGTGATTCACAAATGTCACTGTGTTCTGACTGAGTGAGTGATAAAATCATATTGGTACATACAGTGCAATGGCTGCTTGGTATAGAAAGTTAGAGGTATCTCCATAAGGTTACGGCACAAGGCGAGCAGGAGAGGGTTCAACTCTCGTTTGATGGTTGGAGCCAACATGAAATGTCCCTTGAAAGCCGGGTGCTGGGGCTTCTCTCTTTCTGTTTTAGAGTGTTTTATGTATTCCAGCAGAGAGACAAAGTCAGCCCAGAAACTTCAAAGCTGCTGGGTGACATTTAGGTCTACATCTTCAAAGGACCCCTCCCTGCTTTTGTACTTCTGCTTTTTGTCTATAATTAATGTACTCCTTCCAGATTCTGAGTGGGATTAGAGAGCCAGACAGAATGTATGTATGTATGTATGTATGTATGTATGTATGTATGTATGTATGTATATGTGTGTGTGTAGCCATAGCCAAGGGAAGTAGGGGTGCTGCAGCACCCCATGAAAAAATTGGATTTAAAAAATACTTTTGTTATTGACCAAATACTTATTTTCCACCATAATTTGCAAATAAATTAATTCAAAATCCTACAATGTGATTTTCTGGATTTGTTTTTTCTCATTTTGTCTGTCATAGTTGAAGTGTACCTATGATGAAAATTACAGGCCTCTCTCATCTTTTTAAGTGGGAGAACTTGCACAATTGGTGGCTGACTAAATACTGGTTTGCCCCACTGTGTGTGTGTGTGTGTGTGTGTGTGTGTGTGTGTATATATATATATATATATATATATGTGTGTGTGTGTGTGTATATATATATATATATATATATAAAAGACCTGAGACTGGGACGGAGATTTGTCTTCCAACAAGACAATGATCCAAAACATAAAGCAAAATCTACAATGGAATGGTTAAAAAAATAAACATATCCAGGTGTTAGAATGGCCAAGTCAAAGTCCAGACCTGAATCCAATCGAGAATCTGTGGAAAGAGCTGAAAACTGCTGTTCACAAATGCTCTCCATCCAACCTCACTGAGCTCGAGCTGTTTTGCAAGGAGGAATGGGAAAACATTTCAGTCTCTCGATGTGCAAAACTGATGAGACATACTCCAAGAGACTTACAGCTGTAATCGCAGCAAAAGGTGGCGCTACAAAGTATTAACTTAAGGGGGCTGAATAATTTTGCACGCCCAATTTTTCAGTTTTTGATTTGTTAAAAAAGTTTGAAATATCCAATAAATGTGGTTCCACTTCATGATTGTGTCCCACTTGTTGTTGATTCTTCACAAAAAAATACAGTTTTATATCTTTATGTTTGAAGCCTGAAATGTGGCAAAAGGTCGCAAAGTTCAAGGGGGCCGAATACTTTCGCAAGGCACTGTATATATATATATATAAATAAAAATCACAAAGTAGAAGACTGATATAGACGTCTGTAGTGCAGGCATTTAATTTTTTTGACATATGGTTTGTAACAATATGCTCCTCAAACAGATCACATTTACAGAGTGGGCTCTGGTACTTTTAATGATTTGACCCATTTATTACATAGAAATTGACATTATAGGTCATTAACCAATCACAGCCCTCCTTTAGGATTGCACATTCAGCAAGTCACCAGCAGAGGGAGTTCCCTTTGAATCTATTTTCCCATTCACTGTGTTGGTGGTGCTCATACAATTGATAATACCTTCAGAATTAGCAGAGAGCCCACTCTGGAAATGTGATGTATTTTTTAAAAACCTTTATTTAACTAAGCATTCAGTTAAGAACAAATTCTTATTTACAATGACTGCCTACCGGGGAACAGTGGGTTAACTGCCTTGTTCAGGGGTCAGCTCGGGGATTCAATCCAGCAACCTTTCGGTTTTTTGCAACGCTCTAACCACTAAGCTACCCACCGCCCCGTATTTGTAGAGTAAATTGTTCAAAATAATGTCTTAAAATGAATCAAATCAAAAAGGGTAGTTTTGAGATATTCATATTAATGTTTTATGTTGAATAAATTAATGTGACATTTTCTTATTTCCGAATCAAGAGGGAAGACATATCCTTGATATTTTAGAGCACAATAATAATAATGACGCAAAGATATTGTCTGTATCATGTATGGTTCACAGATTTTAGGGTCTTACAAGAGGCATGTATAGGTCTAACAAGGGGCTAAAATGGCCACTTTCATCGTGGTTTTCTCAAAAATGGTTTGTGATCCTTCCTGCAATGAAGTTTCTGTGTGAGAATTGCCACAACAATCTGAGATACCAAACATATGTTACGAAGCGCCCTATTGGACTATGGAAGCATCCATATTGATCATATCAAGCATGCATGTACACATGCATTTGACCTGTATTTCTCTCGTATGAGGTTGTACTGACTCCATGTGTTTTCCTACCTGAACTATATGGACGTTGCTCTACTCATTCTGCGTTAATGGATCAAGTATTTTCCACTGGATGCATTAACAAAGGTCAAGTACAGATCTGTCTGGGAGAATCAAAGGGTTTCTTTTTCTTCCCATCACGAAAGAAAGAAAAGAAGGGATGAATTATGTATGGCTTATGAGAGACCAGTCTTCAGTTCATTCTCAACCCCTGATTGAGTCTCAAATTGATCGGTGCGGGTGATGCCATAGTTGTTATAGGTCAGTATGGACTCATGCCAAATGACACCCTATTAATTATGTAGTGCACTGCCTTCAAGCAGGGCTGTAAAAATGTGTGCACTTTAGAGGGAGCAGTGAGAGGCGTCGGAGGAGATGGCTGCCGTTTTACGTCCTCCTAACCAATATGTGCTATTGTGTGTGTGTTTTTGCACGTTATTTGTAACTTATTTTGTACATGTAATATCTTATGTTTCACCGAGTCGTGGCTGAATGACGACATGGATAGCATACAGCTGGCTGGGTTTTCTGTGCATCGGCAAAATAGAACAGCTGCCTCCGGTAAGACAAGGGGTGGCGTTCTGTGTCTATTTGTAAACAACAGCTGGTGCACGAAATCTAATATTAAGGAAGTCTCAAGGTTTTGCTCGCCTCAGGTAGGGTACCTCATGATAAGCTGTAGACCACACTATTTACCAAGAGAGTATTCATCTATATTTTTCATAGCTGTCTATTTACCACCCCAAACCGATGCTGGCACTAAGACAGCACTCACGAGTTGTATAAAGCCATAAGCAAAAAAGAAAAGAAAATGCTCATCCAGAGGTGTGCTCTTAGTGGCCAGGGACTTTAATGTGGGGAAACTTAAATCCATTTTACCTCATTTCTATCAGCATGGTACATGTGCAACCCAAGGAAAAAAAACTCTAGACCACCCTTGCATCACATACAGAGACACGTACAAAGCTCTCCCTCACCCTCCATTTGGCAAATCTGACCATAATTATATCCTCCTGATTCCTGCTGACAAGCAAAAACTAAAGCAAGAAGTACCAGTGACTTGCTCAATACGGAAGTGGTCAGATGATGCAGATGCTAAGCTACAGCACTGTTTTGCTAGCACAGACTGGAATATGTTCCGGGATTCTTCCGATGGCATTGAGGAGTACACCACATCAAATCATATCAAATCAAAGATTATTGGTATCGCGCGCAGAATACAACAGGTGTATGCTTACAGTGAAATGCTTACATACAGGCTCTAACCAATAGTGCAAAAAAAGATATTAGGTGAACAATAGGTAAGTAAAAGGAATAAAACAACAGTGAAAAATAACAATAGTGAGGCTATATACAGTAGCGAGGTTTTAAAAGTAGCGAGGCTACATACAGACACCGGTTAGTCAGGCTGATTGAGGTAGTATGTACATGTAGATATGGTTAAAGTGACTATGCATATATGATCAACAGAGAGAAGCAGTAGCATAAAAGAGGGGTTGGCAGGTGGCGGGAAACAATGCAGATAGCCCGATTAGCCAATGTGCAGGAGCACTGATTGGTCGGCCCAATTGAGGTAGGATGTACATGAATGTATAGTTAAAGTGACTATGCATATATGATAAACAGAGAGTAGCAGCAGAGTAAAAAGAGGGGTTGGGAGGAGGCACACAATGCAAATAGTCTGGGTAGCCATTTGATTACCTGTTCAGGAGTCTTATGGCTTGGTTGGTAAAAACTGTTGAGAAGCTTTTTGTCCTAGACTTGGCACTCCGGTACCGCTTGCCATGCTGTAGTAGAGAGAACAGTCTATGACTGGGGTGACTGGGGTCTTAGACAATTTTTAGAGCAGTCACTGGCTTCATCAATAACTGCATCAATGATGTCATCCTCACAGTGACCGTGGATTACAGGCAACATCTGCATTGAGCTAAATGGTAGAGCTGCTGCTTTCAAGGTGTGGGACTCTAACCAGGACGCTTATAAGAAATCCCGCTATTCCCTCCGACGAACCATCAAACAGGCAAAGTGTCAATACAGGACTAAGATTGAATCGTACTACACCGGCTCCGACGCTCGTCGCTTGTGGCAGGGCTTCCAAACTATTACAAACTACAAAGGGAAGCACAGCTATGAGCTGCCCAGTGACATGAGCCTACCAAATGAATTCTATGCGCGCTTTGAGGCAAGCAACACTGAAGCATGCATGATGAGAGCACCAGCTGTTCCAGACGACTGTGTGATCACACTTTCTGTAGCCGATGTGAGTAAGTCCTTTAAACAGGTCAACATTCACAAGGCCGCAGGGCCAGTCAGATTACCAGGACGTGTACTCCGAACATGCACTGACCAACTGGCAAGTGTCTTCACTGACATTTTCAATCTGTCCCTGACCGAGTCTGTAATGTTTCAAGCAAACCACCATTGTCCCTGTCCCCAAGAACACCAAGGTAATGCCTTTAATGCCTAAATGACTACCGACCCGTAGCACTCATATCTGTTGTCATGAAGTGCTTTGAAAGGCTGGTCATGGCTCACATCAATACCATTATCCCAGAAACCCTAGACCCACTCCAATTTGCATACCACCCCAACAGGTCCAACGCAATCTCTATTGCACTCCACACTACACTTTCCCACCTGGACAAAAGGAACACCTACATTACCGTTGAAATGTTTGGGGTCACTTAGAAATGTCCTTGTTTTTGAAAGAAAAGCACATTTTCATAAAATTGATCAGAAATACCGTGTAGACATTGTTAATGTGGTAAATAACTATTGTAGCTGGCAACGACAGATTTTTTATGTAATATCTACATACTGTAGGCGTACAGAGGCCTATTATCAGCAACCATCAATCCTGTGTTCCAATGGCATGTTGTGTTAGCTAATCCAAGTTTATAATTTTAAAAGGCTAATTGATCTTTAGAAAACCCTTTTGCAATTATGTTATCACAGCTGAAAACTGTTGTCCTGACTAAAGAAGCAATAAAACTGGCCTTCTTTAGACTAGTTGAGTATCTGGAGCATCAGCATTTGTGGGTTCGATTACAGGCTCAAAATGGCCAGAAACAAAGACCTATCTTCTGAAACTCATCAGTGTATTCTTGTTCTGAGAAATTAAGGCTATTTCATGCGAGAAATTGCCAAGAAACTGAAGATCTCGTACAACGCTGTCTACTACTCCCTTCACAGAACAGCACAATCTGGCTCTAACCAGAATATAAAGAGGAATGGGAGGCCCCGGTGCACAACTGAGCAAGAGGACAATTACATTAGAGTGTCTAGTTTGAGAAACAGATTCCTCACAAGTCCGCAAAACACCTGTCTCAACATCAACAGTGAAGAGGCGACTCCGGGATACTTTTCTTTCAAAAACAAGGACATTTCTAAGTGACCCCAAACTTTTAAACGGTAGTGTACGTGTGAATGCTATTCATTGACTACAGCTCAGCATTCAACACCATAGTGCCCTCAAGCTCATCACCAAGCTAAGGACGATGGGACTAAACACCTCCCTCTGCAACTGGATCCTGGACTTCCTGACGGGCCGCCCCCAGGTGGTAAGGGTAGGTAACAACACATCTGCCACACAGATCCTCAACACGGGGGCTCCTCAGGGGTGTGTGCTCAGCCCCTCATGTACTCTCTGTTCTCCCATGACTGCATGGCCAAGCACGATTCCAACACCATCATTAAGTTTGCCAATGACACAACAGTGGTAGGCCTGATCACCGACAACGTCTATTCCCACTCAGGAGACTGAAAGGATTTGGCACGGGTCCTCAGATCCTCAAAAAGTTCTACAGCTGCACCATCGAGAGCCTTCTGACTGGTTGCATCACCGCCTGGTATGGCAACTGCTCGGCCACCGACAGCAAGGTACTACAGAGGGTAAGGCGTACGGCCCAGTACATCACTGGGGCCAAGATTCCCGCCATCCAGGACCTCTATACCAGGTGGTGTCAGAGGAAGGCCCTAAAAATTGCCAAAGACTACAGCCACCCATGTCATAGACTGTTCTCTCTGCAACCGCACAGCAAGCGGTACCGTGCAGTTGCAGAGAGGTCCAGGTCTAGGTCCAAAAGGTATCTTCACTTTTATTATCAATGCATAGTCACTTTACCTTTACCTCAATTACCTCGACTAACCTGTGTCCCCGCACATTGACTCTGTACTGATGTATGTGTGTATAAAAGTTTGGACACACCTACTCATTCAAGTGTTTTTCTTAATTCTTACTATTTTAGAATAGAATAATAGTGAAGACATCAAAACTATTAAATAACACATATGGAATCATATACAGTGCCTTGCGAAAGTATTCGGCCCCCTTGAACTTTGCGACCTTTTGCCACATTTCAGGCTTCAAACATAAAGATATAAAACTGTATTTTTTTGTGAAGAATCAACAACAAGTGGGACACAATCATGAAGTGGAACGACATTTATTGGATATTTCAAACTTTTTTAACAAATCAAAAACTGAAAAATTGGGCGTGCAAAATTATTCAGCCCCTTTACTTTCAGTGCAGCAAACTCTCTCCAGAAGTTCAGTGAGGATCTCTGAATGATCCAATGTTGACCTAAATGACTAATGATTATAAATACAATCCACCTGTGTGTAATCAAGTCTCCGTATAAATGCACCTGCACTGTGATAGTCTCAGAGGTCCGTTAAAAGCGCAGAGAGCATCATGAAGAACAAGGAACACACCAGGCAGGTCCGAGATACTGTTGTGAAGAAGTTTAAAGCCGGATTTGGATACAAAAAGATTTCCCAAGCTTTAAACATCCCAAGGAGCACTGCGCAAGCGATAATATTGAAATGGAAGGAGTATCAGACCACTGCAAATCTACCAAGACCTGGCCGTCCCTCTAAACTTTCAGCTCATTCAAGGAGAAGACTGATCAAAGATGCAGCCAAGAGGCCCATGATCGCTCTGGATGAACTGCAGAGATCTACAGCTGAGGTGGGAGACTCTGTCCATAGGACAACAATCAGTCGTATATTGCACAAATCTGGCCTTTATGGAAGAGTGGCAAGAAGAAAGCCATTTCTTAAAGATATCCATAAAAAGTGTTGTTTAAAGTTTGCCACAAGCCACCTATGAGACACACCAAACATGTGGAAGAAGGTGCTCTGGTCAGATGAAACCAAAATTGAACTTTTTGGCAACAATGCAAAACGTTATGTTTGGCGTTAAAGCAACACAGCTCATCACCCTGAACACACCATCCCCACTGTCAAACATGGTGGTGGCAGCATCATGGTTTGGGCCTGCTTTTCTTCAGCAGGGACAGGGAAGATGGTTAAAATTGATGGGAAGATGGATGGAGCCAAATACAGGACCATTCTGGAAGAACCTGATGGAGTCTGCAAAAGACCTGAGACTGGGACGGAGATTTGTCTTCCAACAAGACAATGATCCAAAACATAAAGCAAAATCTACAATGGAATGGTTAAAAAATAAACATATCCAGGTGTTAGAATGGCCAAGTCAAAGTCCAGACCTGAATCAAATCGAGAATCTGTGGAAAGAACTGAAAACTGCTGTTCACAAATGCTCTCCATCCAACCTCACTGAGCTCGAGCTGTTTTGCAAGGAGGAATGGGAAAAAATTTCAGTCTCTCGATGTGCAAAACTGATAGAGACATACCCCAAGCGACTTACAGCTGTAATCGCAGCAAAAGGTGGCGCTACAAAGTATTAACTTAAGGGGGCTGAATAATTTTGCACGCCCAATTTTTCAGTTTTTGATTTGTTAAAAAAGTTTGAAATATCCAATAAATGTTGTTCCACTTCATGATTGTGTCCCACTTGTTGTTGATTCTTCACAAAAAAATACAGTTTTATATCTTTATGTTTGAAGCCTGAAATGTGTCAAAAGGTCGCAAAGTTCAAGGGGGCCGAATACTTTCGCGAGGCACGGTAGTAACAATAAAAGTGTTAAACAAATCAAAATGTATTTTATATTTTAGATTCTTCAAAGTAGCCACCCTTTTCCTTGATGACAGCTTTGCACACTCTTGGCATTCTCTCAACCAGCTTCATTATGTAGTCAGTCACCTGGAATGCATTTCAATTAAAAGGTGTGCCTTGTTAAAAGCTAATTAGTGGAATTAGTGTTGTATTTGGCGCACGGGACAAATACAATTTGATTTGGTATTCAGTCTATGGCTCACGTCAAGCTGTGCAGCCCGTTCCCCCTACCTGCTGAACAGATCATCATCAACATCACATGATGAAACACGCATAGAAACAAAAACAATTACATATTAAAGTGAGGTTCAAATAGGTTGCTTTTCTTTTTAATTAGAGAGCCAGTATATGTCATGTTGAACACTAGCAGTCTTGATGATAGTAGAGGAGAATCTAGACTTTTCAATAATGCTGCAAATAAATCATATTGAGCCTAAACCTGGTTGAGGAATCAAATGAAACCTCTTTATAATGCAAAACCAGTATTGGGAATGTGCGAGCATTTTTTTTTTGCTGTGAAAGTTTAGTGACAGGATATTGCACAGAATCTTTCTACAGAAAACAAATAAAGAGTATTTGTATTTACTGTTTCCCATAAAATTTCAATTAAAAGCTGAGTCTTAAATAGTCGCCTGTCCCTTTAAATGGCCGGGCAACGCAGTGGCGGCATGGGGAGCCTGTACAACAAAAAATCTGAATGGTGACATTTGCGCTATCGGTTTTCTATTGCTCGTTTGCATGTCACGTCAGTGATATGTCACCGTGTGGGACTGTGGGTCAATTAACCTTGTCAGAGTAGGCGCCCTGATTCTAGTTTGTGAGCTAGGCAGGCTACTGCCTGGGAAGGTCTCCCACTCAGAAGTACGAGATGGGCAGGTTGACCTCAGGTCTCCCCACTCGAGGCCCAAGGTAGAGGGAGCAGGGGAATCTATCAAATAGCGCACCTAGAACTTTGTATAGTACTAATGCAGTTAGTCAAATCACACTATGAAATGCTACCAAATAAACCACAATTCATTCATAATCCTGTGAATATATAGTTTCACAGACATATTGTAGCATTTTTTCTGGTTTGTGTGAAATGGTTAAGAGTAATATAAAACCAGTCTGCACACCACCAAGGTGAATCGGTTTAGTCTTGACTCTTGGTTGACAGTGTTGGGGGAAGGGTAATGTATTGATGCTCCAGTGCCAAATCAACACTAATTTGTTTCTATTTGTCTTTGTTACTTCTTTTTGATATTTATGAGCCTTATTTTTGTAAATATTTTCATATTTATAAAGTTTTAAATGTTATGGTTATTTATTTGTGTTATTCCAAATATCTGAATAAAAATGACAGTTGGGAGTGGTTCACCCAGGGAGCCATACAAGCTAGAACTGCCACTGGGGAACGGCACACATTTCAGAAAATAAACGTTTTCAATAAAATGCTATATGTAAATGAATAGTTTTTGAGGATTCCATGAATTACCATGCATGTTTTATGAATTGTAATGCTTGATTTGTTACGTTAAATAATTCAATAATGTCTTTAAAAAAATGATGGCAATCATCCACTTTTATCACCAGTAAGAAACTGCTGGCCATTGGCTGTTAACAGCTAATAACTGCTAGCTAACTGGCAAGCACAAAAACAGTCATCAACTTCAGGAGTACAGACCCCTAAAAATGCACAGTCAAAGAGGAGAATAATTATTCTGTCAAGGAAACATGTGTGTATATATATAAATTATAACACATTAGCGTGTAAATTATAACACATTAGCGCAGGAAATGAATACATTGATTAAAATGCTGGAAGTGAATTCTGGAATTAAACAGTTAAACAGTTAGCCTGTCTCTAATAAGCACCTGATGTGTTCAGTGATTTTAGGAAGTTATACAGTATTTGCATGAACTGATTAATGAGAAAACAGAGAAAACTGAAAGTTTTTGTCTAATTGACATTGTTTATACTCTTTCGGAGTTATTTCTTCTGTTTTGGCACAGTTAAAGTACTAGTATTACTCCTGTGTGAAATGCTGTGTTGGTACCAGTATAATAGACAATATAATGCTATTTGCGCTTCAAGGATCCAATGCAACACTTTCCAAGTCTTCTTATGAGAAAGTCGTTTTTTCTCACTGATGTGTTGACTAGTGGAATTACAACCAGAAGTGATATGACAACAATCCCCTGTCCCAGACATATCACTGACCTTTGCTGCAGCAGACAATTTTATTGTTGACTTTATCTCCATATTGCATTTCCAAATATAATTTAAGTCATGCAAATCAGATTTTCCAGCAGAGAACTGATTTTTGTGAGTTGAGGGATTTCAGGTCTAATAATGGATTTGTTGTATATCAGAACAGCAATAACTGTCATTAACAGTGTGTTTGGTTAGCCATTTACTGTGACCTGTAATTTAATCATAAACATTGGGCTTAATTAAATGAGGTTGAGGTGACCCAATATTCAAGTGTAAACATTGTATAACATTTAGTAAACAATTTGTAACGCAACCATTGTGAATCCAGAAGCAGCCATGGTGCCTTAGTGCTGTGATGTGGTGCAGAGTCCATAGCTTTGCATATTGTGATTTGGTACAGCTGTAGTGCATTGGATCTGTGATGGCACATTCCTTCAGACACATGTGCACGCCATTGGATCCCCCTCTGCCAGGTGCTACCCATCTTTGTGCCACCGCCACCACCCCCTTCCCCTTTCAACCCACCACACACACGCAAACAAATGTAAGCAGGTACTCATAAACACAAACACACACACCCAAATGCAAGCACACACATACACACACACGACACACACACATACACACACACGACACACACACACACACACACACTCACTCACACACACACACCCTGCCGTGGCTCCACTGTTGGCAGGAGACCAAGTCATGCATAATGGCTCTGCCAAGGCTGATATGTTCACTCGTTAACTAGTAGGATCTCACGCTGCTGACACACACAAACACATACACACACACACACACACACACACACACACACACACACACACACACACACACACACACACACACACACATACACAACTTCACCAGAGGCATGAGCCAGGAACAGCTATAGCAGCCAGTTAGCACACTACTGGCCTGGGCCTGGTTTTCCAAAACAGTTAGAAGACTACTGGTCTGGGTCTGGTTTCCCAAAACAGTTAGAACACTACTGGTCTGGGCCTGGTTTTCCAAAACAGTTAGAACACTACTGGTCTGGGCCTGGTTTTCCAAAACAGTTAGAACACTACTGGTCTGGGCCTGGTTTTCCAAAACAGTTAGAACACTACTGGTCTGGGTCTGGTTTCCAAAAACAGTTAGAACACTACTGGTCTTGGCCTGATTTCCAAAAACAGTTAGAACACTACTGGTCTGGGCCTGGTTTCCCAAAACAGTTAGAACACTACTGGTCTGGGCCTGGTTTCGCAAAACAGTTAGAACACTACTGGTCTGGGCCTGGTTTCTCAAAACAGTTAGAACACTACTGGTCTGGGCCTGGTTTCTCAAAACAGTTAGAACACTACTGGTCTGGGCCTGGTTTCCCAAAACAGTTAGAACACTACTGTCCAGGGCCTGGTTTCCCAAAAGCATGTTAAGGTTAAGTTCATCTTTAGAACCTTCATAGGAGTTCAACCTCCGAAGTGTTTCCAAAAACTTTTGTTAGTAAAGTAGCACTTGAAAATGCTAGTTATTTATCAACTGCCTCAGGCCACTCGTAGAACAGCTAAGTGCGTTGTTAGATTTAACAAGCTCCTACGAAGGTTCTAACGATGAACTTAAGCTTAACATGTTTTTGGGCTCCCGAGTGGCGCAGCGGTCTAATGCACGGCTTCTCAGTGCTAGAGACGTCCCTACAGACCCTGGTTCGATTCCAGTCTGTATCACAACCGGCCGTGGTTGGGAGTTCCTTAGGGAGGCGTACAATTGGCCCAGCGTCGTCCGGGTTAGAGTTTGTCCGGGGTAGGCCGTCATTGTAAACTGACTTGCCTAGTTAAATAAAGGTTAAATATTTTTGCCCATCTGCATTACTTTATACACAGAAGATCTAAGCTAAACATATAATCAAACTGTTTATCTGTCTATCTATGACTGCCGAAATACAAAGTTGCCAATGTCTTTGCAATTGAACAAACAAATGATAAAAATATGCTTCAAATGAAACCTGAGGTGATTGCAATAAAAAACATATATACAGAATATGAAAGTATTCAGACCACTTGACTTTTTCCACATTTTGTAACTTTACAGCCTTATTTTAAAATACATTTAAATAGTTTTCCCCCTCATCAATCTACACAAAATACCCAATAATGACAAATCAAAAACAGGTTTTTAGAAATGTTCCTAATTGATATTTAAAAAAAAATGTAATATAACATTTACATAAGTAATTCAGTGTTTTGTTGAAGCACCTTTGGCAGCAATTACAGCCTAGAGTCTTCTTGGGTATTGCTCTACAAGCTTGGCACACCTGTATTTGGGGAGGTTCTCCCATTCTTCTCTGCAGATCTTCTCAAGCTCTGTCAGGTTGGCTGGGGAGCGTTATTGTACAGCTATTTCTAGGTCTCTCGAGAGACGTTCGATCGGGTTCAAGTCCGGGCTCTGGCTGGTCCACTCAAGGACATTCAGAGACTTGTCCCGAAACCACTCCTGCTTTGTCTTAGCTGTGTGCTTAGGGTCGTTGTCCTGTTGGAAGGTGAACCTTTGCCCCAGTCTGAGCTCCTGAGCGCTCTGGAACAGGTTTCCATCAAGGATCTCTCTGTACTTTGCTTTGTTCATCTTTCCCTTGAACCTGACTAGTCTCCCAGTCCCTGCCGCTGAAAAACATCCCCACAGCATGATGCTGCCACCACCATGCTTCACCACCATGCTTCACCGTAGGGAATCTTGTTTCTCATGGTCTGAGAGTCTTTAGGTGCCTTTTGTCGAACTCCAATCGGGCTGTTGTGCCATTTACTGAAGAATGGCTTCTGTCTGGCCACTCTACCATAAAGGCCTGATTGGTGGAGTGATGCAGACATGGTTGTCCTTCTGGAAGGTTCTCCCATCTCAACAGAGGAACTCTAGAGCTCTGTCAGAGTGACCACTCCAGCTCACTTTAATAATGGAATTGATGGGAATTGATATAAAAAAAAATATCACTAGCCACTTTAAACAATGCTACTTAATACTATGTTTACATACCCTACATTACTCATCTCATATGTACAGTGGGGCAAAAAAGTATTTAGTCTGCCACCAATTGTGCAAGTTCTCTCACTTAAAAAGATGAGAGAGGCCTGTAATTTATGATTTTTAATGAATTTATTTGCAAATTATGGTGGAAAATTTTGGTCAATAACAAAAGTTTATCTCAATACTTTGTTATATACCCTTTGTTGGCAATGACAGAGGTCAAACATTTTCTGTAAGTCTTCACAAGGTTTTCACACACTGTTGCTGGTATTTTGGCCCATTCTTCCATGCAGATCTCCTCTAGAGCAGTGATGTTTTGGGGCTGTTGCTGGGCAACACGGACTTTCAACTCCCTCCAAATATTTTCTATGGGGTTGAGATCTGGAGACTGGCTAGGCCACTCCAGGACCTTGAAATGCTTCTTACGAAGCCACTCCTTCGTTGCCCGGGCGGTGTGTTTGGGATCATTGTCATGCTGAAAGACCCAGCCACGTTTCATCTTCAATGCCCTTGCTGATGGAAGGAGGTTTTCAATCAAAATCTCACGATACATTGCCCCATTCGTTCTTTCCTTTACACGGATCAGTCATCCTGGTCACTTTGCAGACAAACAGCCCCAAAGCATGATGTTTCCACCCCCATGCTTCACAGTAGGTATGGTGTTCTTTGGATGCAACTCAGCAATCTTTGTCCTCCAAACACGACGAGTTCAGGTTTTACCAAAAAGTTATATTTTGGTTTCATCTGACCATATGACATTCTCCCAATCTTCTTCTGGATCATCCAAATGCTCTCTAGCAAACTTCAGACGGGCCTGGACATGTACTGGCTTGAGCAGGGGGACACGTCTGGCACTGCAGGATTTGAGTCCCTGGCGGCGTAGTGTGTTACTGATGGTAGGCTTTGTTACTTTGGTCCCAGTTCTCTGCAGGTCATTCACTAGGTCCCCCCGTATGGTTCTGGGATTTTTGCTCACTGTTCTTGTGATCATTTTGACCCCACGGGGGGAGATCTTGCGTGGAGCCCCAGATCGAGGGAGATTATCAGTGGTCTTGTATGTCTTCCATTTCCTAATAATTGCTCCCACAGTTGATTTCTTCAAACCAAGCTGCTTACCTATTGCAGATTCAGTCTTCCCAGCCTGGTGCAGGTCTACAATTTTGTTTCTGGTGTCCTTTGACAGCTCTTTGGTCTTGGCCATAGTGGAGTTTGGAGTGTGACTGTTTGAGGTTGTGGACAGGTGTCTTTTATACTGATAACAAGTTCAAACAGGTGCCATTAATACAGATAACGAGTGGAGGACAGAGGAGCCTCTTAAAGAAGAAGTTACAGGTCTGTGAGAGCCAGAAATCTTGCTTGTTTGTAGGTGACCAAATACTTATTTTCCACCATAATTTGCAAATAAATTCATTAAAAAATCCTACAATGTGATTTTCTTGATTTTTTTTTTCTAATTTTGTCTGTCATAGTTGAAGTGTACCTATGATGAAAATTACAGGCCTCTCTCATCTTTTTAAGTGGGAGAACTTGCACAATTAGTGGCTGACTAAATACTTTTTTGCCCCACTGTATATACTGTCCTCAATACCATCTACTGCATCTTGCCTATGCCGTTCTGTACCATCACTCATTCATATATCTTTATGTACATATTCTTTATCCCTTTACACTTATGTGTATAAGGTAGTAGTTGTGGAATTGTTAGGTTAGATTCCTCGTTGGTTATTACTGCATTGTCGGAACTAGAAGCACAAGCATTTCGCTCCACTCGCATTAACATCTGCTAACCATGTGTATGTGACAAATAAAATTTTATTTTGATTTTATTTTTTTTGCTCTGACCTTATATAGACAGATGTGCACCTTCCCAAATCATGTCCAATCAATTGAATTTACCACAGGTGGACTCCAATCAAGTTGTAGAAACATCTCAAGGAGGATCAATGGAAACAGGATCTACGTGAGCTCAATTTCGAGTTATAACAATGGGTCTGAATACTTATGTAAATAAGATATTGGATATTTGAATACGTTTGCAAAAATGTCTAAAAACCTGTTTTTGCTTTGTCATTATGGGGTGTGTAGGTTGCTGAGGATTTTTTTTCTATTTAAACAAATTTAGATTAAGGTTGTAACGTAACAAAATGTGGAAAAAGTCAAGTGGTCTGAATATTTTCCAAAGCACTGTATACAGCAGGGCTATAGGCCACATCGGCCTAATATATTGAAATCGATGTCATGTTCAGTCAACTGAGTTCTATTTTTAAGGTATTGTAAAATGTGCCTCAATTTATTTCATGATGTGTAACAACATGTGCGCAATGATATTCCAAATAATCCTGTGATTTAGTGGATTATTATAGTGTAAGCATTAGAATAAGCCGCCTCAAATATTTGCAGCCGTGAGGTGATAACTCTCTAGGAGCTGATCCATCGTCAGCATTATGGAATCATTTTAATGTGACGGTAAGATTTGAATGGAGAAAGCTGATCAGAGAGCAGCCCTGCCTTTTCTTTCGATCCTGTCAGTATTGAAACAACGCACTTCGTAAACGTTCTTTGTGACTGCTCAGTGTTACGTTTATTAGGATCCCCATTAGATACTGCACATGCAGCAGTTACTCTTTCTGGCATCCACATAAAATGTACAAATACATGACAAAGCACAGAACAGTAATACTCAAGAAAAACGTAAGATATTACCATAAATTAAAAATGTAAATAAAAAAAGTTATGTATAGGAAAGACACTAATAGACAACAAAAACACTATTTACACACTATTCATATATAAATATTAATATTATTATATACATTACAGGTAAATTAGGTCAGTGTGGTTCCCTTAAGCAATAAGGCACAAGGGTGTGTGATATATGGCCAGTGTACCACTGGTAAGGGCTGTTCTTAAGCACGAAGCAACCCGGAGTGCCTGGATAAAGCCCTTAGCTGTGGTATATTGGCCAGATACGGCAAACCCCCAAGGTGCCTTATTGCTATTATAAACTGGTTAGAAACATAATTAGAGCAGTAAAAATATATGTTTTGTCATACCCGTGGCTGTCAGCCAATCAGCATTCAGGGCTCGAAGCACCCAGTTTATGCAGTATATATAATGTATTTATATGTTTTATTTGAAACTAAATGTAATCTCTCTCTTTGTGAAGAAAATATGAGAAGTTACTCACAATTGCTCATTCTATTATGAAAACTAGCTAAGTACCCTAGAAGATAGTTTCCACTTTCCCCTTTTAATAATGGATTTCAATGCAGTAATTCTGAGTTGTAATAGACATTTCCTAGGTGAAATTAAGCAGTAAAGGTGTAAATCTATGCTCATAAGGTTGGTTGTTACAGTAATGTTGTAATGCAGTAACTGTCCATTTTTATGTCGTTTACAGTGATATAGCGCCAACATAGCTATTCTAGAGATCACAAGGTGCTGAGAAGACTGCCTAACAACGTGATGAATAAACTCTGCTTTGCAGCCACAGTGTGTAAACTTAGCAACCTTAGCTTATGGATGTTGATACAGCCAGGTCAACTATGGGTCATCTTTGCCTTTTCTGGTTGCGTCCCAATTGGCATTGTAGTTTAGCTCTGCCGGTCAAAGAGAATTCCAGCAGACAGTGTCAGGGTTTCCTATTGGCTTGCTGGGTTTGAGTGACATGGCGTTTGATTTGTCATGACAACCAGAACAAATGCTGTTAATGAGGTCACCTTGGGTTCTAGATCAACTGTCTGACTTCTATTTCCCCAAGAAATCACAACCGCCATGGTTGCATCCCAAATGGTACTCTATTCCATATACACAGTTGTGCACTAGTTTTGACCAGGGCCCATATGGCTTTGGTCAAAATTAGTGCACTATGTAGGGAATAGGGTGCCCTTTGGAACGTCGCCTTAGTCATCTAAATGAAAATGTAATGGCTGGATTTCAAGTGCCTACCGCCTGATACGGGGGATTCCTTGAAATAGGAATCTAATATTTTCTAGGATTCTGTGGTATATTTTGTATTCTTTTCTTTTTTCGGTGAGCCTTTTCCTGACTCAGTTCTGAGGGATAGAGCGTGGGTGTGTTCAGTATACACCTCCCCCTCCGCTGTCTTCTCTCGTGGGTGTGTTCAGTATACACCTCACCCTCCTCTGTCTTCTCTCGTGGGGACATCAGTAGGCTGGCTAATACCTTCAATTTGGCTGTGTGTTTGTATGAGAGAGAGAGAGAGAAGACCTCTAGTACAGCTCAGTGTCTGAACAAGTAGTACCCACTTGCCGATGGGCAGACGGGAAACAGAGACAGCTCATTTCAGTGTCTGGAAGCGTACACACACACACACACACACACACACACACACACACACACACACACACACACACACACACACAGGCTCCACTCCAGAAGAAACACCATTGAAGGTGGGGCAGGAGAAGAGAAGAGTGGGGGAGGGGTATCGAGGACGTCATATTCTCGTATAGCAGAGGAGAATATTCATGAACATATTCTCGTTATGTGGCTGACCTAATGTCAGAGGTGTAGGAGGTAGACAGAAATGCAGCGTCTCCCTGGACCAGTATAGATCTACTAGGATTCAACACAGTGTGGTAAACTGGTTTCTCCTCTCCTCCAGGTATAGCTAGGCCTTGGATATGTGCTCTAGGGGGTACGGAGCTCTGCTTCTCTCATCCTTTGATACCGTCCTACAGAGTTAGGGAGTTTACACTGAGTAGGCACTGCCTGCCAGCGCTATGCTGCCAGTGACTCACTACACTGCCTAGTGCCTTGGTTTTGTAGTCAGCTAGCGTCTGAAGAGCCAGGCAGGAGTCAGAGCCAGCCAGGTTTGCCCTAGGCTTTCTTTTATTTACAATCTGGACTCCGTGGGCTCCATTTCTTAGGGGAAAACGAAGTGAGCGAGCCAGCGATCTAACCGCTCGTACAGGCAGCGTCTGGCCAGTCTCCAGCCTCCCGTACCTCCTGAAGGTGTTCATATGGTTTCAGCCATTACAATGTATCTTCTTTTAGGCTGCTGCGTGTGGGGGGAAAAAAGTAAACAGTCCTCCATTGCTATCTCTTCACCCAGATGTCCCTTGATAGTTCCATCCACTGCCATGGGATTTGTGTAGACCTTTCAACGGATCACATCTTCTTCCTCCAGCTAGTACCCGGGTTTGTAATTATGTGCCGCAGGACAGGAGGACTTGTCCTGGGAGGATCGCGTATTGATGTGAAGCCTCTGTTAACACAGATTTACTCATCAGCACCTGTGTCTGTCTGTGGCCCTGGGCTATGGTGATCCAGGTGTGCTCCCCTGCTGTCCTGTCCTCTTAGTGACATCACTGCGGTCTCCAGGTGTCCACTCGAGTGTGTACAGCTGTCCCGGAATGCAGTGTTATTGGCACAGGGAAATGCAGGAAATGTACAGACCTCACAGGACGACTGTGCTAAAAGACTAGTGAAATCATCTGGTTGGACTTGACATGCCAAGCATGTGTAACACCGTTGTCAGAGCTCTGAGCAATATGCAAGTTGAATTCATTCCTGCTGTGTTTATTTTCTTGCTGTTAAGTATTCTATTTTCGAACGTGTGTGCACATATTGATTATTTGACACAAAAGACTGTCATACAGAATGGATTGTTTATAATAAGCAGAAGTCACTGTCTGAAAAACCGAGGACAATTGCCATAATATGAACAATATGAACAAAACCAGCACAGTCTAAGATATAGCCTTTTAACATTGGGTTTGGAGGCTTCCAGGGCTTGGAAACAATTGAAAGCTCAAGGATTTCCCAGTGTGTCAGCCCCTGTCCTCCCTGCAGCAATAATAGGAGACATTCCCTGTGAGTGGGAATTTTGTGGAACGGCTCTGACTGTACAGCAAGCTCCCCAGTGAGTGCATCTCCTGCAGAGATGGCCTTGACCATGGAACTGTGCCAGAAGGCTTTAAGTCTCTCTGCTGTGCTTCACTAACACACACACACACATGCAGGCAGATACACACGTTCACGCATGCATTCACTCCAACACACACACACTGATAGGCTACAGACACATTTGAAAGTACCAGATAACCTTGTGTAGCGTTTTGTCAATTTCTCTGCTTACACCTCCGCATAACATCCGTTAAAAATACAATTATGCTTTTCTCACACTATGAATGAACCATTTTACAGTTTGAACCCTAAATATTTGTCTATCTTCTACTCTAGCCTTTATTGGACCATTGAAATGCATTGGGCTGTCAGAGGGTCTTTAAAATGCTTGAGTGATCATGCAGCAATAATATTTGAGCGAGCAGGAGCTGGCTGCTGCCGGTCCTCACTCACTGAGCCCGTCCCAAATGAGGCACTGGTCAAACGTAGTGCACTATAAAGGTCATTTGGGATGCATCCACTCAATCAGCTGGAGAATTGAGTCAGACATAAAGGTCACCCATCGGAGGTGCTAAAATGGAGGAGAGAGAAAGAGGAGAGAGGGGAGGGAGGGAGGGGAGGGGAGGGAGGGAGGGAGGGGAGGGGAGGGAGGGAGTGAGGGGAGGGGAGGGAGGAAGTGAGGGGAGAGGAGAGGAGAGGAGAGGGGGGGGAGGGAGGAAGGAAGTGAGGGGAGGGGGAGGGAGAGAGGGGAGGGAGGAGGGGAGGGGGGAGGGAGAGAGGGGAGGGAGGAAGTGAGGGGAGGGGGAGGGAGAGAGAGAGGAGAGAGAGGGGAGGGAGGGAGAGAGGGGAGGGAGAGAGAGGGAGAGATAGGTGTTAAGTGCTGTCAGTCTGTGTGAATTTTCCTGCCAATAAGTGGTTCTCAAATTTTCTCATATCTTCAGTCTGAAGGAAACAGTATTATACTGCGGCTTCAAATGACTTCCTACTGAGTAGTAGGCTATGTTTGCATCCCAAATGGTAGCCTATTGGGCCCTAGTCAAAACTAGCGCACTATATAGGGAATGGGGTGCCATTTGGGATGTATTCTACAGGTAAAGGAAAGGAAACACAAATAATTGAGGGATGCCAAATAGATTGAAAGATGGTGCTCCTACACAGGTGTGGTTCCTTAAGTTAATGAAGTAATTAACATCCCATCATGCTTAAGGTCTGCAGACTGGACGGTGGTACATTCATGCTGCGAACAGCCCATTCCGTCTCATCCCAAAGATGCTCTATTGGGTTGAGGTCTGGGGACTGTGCAGGCAAGTAAACTGAACTCTTTGTCATGTTCCAAGTTATGTTTTTCCTCAATTGTCCAGTGTTGGAGATCGCGTGCCCACTGAAGCAGCTTCTTGTTTTCAAATCAAAGTTTATTTGTCACGTGTGCCAAATACAACAGTAGACCTAATGCTTACTTACAGGCTCTAACTAATAGTGCAAAAAAGGTATTAGGTGATCAATAGGTAAATAAAGAAATAAAATCAACAGTGAAAAATAACAGTAGCGAGGCTATATACAGTAGCAAGGCTATAAAAGTAGCGAGGCTACATTCAGACACCGGTTAGTCAGGCTAATTGAGGTCATATGTACATGTAGATATGGTTAAAGTGACTATGCATATGTAATGAACAGAGAGTAGCAGTTGCGTAAAAGAGGGGTTGGCGGGTGGTGGGACACAATGCAGATAGCCCGGTTAGCCAATGTGCGGGAGCACTGGTTGGTCGGCCCAATTGAAGTAGTATGCACATGAATGTATAGTTAAAGTGACTGTGCATATATGATAAACAGAGAGTAGCAGCAGCATAAAAGAGGGGTTGGGGGGGGGCACACAATGCAAATAGTCTGGGTAGCAATTTGATTATCTGTTCAGGAGTCTTATGGCTTGGGGGTAAAAACTGTTGAGAAGCCTTTTTGTCCTAGACTTGGCACTCCGGTACCGCTTGCCATGCGACAGTAGAGAGAACAGTCTATGACTGGGGTGGCTGGGGTCTTTGAGAATTTGTAGGGCCTTCCTCTGACACCACCTGGTATAGAGGTCCTGGAATGCAGGAAGCTTGGCCCCAGTACATGTACTGGGCCGTACGCACTACCCTCTGTAGTGCCTTGCGGTCGGAGGCTGAGCAGTTGCCGTACCAGGCTGTGATGCAACGCAGAACTCGTTGATCCTTGTCAAGGATGTTTTTAGCTGATAGGAGTGGAACCCGGTGTAGTTGTCTGCTGCAATAGCACGTCCTTGACAAGGATCAACGATTTCTGCGTTCCGAGATGTCGTACTGCGTACCACTGTTGTACTGCGCCGTTATTTGTTTGTGGTCCGCCTTTTAGCTTGCACGATTCTTGGCATTCTCCTTCGACCTCTCTCATCCATGAGCTGTTTTCGTCCACAGGACTGCCGCAGACTGGATGTTTTTTGTTAGTTGCACAACTCTTAGTAGATCCTAGATACTATCGTGCGTGAAAGGCCCAGGAGGTCGTACATATCTGAGATACAGGATCTGGCGCCGATGATCATACCACTCTCAAAGTTGCTTAGGTCACTCATTTTGCCCATGCTAACATTCAGTCGAACAGTGACTGAATGCCTCGATGCCTGATTGCCTGCTTTATATAGCAAACCATGGCCACGTGGCTCATTGTCTGTTGGAGCGTTCCATTTTCATGAACGAGGTGGTGTACCTAATAAACTGTGTATATCTCCTTCCTCCCAGTGTCCAATTGGCTCAGGCCTGGTTATGTGGGAAGTGGTGTGTTAATGGTTCCTGAAGGACGGGTCTAAGAGCCGGCTGTCTGGGACAAAGTCTCCTGATAACACCAAACACCTTGTCTGCATCTCAAATGGCACCCTATTCCACAGTGCACTACTTTTAACCAGGGCCCATGTGCTCTGGCCAAAAGTAGAGCACATAGTGCACTAAATAAGGAATAGGGTGCCATTTGGAATGTAGACAAGGTGTTTGGTGTTATCAGGAGACTTTCCTGGGACTCCCTGTGGTGTTATGTCTACAGCTGCTAGTGTTCTGTACTGGCTAACAGGCTAGACTACTGTCACTGTCACAGCCCACTGATGGGCATGGTTTGTGTTGCTAGTACAGCCAGTATTATAGAAATCAGTGTCATGGTAAGCAGTGTCATGGTAAGCAGTGTCATGGTAAGCAGTGTCATGGTAAGCAGTGTCATGGTAAGCAGAAAAGGTAGCTTGACTATTTGACAATGAAGTGCAATGTCTTTATGATTCTGTCTTTGTGAGTGCTGCCTTTTGATTCAGATCCCTGCTGTGGATGGGCTGATACAGTCTGTCCCAGTTTTAGCTGCTTACCTTCTATGTGTGAATCATCATCACCTCCACTTATCAAAACGAAATGCTCCGTCTCTCCCTCCCTCCCTGCCTCCCTTCCTGAACATTTGTGAATCTGCTGTTGGAAGGTGAGGCTGCGATGTCCTAGTCTGTGTGACTTGTTTGTGCAGTAGCTTCAGTTCATGGGTGTTGTTGTTTACCCTGTGTAGGAGGGTTGTTTGTGTCATAGGCCGCCTCCTACATGGCACCGTATTCCCTATACAGTGCACTACTTTAGACCAGGGTTCTGGTCAAAGTCGTGGACTATATAAGGTGTAGGGTGCCATTTGGAACGCAGACCCCATTAAGAGCTTAATCAGATGTTTTGTGGACATTCTCATCACTGTTTAGAACCTGCATTTAACTGCAACAGAAACATAACTGCCAATGTGGGGTGGCAACATTCTGTAAAATGTCACCATCCAATACCCAAAGAAAATATTAACAACAAAATAAAGGGTTTGGCGACACAAAATTGCTCACCTTTTTCATTGACTGCTGTGTTATGAACATCTGTATCGAGACCAAGCACATCATTACACAACAACCACAAATATGTTCTTAGTTATTTGGAATTACAATAGTTGCAGTAACGTGTGTAAAATGTGACATGAAAATCATTCCAATACCGTTGTAAACCAGACTCCAATAACAACAGATGCTTTATCGATACCTCTCCCAGTACAACTCTGTACTGTGACCACTATGTCCTCTCCCATGTGCTGTGATGCCGTGACGAGCTGTACAGCAGTGGAACAGAGGAGAGTGATGATAAATGTTTAGATAGAGATGGTGCTCTGCTTGTTTGCCATTATTCAGCTGGCAGACGGTGCCTGCGTCCCAAATGTAACCCTATTACCTACATAGTGCACTACTTTTGACCAAAGCTCTATGGCACTATACAGGGAATAGGGTGTCATTTGGGATGTAGACCGTGTGTGATGGAGTACTGCTCTCTCCTCCTCCACAGAGAGGTAATGGCTCCTTGCCCCAGCTGGCCTGGGATGCCATTTTACCCCCTGCTTTTAATTTGATGACATATTGCATTGTCTTTGTGATGCTCTAAGTCTTCTCTAATTGCTCATTGCTTCATATTGCAGTTTATATTACTGGAGGCAATAAGGCTAGGGTGTTGGAGATTGGTGAAAAACATCATTTGAAACAGATTAAAGGCTGAAATGTTGATTTCAGAAATCAAATTAATGCAAGTGAGACCCCCAAATATAATATCTAATTAAAACATTTAGAAAAATGACACTGGAATTGGTTTTGACATCTGTATTTGCAACGGGCTGTCATGGATAGCCGGTTGTTGGGGATGGGGAAAAAAAGAGTCTTTACACAAAATGAAGGTTCAGGCAGGAAAAATAGAAATACTATAACTTACCATGGTTGTGTTTTTTTTTCTCTCCCTTCTCTCTATCTCGTAATATTGTTTTAAAGTCACAAGACAGTGATATTGTTACTTGGCTAAAACAACATTTCAGAGATGAAAACACGCTGTGCTATATTTTAATTTGTTCAGGGATCACTGCTATCATGATCAGGTAATGTGATTACATCCGTGTAGTGTGTCAGCAAGCGATGGTGTTGTGCCTCTTCGCTCCTCGCCTTTGAAGGATGGCGGTTGTTTTCTTCTCATTACCGCCCTCAAATGTGCTCAGAAACAGTCCCTGGTGCGACACAGCATCCCATTCTGGGCTGTGAACTCATAGACCCAGGCCTTTTCCTTCAGTCAATGGTGAAAAATTGAGCATTTTTTGAATCCTGTCTACTTTGTTCCCCTCAAGGCGCCTCTGATACATTGAGTTAACATAAAGCAGAACTCAGGACATGAAGGCCAGGGTGACAAATGAAACCCCTATGTATTTTTTTAGATGAAGAACAAGCTATTTTTCTCCTGGTACCCCTGTTTCTTATTCAACATGTATTGGAAATGTGACATTCGGCATCAGATGGAGCGTACTGACAATGGTATATGTAGAATGGAATGATGTGAATGTGGATTTCTTACAGGACATGCAATGAGAATCTGTGTAGTTAACTTTTGCTATTTCTATTCAAAATGTGTCATATCATGTCTCAGACTTATTCCAAAACCTGCAGGTGTGCAAACTGTAAACACAATTGCCAATTTGCCCTCGCCCTTTTTGTAGTTTGTTAGTAGTTTGAAAGATCCGTCCATGCAGGTTGTGATTTGGAATCACTCAGTGTGGTACAAACTAGCCTGCTCATTATGGCCGAGCTCTAGTTGGGCTGCTGCTCGTTTGGAGAGGAGAGAGGAGGAGAGGAGATGAGTGGGGAGAGAGGAGAAATAAGAGAGGAGAGGAGAAAGTAGAGGGGAGGAGAGGGGAGAAAGATGAGAGGAGAAAGGAGAGGAGATGAAGGGGAAAAGGAGAGAGGAGAAGATGGGAGAGGAGAGAAGAGGAGAGAAGAGGAACGGAGAGGAGAAAGGAGATGAGAAAAGTGAAGAGGACAGGACAGGAGAAGAGGAAAGGAGAGGAGAAAGGAGCGGAGAGAGGAGACAGGAAAAATGAGAGCAGAGAAGAGGAGAAAGGAGAGGTGAAAAGAGGAGAAAGGAAAGGAGAGGAGAAAGGAGATGAGAGGAGATAGGAGGCTGGATGTGGGGGAGCCATGCTCCACACTGTGGTGTTGGGATGACAAAAGTATTGTCTAATGAGAGACTGGCTGGCTTTAATTAACTCACCCTCACTATGAACATCCTAGTACCAGGAAGAGAAGTCACACTTGTTGCTGTGTTGGATCCCTCCCATGGACAGCATGGGGAGTCTTTTCATGTTCATTTGTCTGTTTACTTGTTTGATTATTTATTTGTTTGACTGTTTATTTGTTTGATTATTTATTTGTTTGATTGTTTATTGTATGCTCATCAGGCTGTGGTGTGTGGTTGTAGTTAATTGATCTTGTATGGGTTTTAATGTCCATGTCTTTCATGGGCATGTCTTTGTGAATTAAACCTCACTTGCAAAGGCAATACGTTACCACTAGCTGCGCCCTAGTGTCCTCTCTGCGGTGCATTTACTGAACAGTAGTGTAATGGTCATGGAGTTGTAGACTGACTGGTTCAGTGGAAACGGTTCAGTGGAAACAGTTCAGTGGAAACGGAAAGTGCTCATCACTAAGTGTGTGTGTGTAGCCCAGGTGGTGTGCTGTGACAGCATTATTAAGACGTCCTCTTTGACAGGACCGACCACGGCAGACAAGGTGGTCACACTCCCCTCCTCGGGTTCAGAGTTCAGTTTACCAAGGAGGTAGAGAACCTCAATCAAATTACCCATCTGAAGCCGCACAACGTAATTATACGGGACTCTGTATAAATTGGCGAGAGCAAATAATTGCTGTGATTGATTAAAACACTAATTAGATTAACATTATATAGAGTTGAGGGTTTGCGTCGCAAATGGCACCCTGTTCCCTACATAGTGCACTACTTTTGACCAGAGCACTATGGGCACTACTTTTGACCAGAGCCCTATGAGCGCTGGTAAAATGAAGTGCACTATAAAGGGAATAGGGTGCCATTTGAGACACATTCGAGCTCTCCCCAGGTTATTTGCATATCCTTTATCTGCCGGATGTGTCAACAAAGGAGGTGCTTTCACATGGAAAACATAGTGAATTAATTTATGAACAGTTTTTCATAACATTTTGTTCTTCCTGTAAAATGAGTCCTGTCAAATTTCAATTAAACCTCAAAATGATTTCCTCTTAAGGCAGAGGAAGGAAGGTTCAACAGGAGTTTTATAATTCTATTTCGGTTATTCAACTCTTGCAAAAAGAGATATAACTCAGAGAATTCAGACAGAGAAGATGCTTATTGCTAGTTCAGTACGAGAGGTAAATAAACCTTTAGGTAAATCTACCTGTACTTGTTATCTACTAATCTATTTCTACTCGATCTAATTGGTTAATAACTTGCACTGTTAGATTATATTGAGGAAAAATGTACTGATAGAAAGACATCTAATAATGTCCTTCATGGTCTTGACCTTGTTTTGTAGACACTTATTTTCTAGACAGTAGAGATCTGTCTGTGAATTCATCCCAAATGGCTCCCTATTGCCTATATAGTGTACTATAGGCTTCTATCAAAAGTAGTGCACTATATAGGGAACAGGGTGCTATTTGGAACGCAGACATGGCCTGTCTGTTTCCTCTGGGAGTGACGGCTGCTTCTCTTACTGCCACCTCCTCCACACATTCTACTGTAAGAGTGATTGACGCCTCTGTCTCACAAATGCTGCTGTTTCTCCCCTTCACAGTTCGCCAGAAGGATGCAGTGGAGAAGGAGGCCAAGGTGATCATTCTGGAGGCTGGAATCACAGATGTAAGTTCCCTTCTTTCTATGGGTTTGACTCAAATGACACCCTATTCCCTATGTAGTGCATTCGTTTTGACCAGGGCCCATAGGGCAGGTAGTGCCTCCAATAGGGCCCATATTCTCTGGTTAACAGTAGTGCAGTATATAGGGAATAGAGTTCCATTTGGAAAGCAGCCATGATCTCAGACTGTGAGATTATTTTTGATAGTTTAAATTGTCCTATGTCATTTATTTTAGTGTTTTCCTCGTGGGGTGCTACAGCAAAGCACCATGGGTGAAGAAGTACACTTTCCTTAGAGCATAATTAAATATTTTGACAGATTCTGTGTGAAAGAGAAATAGTGACCGTAGCGCAAACAAACTGACTAATTCTTTATTTTCTGTGCTCGGCACTTATAAAGCACCTTTATGCACCAGTTGCAAAAGCACCGTTACCGAGCCTCCATTCTTAGGACCCACTCTGACTGGCTGGCTCTCCTGGGCTCCACTCGTGAACATTACCATTCTCTGCTACCTCTCTATTAAATACGCTGTGGAGTGTCTCTCCTCTCTCTGTTATTGATTCAGCAGTAATTCTGCCTCAATGACTGTGTCACATTCACACCGTCAATCAAAATGGCAGGGATGAGCTCAACGCGTCTGGTGAGAGAGACAGAGATGAGAGCGAGGGAGGAGGGAATTCAATACCTAGCCAGAATGGACCCTATTATCACCAATTGAACTGCTGTTGTGAGAGAGAAGGGTTGTGTCCCAAATGGCACCCTATTCCCTATGAAGGACACTACTTTTGACCAGGCCCATAGGGGTCTGGTAAAAAGTACTGCACTATGTGGGGAATAGGGTACATTTGGGACACAAATAAGGCATATTCAGATAATGTCTGGTGCTGCACTGCTACTGCTGCCCCCATCTCCCACTCCTTGGCCTTGCATTGGTCAGGTAGAGAGTTACTCCATTTCACCATTCTGTTCTGAGATGGATTCTCTCAGAACACTGAGATTGATTGATATCTACTGTGATCAGATAGGGGAGAGTGAGTTAGGTTTTTGCAAAGTGCCCACCTTCAAGATTTTTGAATTGTACATATGTTCTGTTGGACATCTTTTACGCATTATAGATTGTATGAGTCAAAACAGGTGATGGTGGCCAAAGTACCCATTTAATTCAGTAATAACTGAGTTTTAAATAGAACAGAAATACACATCTATTGTTATAGCTTGCTGTGTTTTTACATTAGCCAACTCGAGCATCGGTTGTATCCCAAAAGGAACCTTTTCCCTACATAGTGCTCTCCTTTGGACCAGAGCCCTATGGGGGCAGTACATAGGATAATAGGGTACCACTTGGGACACAAACCTTGTTGTTTCCACACTTCTTCTACATGGGTCCAATTATGAGTGGAGTGAGATAAGGAGTCTGGGCAGAACTCAGATTATAATTGTCCTGGAGTAGTTTCCACTAATCCCAGTCAGTCCCTTGTGCTGCAACGCTGTTTTGTTCAGCTTGAATTGTTCTCCTTCCAATCTATTCTCAAAACGGTGTTTTAGACAGCCGTGGAAGGAATTAATCAAAGAGAAAACACAGGAGCGTGGTTAGATAGCCCCGCACAGCTATTTTAATTGATTACAACCGTCGTGGCTAGGGCTCTCTCCTCTGAGAGACTGGTTTGCATCCCAATTGGACTCTATTCCCTAGTAGTGCACAACTTTTGACCAGGGACCTTGATAAAAGAAGTGCACTAAATAGAGAATAGGGTGCCATTTGGGACGAAACCACTGACGGCACACCTCTGTCCAAAAAGAAGGATTAAAGCTGTCTGTTGTGGCTTTAGGACTCTAAAGACAATACGGCTGGATGCCTTTATTGTGCTTCTGCCTCCTGATGACATGTTATAATTGTTTTGCTAGTGAGAAACAGACAAACATTGGTTGCATTTGAAATAAATACAAATAAAACACAGATTATTTAATGATATGTCTGTTTACTATGCCACTTTGTTTACATACCCTACATTACTCATCTCATATGTATATACTGTACTCTATACCATCTACTCCATCTTGCCTATGCCGTTCTGTACCATAACTCATTCATATATCTTTATGTACATATTCTTTATCCCTTTACACTTGTGTGTATAAGGAAGTAGTTGTGAAATTGTTAGGTTCGATTACTCGTTGGTTATTACTGCATTGTCGGAACTAGAAGCACAAGCATTTCGCTACACTCGCATTAACATCTGCTAACCATGTGTATGTGACATAAATTTGATTTGATTTTATAAAACATTTTACATTGATTTCCAATACCTAGATGCCCTATCGAAAACCTTTGGAATATTGGAATATTTACAGTTGTTCATTAATGTGGATGATCGAGACCCATTTCAATGGATCAAGAGACAGTACTTCAGACAACATCTGTTTACAGGCATACAGACATGATCTCAGCTCATTTTCATTACAAAAAGAGCTACAAAAAACGATTGGAACATCAGAGTGATGGAGAGAGAATTCTGCATCTATTGTAATAGATATTCAAATGTATCTATGTGAAAATGTAATCAAGAACCTATTGAAGTGCTGGCCCCTTTTTATGCTCAAGACACAGCATCCAAATGCGATTTGATATGGTAATGAGGCCCAGGGTGCATCCAAATGAGCCTGGTCACAAGCAGTGCGTCATAGGGAATAGGATGCCATTTGGGACACATCCCCACAGTGAGGCCTGTCGGCCAGGAGCATGCTGGGGCAGCTCACGAGGTGTTCACCGCATCAGATGCTGCTCCTGGATTGCTGTGCTGCTGTTGCGCATAACTATAAATACAACGGCTGGGTGACTCTCACAGTTCAATACCAAACAGACTCACATATACTCTCCATCTATCTGTCTCGATCTCTTAATCTCTCCATCTCTCACTTTCTCTGTCTCTCTGTCTCTCTCTCTCATTTCTGTGTCATCACAGTATTTAAGAGCTGTAATGCAAAGAGTTGTACTGTACTTGTCAGCTCGTTCAAAATGATCTGCACTCATACCATCTTAGCAGGACTCACTGTTGGTAGTGACATATTTGTTTTGGTTCTGTAATGTGTAATGTATGTACTCATAGGGTCCATTATTTGTCCACTAAACAACCCTCACAACTCACTATTTCCATTATTGCAAGGGGGAGGGAAGGATATAGGAATGGAGGGAGGGATGTAGGAATGGAGGGAGGGATGTAGGTAGGTAGGGAGGGAGGGATGTAGGTAGGGAGAGAGGGATCTAGGAAGGAAGGGAGGGATGTAGGGAGTGAGGGATGCAGGTAGGAAGAGAGGGATGTAGGAAGGGAGGGAGGGAGGGATGTAGGGATGTAGGAACGGAGTGAGGGATGTAGGTAGGGAGGGATGTAGGAAGGGAGGGAGGGATGTAGGTATGGAGGGAGGGATGTAGGTAGGTAGGGAGGGAGGGGATGTAGGAAGGGAGGGAGGGATGTAGGTACAGAGGGAGGGATGTAGGTAGAGAGGGAGGGAGGGGGGGTGTAGGAAGGGAGGGATATAGGTAGGTAGGGAGGGAGGGAGTGAGGGAGGTAGGGAGGGATGTAGGGAGGGAGGGATGTAGGGAGGGAGAGATGTAGGTACCGAGGGATGGATGTAGGGAGGGAGGGAGGGAGGGCATACTGAGCTAAACCAAGAGAAAGGAGCTGAACATTGTGAGCTCATGGAGGGAGGGAGGGAGGGAGGGAGTAGTTGAGCAGTGTGAGCTCATTCCTGACCTTTAGAGCAGGTGGTTCCTGGGGCTGTTCCGGTCGGAGGTATGAGGAGACAGTTTGTAATCATCAACTCCCTTCCTTCTGCTCTGTGAGAGCATTAAGGCTCATTATGTGACTCAGGATGGGATCTCATCAGATGCATTCGGCAGAAAAACATCCACAAAAATACAGGTTCGGAAAGGAGCTGTTGGAGACAGGAGGTTGATATAGGAGGAAGTGCCGCTCATGATTGCAAAATGAAAGGAAATGTGTTTGGAAAGGCTTTAGTATGTAAGCATACATTGAATGAACACTGACATACACACTTCATGTCAAATATGGAATGCAGAATTCAGCAGTAGTTGTAGATTACCTGCTTTAATAGAATGGTCTACAGTGGAACACAATGCAGCTGACATAATGATGCTTGACATCTACCTTCAGCCCTCTGCATTTGTGTGACTGTGCATATACTGCGTACTGCACCGGCAGACATAGACATGGCTCACCCAATCCCCACTGGGCTCCAGCATCCCCCTACTCACCCCAACCCCACTGCGCTCCAGAATCCCCCTACTCACCCAATCCCCACTGGGCTCCAGCATTCCCCTACTCACCACAACCCCACTGGGCTCCAACATCCCCCTACTCACCCAATCCCCACTGGGCTCCAACATCCCCCTACTCACCCAATCCCCACTGGGCTCCAGCATCCCCCTACTCACCCAATCCCCACTGGGCTCCAGCATCCCCCTACTCACCCAATCCCCACTGGGCTCCAACATCCCCCTACTCACCCCAACCCCACTGGGCTCCAGCATCCCCCTACTCACCCAATCCCCACTGGGCTCCAGCATCCCCCTACTCATCCCAACCCCACTGGGCTCCAGCATCCCCCTACTCATCCCAACCCCACTGGGCTTCAGCATTCCACTACTCACCCCAACCCCACTGGGCTCCAGCATCCCCCCACTCACCCCAACCCCACTGGGCTCCAGCATCCCCCTACTCACCCCAACCCCACTGGGCTCCAGCCTCCCACTACTCACCCCAACCCCACTGGGCTCCAGCATCCCCCTACTCACCCCAACCCCACTGGGCTCCAGCATCCCCCACTCACCAAAATCACACTGGCACCAGTCAGCCTCCAAGCTAATGGGAACCATTATAGCCGACACAGTGTGTGGTGCTCTCACCTTAGCCAGATGCTAGAAACCTCATGCTGATTGCAAGTAATATTGCCACGTGATAGACAGAGGTCATGAAGCTTGTTGATTTTGTTTGAATTGAGGAGTAAGTGAAGAATGTTTTATTTATATATACACTGCTCAAAAAAATAAAGGGAACACTAAAATAACACATCCTAGATCTGAATGAATGAAATATTCTTATTAAATACTTTTTTCTTTACATAGTTGAATGTGCTGACAACAAAATCACACAAAAATCATCAATGGAAATCAAATTTATCAACCCATGGAGGTCTGGATTTGGAGTCACACTCAAAATTAAAGTGGAAAACCACACTACTGTCCTTAAAGTGGAAAAGTGGAAAAGTGGAAAACTACACACTATGTCCTTAAAACAAGTCAAAATGAGGCTCAGTAGTGTGTGTGGCCTCCACGTGCCTGTATGACCTCCCTACAACGCCTGGGCATGCTCCTGATGAGGTGGTGGATGGTCTCCTGAGGTCCCCTCACAGACCTGGACTAAAGCATCCGCCAACTCCTGGACAGTCTGTGGTGCAACGTGGCGTTGGTGGATGGAGCGAGACATGATGTGCCAGATGTGCTCAATTGGATTCAGGTCTGGGGAACAGGCGGTCCATAGCATCAATGCATTCCTCTTGCAGGAACTGCTGACACACTCTAGCCACATGAGGTCTAGCATTGTCTTGCATTAGGAGGAACCCAGGGCCAACCGCACCAGCATATGGTCTCACAAGGGGTCTGAGGATCTCATCTCGGTACCTAATGGCAGTCAGGCTACCTCTGGCGAGCACATGGAGGGCTGTGCGGCCCCCCAAAGAAATGCCACCCCACACCATGACTGACCCACCACCAAACCGGTCATGCTGAAGGATGTTGCAGGCAGCAGAACGTTCTCCACGGCGTCTCCAGACTGTCACGTCTGTCATATGTGCTCAGTGTGAACCTGCTTTCATCTGTGAAGAGCACAGGGCGCCAGTGGCGAATTTGCCAATCTTGGTGTTCTCTGGCAAATGCCAAATGTCCTGCACAGTGTTGGGCTGTAAGCACAACCCCCACCTGTGGACGTCGGGCCCTCATACCACCCTCATGGAGTCTGTTTCTGACCGTTTGAGCAGACACATACACATTTGTGGCCTGCTGGAGGTCATTTTGCAGGGCTCTGGCAGTGCTCCTCCTGCTCCTCCTTGCACAAAGGCGGAGGTAGCGGTCCTGCTGCTGGATTGTTGCCCTCCTACGGCTTCTTCCACGTCTCCTGATGTACTGGCCTGTCTCCTGGTAGCACCTCCAGGCTCTGGACACTACGCTGACAGACACAGCAAACCTTCTTGCCACAGCTCGCATTGATGTGCCATCCCGGATGAGCTGCACTACCTGAGCCAGTTGTGTGGGTTGTAGACGCCGTCTCATGCTACAACTAGAGTGAAAGCACCGCCAGCATTCAAAAGTGACCAAAACATCAGCCAGGAAGCATAGGAACTGAGAAGTGGTCTGTGGTCCCCACCTGCAGAACCACTCCTTTATTCGGGGTGTCTTGCTAATTGCTTATAATTTCCACCTGTTGTCTATTCCATTTGCACAACAGCATGTGAAATGTATTGTCAATCAGTGTTGCTTCCTAAGTGGACAGTTTGATTTCACAGAAGTGTGATTGACTTGGAGTTACATTGTGTTGTTTAAGTGTTCCCTTTATTTTTTTGAGCAGTGTGTGTATATATATATATATATTCATTTGACTTCAACACATACACACTTTATTTTAAGAATGTGAAATGTCAGAATAATAGTAGAGAGAATGATTTATTTCAGCTTGTATTTCTTTCATCACATTCCCAGTGGCTCAGAAGTTTACATACACTCAATTAGTATTTGATAGCATTGCCTTTAAATTGTTTAACTTGGGTCAGACGTTTCGGGTAGCCTTCCACAAGCTTCCCACAATAAGCTGGGTGAATTTTGATGCATTCCTCCAGAAAGAGCTGGTGTAACTGAGTCAGATTTGCAGGCCTCCTTGCTGGCACATGCTTTTTCAGTTCTGCCCACAAATGTTCTATGGGATTGAGGTCAGGGCTTTGTGATGGCCAATCCAATACCTTGACTTTGTTGTCCTTAAGCCATTTTGCCATAACTTTGGAAGTATGCTTGGGGTCATTGTCCATTTGGAAGACCCATTTGCGACCAAGCTTTCACTTCCTGACTGATGTCTTGACATGTTGCTTCAATATATCCACAAAAAATGTATTGCCATCTATTTTGTGAAGTGCACCAGTCCCTCCTGCAGCAAAGCACCCCCACAACATGATGCTGCCACCCCGTGCTCCACATTTGGGATGGTGTTCTTCGGCTTGCAAGCATCCCCCTTTTTCCTCCAAACATAACGATGGTCATTATGGCCAAACAGTTCTATTTTTGTTTCATCAGACCAGAGGACATTTCTCCAAAAGTACGATCTTTGTCCCCATGTGCAGTTGCAAACCGTAGTCTGGCTTTTTATGGCAGTTTTGGAGCAGTGGCTTCTTCCTTGCTGAGCGGCCTTTCAGGTTATGTCGATATAGGACTCGTTTTACTGTGGATATAGATAGTTTTGTACCTGTTTCCTCCAGCATCTTCACAAGGTCCTTTGCTGTTGTTCTGGGATTGATTTGTACTTTTCGCACCAAAATACATTCATGTGGCGGTCTCCAATTTTTTTTCTGAGGTCGTGGCTGATTTCTTTTGATTTTCCCATGTCAAGCAAAGAGGTACTGAGTTTGAATGTAGGCCTTGAAATACATCCACAAGTGCACCTCCAATTGACTCAAATGATGTCAATTAGCCTATCAGAAGCTTCTAAAGCCATGACATCCTTTTCTGGAATTTTCCAAGCTGTTTAAAGGCACAGTTAACTTAGTGTATGTAAACTTCTGACCCACTGGAATTGTGATACAGTGAATTATAAGTGAAATAATCTGTCTGACAGCAATTGTTGGAAACATTACTTGTGTCATGCACAAAGTAGATGTCCTAACCGACTTGCCAAAACTATAGTTTGTTAACAAGAAATTTGTGGCGTGGTTGAAAACTGAGTTTGAATGATTCCAACCTAAGTAAATGTAAACTTCTGACTTCAACTGTAGCTCATGATTCCTCTCCAATACAAAGCCATGCTAGTACAATATTACAAAATGTCTGTCCCAAATGGCACCCTATTTCCTTAATAATGCGCTACTTTTGACGAGAGCTCTATGGGTCCTGGTCAAAAGTTGTGCACTTAATGGGTAACAGGGTGCTATTTGGGATGCATCCATGGTGTAGAGAACCAGAGATAACTACAGTTGTTATGGATTAGCTTCTTTCACTGTACTCATGCCAGGAGAGACATTGCTTGGGGCCTTTAAACCATGTATGATGATATGCTTTTTGGTAGTGAGATGGAAGAAGAGCCATGTGATCCTAACTGACAGTCTGCTGTACAGTACAGTAGTCCTCTGACATTGACAGGACCTGACTGAGCTATATAGTCTGCTTCAATGGTCATATACAGTACTATGATGTGAAGCTCTACCTCCTCCCTCAGCCGTCCATCCCCCTATCCCTGCATCCCTCCCAGCAACCCCTACTTTCCTCCATCCATCTGTCTCCCTCCCTGTACCCATTTCGCCCTCCATCTCCCTCTCCCTTACTAGAATGTGATCCACTGCTTTTTACTTAGAATCACTAATCATGTTGTGACATTAATTTTATATCAACATGTTATTGTTTTTCTATTGTGTCTCTATTTTATTTTAATAAGATGAACCTCACAACGTAGTCTCGCTCTTTTAAGTATAATTGAAATGAGAAACTATATACAGTAAATTAAGTGATAAATAGTGGAACTTTGTTCATTTGTAGGCTGATACTGTTGTTGTTTTACGTGTACATTTAATACATTGCTTTAGTCATAATCTTGTTGATTGTCTCCCTTTATCTGGAAATTGAGTCATTTTTAATCAGAGCATGCAGTGTGTGCTTAACAATTAGCTGGAGTTCTTTTTCCCTTTAGCGTATTACTGGTGTCTGCTATATTCCCTACCTGATCAAACACAGTACGATTTCTACTTCTCTATTATGATTAGTAATTGTCACTTCCTGTGCTCGCCAGCCATTTCCCCAACATCACATGTACTATTACTTTTCAAAAACACTCTCCTCTGGAGTAGAGAGAGACAGAGAGAAAGAGAAAGACAGAGAGAGATATACTATACTAAAACTCTTTAAAATCATCCTTAGCTCTGGCATCTTCCCCAATATTTGGAACCAAGGACTGATCACCCCAATCCACAAAAGTGGAGACAAATTTGACCCCAATAACTACCGTGGAATATGCGTCAACAGTAACCTTGGGAAAATCCTCTGCATTATCATTAACAGCAGACTCGTACAATTCCTCAATGAAAACAATGTACTGAGCAAATGTCAAATTGGCTTTTTACCAAATTACCGTACAACCGACCATGTATTCACCCTGCACACCCTAATTGACAACCAAACAAACCAAAACAAAGGCAAAGTCTTCTCATGCTTTGTTGATTTTTAAAAAAGCCTTCGACTCAATTTGGCATGAGGGTCTGCTATACAAATTGATGGAGAGTGGTGTTGGGGGTAAAACATATGACAAAATCCATGGACACAAACAACAAGTGTGCAGTTAAAATTGGCAAAAAATACACATATTTCTTCACACAGGGGCGTGGGGTGAGACAGGGATGCAGCTTAAGCCCCACCCTCTTCAACATATACAGTGCCTTGCGAAAGTATTCGGCCCCCTTGAACTTTGCGACCTTTTGCCACATTTCAGGCTTCAAACATAAAGATATAAAACTGTATTTTTTTGTGAAGAATCAACAACAAGTGGGACACAATCATGAAGTGGAAGGACATTTATTGGATATTTCAAACTTTTTTAACAAATCAAAAACTGAAAAATTGGGCGTGCAAAATTATTCAGCCCCTTTACTTTCAGTGCAGCAAACTCTCTCCAGAAGTTCAGTGAGGATCTCTGAATGATCCAATGTTGACCTAAATGACTAATGATGATAAATACAATCCACCTGTGTGTAATCAAGTCTCCGTATAAATGCACCTGCACTGTGGTAGTCTCAGAGGTCGGTTAAAAGTGCAGAGAGCATCATGAAGAACAAGGAACACACCAGGCAGGTCCAAGATGCTGTTGTGAAGAGGTTTAAAGCCGGATTTGGATACAAAAAGATTTCCCAAGCTTTGAACATCCCAAGGAGCACTGTGCAAGCGATAATATTGAAATGGAAGGAGTATCAGACCACTGCAAATCTACCAAGACCTGGCCATCCAGGAGAAGACTGATCAGAGATGCAGCCAAGAGGCCCATGATCACTCTGGATGAACTGCAGAGATCTACAGCTGAGGTGGGAGACTCTGTCCATAGGACAACAATCAGTCGTATATTGCACAAATCTGGCCTTTATGGAAGTGGCAAGAAGAAAGCCATTTCTTAAAGATATCCATAAAAAGTGTCGGTTAAAGTTTGCCACAAGCCACCTGGGAGAGACACCAAACATGTGGAAGAAGGTGCTCTGGTCAGATGAAAACAAAATTGAACTTTTTGGCAACAATGCAAAACGTTATGTTTGGCGAAAAAGCAACACACCATCCCCACTGTCAAACATGGTGGTGGCAGCATCATGGTTTGGGCCTGCTTTTCTTCAGCAGGGACAGGGAAGATGGTTAAAATATATGGGAAGATGGATGGAGCCAAATACAGGACCATTCTGGAAGAAAACCTGATGGAGTCTGCAAAAGACCTGCGACTGGGACGGAGATTTGTCTTCCAACAAGACAATGATCCAAAACATAAAGCAAAATCTACAATGGAATGGTTCAAAAATAAACATATCCAGGTGTTAGAATGGCCAAGTCAAAGTCCAGACCTGAATCCAATCGAGAATCTGTGGAAAGAACTGAAAACTGCTGTTCACAAATGCTCTCCATCCAACCTCACTGAGCTCGAGCTGTTTTGCAAGGAGGAATGGGAAAAAATGTCAGTCTCTCGATGTGCAAAACTGATAGAGACATACCCCAAGCGACTTACAGCTGTAGTCGCAGCAAAAGGTGGCGCTACAAAGTATTAACTTAAGGGGGCTGAATAATTTTGCACTCCCAATTTTTCAGTTTTTGATTTGTTAAATAAGTTTGAAATATCCAATAAATGTCGTTCCACTTCATGATTGTGTCCCACTTGTTGTTGATTCTTCACAAAAAAATACAATTTTATATCTTTATGTTTGAAGCCTGAAATGTGGCAAAAGGTCGCAAAGTTCAAGGGGGCCGAATACTTTCGCAAGGCACTGTATATCAACGAATTGGCGCGGGCACTAGAAAAGTCTGTAGCACCTGGCCTCACCTTACTAGAATCTGAAGTCAAATGTCTAATGTTTGCTGATGATCTGGTGCTTATGTCGCCAACCAAGGAGGGCCTACAGCAGCACCTAGATCTTCTGCACAGATTATGTCAGACCTGGGGCCTAACAGTAAATCTCAGTAAGACCAAAATAATGGTGTTCCAAAAAAGGTCCAGTCGCCAGGACCACAAATACAAATTCCATCTAGACACTGTGGCCCTTGAACACACACAAAACTATATATATACCTCGGCCTAAACATCAGCGCCACAGGTAACTTCCACAAAGCTGTGAACGATCTGAGAGACAAGGCAAGAAGGGCATTATATGCCATCAAAAGGAACATAAATTTCAACATACCAGTTAGGATCTGGCTAAAAATACTTGAATCAGTCATAGAGCCCATTGCCCTTTATGGTTGTGAGGTCTGGGGTCCGCTCACCAACGAAGACTTCACAAAATGGGACAAACACCAAATTGAGACTCTGCATGCAGAATTCTGTAAAAATATCCTCCGTGTACAACGTAGAACACCAAATAATGCATGCAGAGCAGAATTTGGCCGATACCCACTAATTATCAAAATCCAGAAAAGAGCCGTTAAATTCTACAACCACCTAAAAGGAAGCGATTCCCAAACCTTCCATAACAAAGCCATCACCTACAGAGAGATGAACCTGGAGAAGAGTCCCCTAAGCAAGCTGGTCCTGGGGCTCTGTTCACAAACACATCCCACAGAGCCCCAGGACAGCAGCACAATTAGACCCAACCAAATCATGAGAAAACAAAAAGACAATTACTTGACACATTGGAAAGAATTAACAAAAAAAACTTAGCAAACTAGAATGCTATTTGGCCCTAAACAGAGAGTACACAGTGGCAGAATACCGACCACTGTGACTGACCCAAACTTAAGGAAAGCTTTGACTATGTACAGACTCAGTGAGCATAGCCTTGCTATTGAGAAAGGCCGCCGTAGGCAGACATGGCTCTCAAGAGAAGACAGGTTATGTGCTCACTGCCCACAAAATGAGGTGGAAACTGAGGTGCACTTCCTAACCTCCTGCCCAATGTATGACCATATTAGAGAGACATATTTCCCTCAGATAATACAGATCCACAAATAATTTTGAAAACAAAACCAATTTTGATAAACTCCCATATCTACTGGGTGAAATTCCACAGTGTGCCATCACAGCAACAAGATTTGTGACCTGTTGCCACAAGAAAATGGCAACCAGTGAAGAACAAACACCATTGTAAATACAACCCATATTTATGTTTATTTATTTTCCCTTGTGTACTTTAACCATTTGTACATTGTACAACACTGTATATTAATATATACAGTTGTAATGTCTTTATTGTTTCGAAACTTCTGTATGTGTAATGTTTAATGTACATTTTTATTGTTTATTTCACTTTTGTATATTATCTACCTCACTTGCTTTGGCAATGTTAACACGTTTCCCATGCCAATAAAGCCCCTTAAATTGAATTGAATTGAATTGAGAGAGAAAGATAGAGAGAGAGAGACATATAGAGAGAGACATATAGAGAGAGACATATAGAGAGAGAGAGAGACAGAGAGAGACATAGAGAGAGAGAGACATAGAGAGACACAGAGACATAGAGAGAGACATACAGAGACAGAGACGTAGAGAGAGAGAGACAAGGAGAGAGAGACAGAGACATAGAGAGACAGAGAGAGAGACATAGAGAGACATAGAGAGAGAGACATGTAGAGAGAGACATATAGAGAGAGAGAGACAGAGAGAGACATAGAGAGAGAGAGACAGAGAGAGACATAGAGAGAGAGAGACATAGAGAGACACAGAGACATAGAGAGAGACATACAGAGACAGAGACGTAGAGAGAGAGAGACAAGGAGAGAGAGACAGAGACATAGAGAGACAGAGAGAGACATATAGAGAGAGAGAGACAGAGAGAGACATAGAGAGAGAGAGACATAGAGAGACACAGAGACATAGAGAGAGACATACAGAGACAGAGACGTAGAGAGAGAGAGACAAGGAGAGAGAGACAGAGACATAGAGAGACAGAGAGAGAGACATAGAGAGACAGAGACATAAGGAGAGAGAGACAGAGACATAGAGAGACATAGAGAGAGACAGATGGAGAGAGAGACGGGGAGATAGAGAGAGATCTCCCTCCAGCTTAACCTTGGTAGCTTTTATCAACTAATTACTAAAAAGATTTCATCATTGATGATGGCAATGATGGCAATGATGGCAATACCACTATTCAGACCGCACCAGCAAACAGTCAATTTATCCCCCCCCCCCCCCAAAAAAAAATATCCTCTATTTCACAATGGACAGATTTATCATTAGGATCACAGTGAAAAGATTTAAACGTTGATGGAGTTTTATCTGTTTCCTCTCAAAGGGCATCTCTAAAATACACCCCTGTAGGATAGGAAGGTCTCTGTGGAGATGAGGCACATCTACTACCAAGAGACACATTTCAAATGAGTAGCTAATAATCAAATCTTTCCATTTTAATACACATAAACAACCAAAGTAGAACAGGCATGCCCCATGAAATGAGCAAAAGCCCAAATGTGATGGATGAATACCTGTCTGAGGTATCTGTCACAAGTGACTGATTGTGTATCAATTATAAATGCATAAGGAGAAATTTGATTAGAATGTTTTTTAAATTAAAATCGAAGGTTTAGGAGTTTCTCACCTCCCCTCCTCCCTTTCAGTCAATGACTAATGAAAGAAAGGCTTCAGCACATTTTTGTTTTAGTGGCAACATTTATTTGGAATATTATTCATTTTACATTTTCATATTTAAATGTATTTGAATTGCACATTGCTGAGCTAGAGCAAGATGGCTATACTGTGCTGTAAAATGCTTCTTAGACCTGAACAAAGTCTACAAATTCACATGCTCGCTTAAGGGTACAGAATCTTCATGTAAAAAGAGTATCAAGCTCAGAAGCTAATCCTAGTTTCTTATCCCTACACCCTGTCCTGACATTCCCCCATGTTGCTGTGTGTGTGTGTGTGCCAGCCCATTACCATTGGCCACCCTTCCTCAGATTAGCACTAATTAAACTGTGAAATCAGAGCCATTTCCTTAAGTCACTCAGTACACCATGAGACATGAGCCTGGCTAGAGAGAGGGGTGGCGAAGGGGACAGCTCGGGCTCAAGCACCCTGGCCCACTGCCACTCTCCCCTCCCTAACCCTCAGAGACATGTATGCATCCCAAATGGCACCCAATTCCGAGTAGTGAACTATACAGTTTAGTCATTAAGCAGACACTCTTATCCTGAGTGACTTACAGGAGCAATTAGGGTTAAGTACCTTGCTCAAGGGAACATCAACAGATTTTTCACCTTGTCGGCTCTGTGATTCGAACCAGCGACATCTTGGTTACCGGCCCAACGCCCATAACCGCTACATAGTGCAGGTAGCCTAGTGGTTAAGAGTGGTTTATGCCGGTAACCAAAAGGTTGCTGTTTTGAATCGCCATGCCGACTGTTGATGTGACCTTGAGCAAGGCACTTAACCCTAATTGCTCCTGTAAGTCGCTCTGGATAAGAGCGTCTGTCTGCTAAATGACTGTAATGTAGATACAGAGCCGTTTGGAAAGCATCCATAAGCTGCTTGCCTCGAAGACATTTTGATTTGAGGGCGGGTCAAACTGGTGTTTTGAGGGGTGGGGTGGGTGGGGTTGGGAGGGGCCCCAGGGAGTGGGGGTGAGGGGGGTGTTGTAGTCATGACAATAACATGGGCCTGTTCCAGAGGGGGTGCATCTAATGATGAATAATTATGCAAGCTTTTAGTGGTTTCCATTTTTTCCCCCTCCCGTTGTGAAAAATATGACCTCCCCCCTGACTCATAGTGTTTAAAAAAACAAAAATGACTTTGATAAATGGCGACAAAATTGTTGCGAAAAACGTGCAACAGTGTTTCCCTCTGGCTGTGTTAGGAGGCAATTTTGTTACTAGTGCTCTCAGGTCATTAGTGTATAATACTCACCCAGTTGGTGGTCTTCTTCTGCGCCTAATGTGGATAATAAGACAACGCCAGCGACATGCACACTACATTAATGACACTATGAGGGTCAGTTGATGAATACATGTCTGTACTAAGAGGTGGCCTATCCTATCTCAGTTACAGTGCGAGACAGTTAAGGAGTTCTCTGTAGCTCAGTTTGTAGAGCATGGCTTTATTTGGTTCGTGGGACCACCCATATGTAAAATGTATGCAAGCGTGACTGTAAGTCGCTTTGGATAAAAGCGTCTGCTAAATGCCATACACTACCGCGCTAAAGTTTTAGAACACCTACTCATTCAATGGTTTTTCTTTATTTTTACTATTTTCTACATTGTAGAATAATAGTGAAGACATCAACACTATGAAATAACACATATGGAATCATGTAGTAACCAAAAAAGTGTTAAACAAATCTAAATATATTTTATACTTGAGATTCTTCAAATAGCCTTTGCCTTGATGACAGTTTTGCACACTCTTGGCATTCTCTCTATATACATTGTATATAACAAATCATTATTTATTTTCCTCTTTGTTTCTGTAAGTTGAATTATATTTTAGCTTCATTTGAGAGTTATTGTATTCCTTCCTGTATTTCAGTGAGACTTCTCACATGTTTAGAATAGAATAGCATAATTTCTCCTTGGGTCCTGTATACAATATATGACTAACAGCTGAAACAGGCCACCTCACTGACAACAGCACAGCACATCCCTAGTGAAATGTATCCACATAGAGAGCCATCACGTTCAGCGGATAATGGAATTCCTTTCAAAGTTTTTCCGTTCACTCCGGCAGATACTTGTGTATTCAGTCAAAAGACACTTGGGAGGGAAAACGTCTTCTCCCAACAAGCAACTCTTTTCAGAATTCGAATTGTGTTCATACCGTACATAGAGCTTTTCAACATAGAGCATGCACTCCCACACACACATACACACACAACCCCCACCACACACACACACACACACCACCCCACACAGAACACACACACACCACTCCTCACACACAAACGTGGCAGTAACGGATGTGTGGGGGGGTTCAATCCGAAGGATAAGATGGGCAGTGACAGGCGTACCATTCACCTTGATCACCGGCATGTTGTTGGCTTTGATCTGTGCTGCATGCTAACGAATGGGCTTTTAGCTAGAGAATAATGAGGAAGACGCTTTTAACAAGCTCATCTTAGAGGAATATTGGTGATTACATGCAGTAGGATAGGCTGCTGTTGGAAACGAGCTTTGGAGGCTCAGTGCATGCTGTTGTTTGTGCGGATATGTATGTGTGACAGTGAGAACATTAGCAGTGTTGTTTCTCTTTCACTCACGCACACACATAATTCATACAATACCACAACACATATTTATTATTCATAGGTTTGTTTATTTGAGTGAAATGCCCCCATTCTATTTTGGCCTGTGTTTGGTAATGCAGAGTTAAAGAGGGCTGCAGGCGTTTTTATCTAGTGAAGAATGTAACTACAGTTGCTGAATGTACAGTGTAGATGCTATTAATGATTCATCACAATATTTCAAAGGCTGTAGCAAAATTGTGTTGTGCTTTATACAATACATATAATTACATTTCCATTGGACAACATCAGTAAGAATGTTGAAACACCCTTACTGTAGATGCGTTGTATAGAATTGACAAGACGTAGAATAGAAAATAGATGATGTATATTATTTGTGTTGGAGTTACCGAAGACCTTTGGCTGCAGTTTGGTTCTGCCACAACGCTTTCCTGACCAATTCACTCTGATTGTACCAGCCACCTGGCCAAGAAAGCAATGGCATTTTGAGGAGCTCTCTCTCTCTCTCTCTCTTTGTCTGTGAATACACAGAGACATTTTTTTCTTCCCTGGGCATCAAAACAACCTTTCTTTTCTCTTTTCTCCCTGCCATCAATAGGAGCGGCAGCTGACTCTTCAAGCTCAATGCATCACGTTTGTCTGCCTCCACAGCAATCACCTTCATCACGAATCAGTCTCAGACAGGGAGAATGCCTCAAAGCCTCTAAAATGAATTGTCTCTTTTTGTTCGAGGCAGACTGAGGGGATTGTGATAACAATAAGGTCCCCCACAATTATACTCTTTTTTTTTTTTTTTTTTACATCTGGTACCACCACTACTACTATTTGTGCCACTTCTACGACTAGTGCCACCACTACTTCCACCAATACCTACTACTACTTCTACTGCTACTACTTCTACCACTACTTATTCTACCAATACTACTTCTACTAACATTACTACTTCTACCTCTAGTACTACCACTACTACCACAAATACTTCTACCACTAATACTTCTACCACTACTTATTTTACCACTACTACTTCTACTACCATTACTACCACTACTACTACCACTACTTCTACTACCACTACTACTACCATTACTACCACTACTACTTCTACTACCATTACTACCACTACAACTTCTACTACCATTACTACCACTACTACTACTACTACTACTACTACTGCCACTACTCCCACTACTACTTCTACCACTAATACAACTACTTATTCTGCCAATACTACTACTACTACCATTACTACCACTTCTACTACTACTTCTACCACTAATACGTCTACCACTACTTATTCCACCACTACTACTTCTACTACCACTACTACTACCATTAATAGTTCTACCACTACTACTACCACTACCACTCCCACTACCACTACCACCAACACCACTATCACTATTACTACTACTACCACTATCACTAATATCACTACTACCAGTACTACTACTACCAGTACTACTATTACTACCACTACCACTACTACCACTACTACTACCACCATTACTACTACTACTACCACTACTACCACTACTACTACCACTACTACTACCACTAATACTTCTACCACTACTTATTTTACCACTACTACTTCTATTACCATTACTACCACTACTACTACTATTTCTACAACTTCTACCACTAATACAACTACTTCTTCCACCAATACTACTACCACTACTACTATTTCTTCTTCTACTACTACCACTACTACTTCTAATACTTCTACCACTACTTATTCTATCAATACTACTTCTACTAACATTACTACTTCTACCACTACTACCACCACTACTACTATCACTTCTACCACTACTACTACCACGAATACTTCTACCACTACTTATTCCACCACTACTACTACTACCACTACCACTACTACTTCTACCACTACTTCTACTACCACTACTACTTCTACTACCATTACTACCACTACTACTGACACTACCATTACTACTACTACCACTGCTACCACCACTACCACCACTAATACAACTACTTATTCTGCCAATACTACTACTACTACCATTACTACCACTACTACTTCTACTACCATTACTACCACTACAACTTCTACTACCATTACTACCACTACTACTACTACTACTACTACTGCCACTACTCCCACTACTCCCACTACTACTTCTACCACTAATACAACTACTTATTCTGTCAATACTACTACTACTACCATTACTACCACTTCTACTACTACTTCTACCACTAATACGTCTACCACTATTTATTCCACCACTACTACTTCTACTACCACTACTACTACCATTACTAGTTCTACCACTACTACTACCACTACCACTACTACTACCACTACCACCAACACCACTATCACTATTACTACTACTACCACTATCACTAATATCACTACTACCAGTACTACTACTACCAGTACTACTATTACTACCACTACTACCACTACTACTACCACCATTACTACTACTACTACCACTACTACCACTACTACTACCACTACTACTACCACTAATACTTCTACCACTACTTATTTTACCACTACTACTTATATTACCATTACTACCACTACTACTACTACCACTACTACTACTATTTCTACAACTTCTACCACTAATACAACTACTTCTTCCACCAATACTACTACCACTACTACTATTCTTCTTCTACTACTACCACTACTACTTCTAATACTTCTACCACTACTTATTCTATCAATACTAACATTACTACTTCTACCACTACTATCACTTCTACCACTACTACTACCACGAATACTTCTACCACTACTTATTCCATCACTACTACTACTACCACTACCACTACTACTTCTACCACTAATTCTACTACCACTACTACTTCTACTACCATTACTACCACTACTACTGACACTACCATTACTACTACTACCACTGCTACTACCACTACCACCACTAATACAACTACTTATTCTGCCAATACTACTACTACTACCACTTCTACTATTACTTCTACCACTAATACTTCTACCACTTCTACTACCATTACTACCACTACCACTACTACTACCACTACCACTACTACTACCACTACCACCAACACCACTATCACTATTACTACCACTACCACTACTACCAGTACTACTACTACCAGTAGTACTACTGCTACCACTACCACTACTACTTCTACCACTAATACAACTACTTATTCTGCCAATACTACTACTACTACCATTACTACCACTTCTACTATTACTTCTACCACTAATACTTCTACCACTTCTACTACCACTACTACTACCACTACTACTACCACTACCACCAACACCACTATCACTATTACTACCACTACCACTACTACCAGTACTACTACTACCAGTAGTACTACTGCTACCACTACCACTACTATTTCTTCTTCTACTACTACCACTACTACTTCTAATACTTCTACCACTACTTATTCTATCAATACTACTTCTACTAACATTACTACTTCTACCACTACTACCACCACTACTACTATCACTTCTACCACTACTACTACCACGAATACTTCTACCACTACTTATTCCACCACTACTACTACTACCACTACCACTACTACTTCTACCACTACTTCTACTACCACTACTACTTCTACTACCATTACTACCACTACTACTGACACTACCATTACTACTACTACCACTGCTACCACCACTACCACCACTAATACAACTACTTATTCTGCCAATACTACTACTACTACCATTACTACCACTTCTACTATTACTTCTACCACAAATACTTCTACCACTTCTACTACCATTACTACCACTACTACTACCACTACCACTACTACTACCACTACCACCAACACCACTATCACTATTACTACCACTACCACTACTACCAGTACTACTACTACCAGTAGTACTACTGCTACCACTACCACTACTATTTCTTCTTCTACTACTACCACTACTACTTCTAATACTTCTACCACTACTTATTCTATCAATACTACTTCTACTAACATTACTACTTCTACCACTACTACCACCACTACTACTATCACTTCTACCACTACTACTACCACAAATACTTCTACCACTACTTATTCCACCACTACTACTACTACCACTACCACTACTACTTCTACCACTACTTCTACTACCACTACTACTTCTACTACCATTACTACCACTACTACTGACACTACCATTACTACTACTACCACTGCTACCACCACTACCACTAATACAACTACTTATTCTGCCAATACTACTACTACTACCATTACTACCACTTCTACTATTACTTCTACCACTAATACTTCTACCACTTCTACTACCATTACTACCACTACTACTACCACTACCACTACTACTACCACTACCACCAACACCACTATCACTATTACTACCACTACCACTACTACCAGTACTACTACTACCAGTAGTACTACTGCTACCACTACCACTACTACTTCTACCACTAATACTATTACTTCTACCACTAATACTTCTACCACTTCTACTACCATTACTACCACTACTACTACCACTACTACTACCACTACCACCAACACCACTATCACTATTACTACCACTACCACTACTACCAGTACTACTACTACCAGTAGTACTACTGCTACCACTACCACTACTACTTCTACCACTAATACAACTACTTATTCTGCCAATACTACTACTACTACCATTACTACCACTTCTACTACTACTTCTACCACTAATACGTCTACCACTACTTATTCCGCCACTACTACTTCTACTACCACTACTACTACCATTACTAGTTCTACCACTACTACTACCACTACCACCACTACTACTACCACTACCACCAACACCACTATCACTATTACTACCACTACCACTACTACCAGTACTACTACTTCTACCACTAATACAACTACTTATTCTGCCAATACTACTACTACTACCACTACTAACACTACTACTACTACTACTACCACTACTACTTCTACTACCACTACTACTTCTACTACCATTACTACCACTACTACTTCTACTACCATTACTACCACTACTACTTCTACTACCATTACTACCACTACTACTACTACTACTACTACTACTACTTCCACTACTACCACTACTACTTCTACCACTAATACAACTACTTATTCTGCCAATACTACTACTACTACCATTACTACCACTTCTACTACTACTTCTACCACTAATACTTCTACCACTACTACTTCTACTACCATTACTACCACTACTACTACCACTACCACCAACACCACTATTACTACCACTACCACTACTACCAGTACCACTACTACCAGTAGTACTACTGCTACCACTACCACTACTACCACTACTACTACCACCACTACTACTACTACCACTACTAACACTACTACCACTACTAACACTACTACTACTACTACTATTACCACTACTACTACTACTACCACTACTACTACCACAAATACTTCTACCACTAATACTTCTACCACTACTTATTTTACCACTACTACAACTACTACCATTACTACCACTACCACTACTACTACTACCACTACTACTACCACTACTTCTACTACCACTACTACTTCTACTACCATTACTACCACTACTACTACTACTACTACTACTACTGCCACTACCATTACTACTACTACTACCACTACTACTACCACTACCCCTACTACTACTACCACTACTACCACTACTACTTCTACCACTAATACAACTACTTATTCTGCCAATACTACTACTACTACCATTACTACCACTTCTACTACTACTTCTACCACTAATACTTCTACCACTACTTATTCCACCACTACTACTTCTACTACCACTACTACTACCATTACTAGTTCTACCACTACTACTACCACTACCACTACCACCAACCCCACTATCACTATTACTACTACTACTACTATCACTAATATCACTACTACCAGTACTACTACTACCAGTACTACTACTACTACCACTACCACTACTACCACTACTACTACTACTACCACTACCACTACCACTACTACTACTACCACTACTACTACTACTTCTACCACTACTTATTTTACCACTACTACTTCTATTACCATTACTACCACTACTACTACTACCACTACTACTACTATTTCTACAACTTCTACCACTAATACCACTACTTCTTCCACCAATACTACTACCACTACTACTATTTCTACTTCTACCGCTACTACTACCACTACTACTTCTACCACTAATACTTCTACCACTACTTATTCTATCAATACTACTTCTACTAACATTACTACTTCTACCACTACTACTACCACTACTACTATCACTACTACTACCACGAATACTTCTACCACTACTTATTCCACCACTACTACTACTACCACTACCACTACTACTTCTACCACTACTTCTACTATCACTACTACTTCTACAACCATTACTACCACTACTACTACTACTACTGACACTACCATTACTACTACTACCACTGCTACCACCACTACCACTACTACTACTACCACTACTACCACTACTACTTCTACCACTAATACAACTACTTCTTCTGCCAATACTACTACTACTACCATTACTACCACTTCTACTACTACTTCTGCCACTAATAGTTATACCACTACTACTTCTACTACCATTACTACCACTACCACTACTACTACCACTACCACTACTACTACCACTACCACCAACACCACTATCACTATTACTACTACTACCACTACTACCAGTACTACTACTACCAGTAGTACTACTGCTACCACTACCACTACTACTACCACTACCACTACTACTACTACTACCACTAACACTACTACCACTACTACTACTACCACTACCCTTACTACTACCACCACTACTTCTACCACCACTACTACAACTACTACTACTACTATTACTACTACTACCACTACTACCACTACCAGTACCACTACTAATACTACTACCACCACTACTACAACTACACATGCTACCACTACCACTACTACTACTACTACTACCACTACTACCACTACCACTACTACCACTACCACTACTACTAGTACTACTACCACTAAATCCTACATTCTGGAAACAATTGATGCTTATAACCATGGAATAAAGGGTGTGACTGTGTAAGAATTGATCATTCATGATCATTTGATTCTTTATTTGAGAATTAATTGTGAGAAAATAACTATTATTCCAAGGTGGCCTTGTTATTTTATTCTCTTCTGCAAAGTGATGATCAAAATTGAAAGGATAGAGTATGTTTAAGATGTAAATTAAACCCTAACGTTATTAACCCTCTTTTTAAAAGGAATGATTATGTGAAAAACCAAGGTCTATGTGACCTGGGTTGTGAAATCAAGCACACAGCATGAAATGCTCTATTTGGGTTGAAATCCTGGAGACGCCTGTCAGACTACAGACTGAGCCTGAATCCAGCCAGTCTCTCCAGCGCACACACACACACACACACACACACACACACACACGCACGCACACACACACACACTGGTTATGTGGGCTTGCTTGTCATGCAATTTTCCACCTTGTGAAGTGAGCTTAGGTAGGTGTGTCTGTATCCCAAATGGCACCCTGTGTCCTATATAGTGCACTACTTTTGACCAGGGCTCACAAAAGTAAGGCACTATATAGGGAATAGGGAACCATTTGGGATGCAGACACACCTACCTAAGCTCACTTCACAAGGTGGAAAATTGAGCAGCGTGAAGAAGCACCCGGACTCCAGAGGAAAAAGGCTTCCTTAGCTTGCTTATTCTCTCTGTGTCCAAGCCTTTTCACTATCACTATAGAGCCTCTCTGCCCATATGAAATGCCTCGTCACAGTTGGTTTGTCAGCAGCAGAGAGAGGATGTGGAGGCCACTGGCCAGATGTTATTTATGCGTAATAATGTACTGTAGCCTATCTTGCAGGTGTCATTAAGGTTAGCTATGGGCCCTGGTCAAAAGTAGTGCACTATATAGGGAATAGGGTACCATTTGAGACATATTCAGGCTTTTGCGTTGCACGTTTGTTTTGATCGTAATACCAAGAGACACGGGGGGTTGTGGGGGATGGGAAATGAGTGGTGTCTAAAAGGTGGACAGATTAGTTTGGTGGTCCACTACTGAATTTGTGCTGTCAGCTTGGCAAAAGAAGTTACACTGAAACCTAGTTTTCCCATTGAAGGATATTAGTCTTGGTGCACAGTCTCTCATTTCACTGGTTAGGCTCAAACAAATGGAAATGTGAAAAGAAAACGAATTGCCGTAGCATCATGGACACGAGAGGTCAGGGAACTTACCGCTTTTGGTACCTCAGTCGGAGAGGAAGCTATTGGATAGTAAATAAATAAACATTCATACATTCCAATATATTTTCGCCTTTTTTAACTCTGTTTAATCCACCACATATGCTCTTCTTACTTTAGCGTTTTAAGATGCTGCTTAGAGCGAGAAAAACCCTGGGCTAGCCAGCCTATCCTAATGGAAAGCGTTTGCATGCTGCTAAGGGGGAAATGAGATATTGGAGCTGTAAGCTGTAGCTGGCTGTGGCGTCCTTTCTGTTTGTCCGATTGCAGCCCGGTGCAGAGTGAAAGCGCCCGGTTTTGTCCCTGTGCTGAGCCTGTCACCTCCAGCTGTCACACAGGAGAACAATGGACCAACACAGGAGGAGTTGGGCCTGAATAGAAAGATAAACTGAAGAGTCCTACCAAGTCTTGTCGTCTGCATTAGACAGGATCTCCTTCCCTCCTGTTCTAAGGCTGTGTCCCAAATGACACCCTTTCCCCTATATAGTGCACTACTTTTGACCAGAGGTGTGCACAATATTTTACCAGATGTCAAAAGTAGTGCAATGTGTAGGAAAAAGGATGCCATTTGTGATGTTCTTTAACCCTTTCTCTCCCCTCTGATCCACGTGCCCCCCCCCCCCTCCTGGTTTCTCAGACCCAGCCACCCAGCCTTCCTTCCCCCATGTTTTCTGCAGCTGTTGCCCTCCATAGGATCAGCCCTTTCTGTGATAATAACTAATTAGCAGTATGTGTTGATTGGTTTTTGGAGGGATGTTTGTTCCTGTGTGTACTGTAGCGAAATAAGTCTCTGCTCCCTCTCTCTACATACCTAGGTATTTTGAGGATAGGACACTGTGAGTCACTACTGCAGTGCATGGTCAAGGCTGGCAAATGCAATACCAAAATCAGATACATCGTTTTGTGTCGGCAGGACTGGCACAAGACAGCAGGAATGAATAATGGTTGTCAAGTTTTATTTTTAATGATGGAAATATATATATATATATATATTTTTTTTTACAGATGAATGATAAGGTAGGCTACAGTTAAGTAGCATAGTAGGCTTACTGTAAATCTGGGGATAACAGAGAGTACAGAGTAAGCTATAGCCTACAGTTGAACAACTAAAGGATGATTCTCAACCCATAGGAAAAAAAAACATATATATATATATATATATATATATATATATATATATATATATATATATATATATATATATATATACGTGTGTGGTTCAACCCATTTATTTCCAATAATTGAATATCCAAGAAAGAAACAAAATAAATATAAATATCCTAGTTAGGCTATTCCATAAGATAAGAAACCCCAAACAATTGTACAAATGAGAGGCAGGCAAGCGCAGGATCCATTCATATTCCCGACAAGCTTTTCAACAGCCAGCTCTGAGCTCTCCTCAAGCTTTCGCTACACAGTCGGCAACATGTGGAGGCATCACCATAGCAACCATTGGATGTGACATGTGGTACAGACAGGGACCCGAGGGCCGCTGAATATAAGGAGGGGCTCGATCCCCTACTTTGTCCAAAGCGAATAAATCATCACCCACACACATCTCCGCCACTCCTTTCCGCGGGAGTAGCGTGCTGGTATGGTTGAGGTTTCTCTAAAGAGTTTGTCAACGAAAAAATAGCTATTGGTGTATTTTATTTTTCTCCAAGCTTTCACCTCATTTGAGGAGAAGGCTTACCGGTCAGGGCAACCGCTGCCGTGCGCCTTTGTCACGGCTGAATTAAATGGAAGAGAGAGACTGTGAACTTTTGAAAGACGAAAGAACGGACTGAGAGGAGTCATTCACGCTGATGTTACCGCCGCTGCTAGTGTCTATGCAGCGACTGCCGTGTCGTGCGTGCTCTCGGATGGAATAGCTGAAGCTCAAGGAATCTCTGTAACATCTCAACATGAATTTGGGTAAATACTCGTATCAGATTAGGCGACGCATTATTGCAACACCGCTTGGCTTCACTTCTCTCTATCTCGAGATATCTCATGTTCAGCAAGTGCATGTGGTCTATTGGTGATAATCATCAAAATGGACTTGGATAAGATTATTTTGATTGTGTTTCGAGTTCATATACTTATCTATTAACCTATTTTGTTTTGTCATACATAGGCTATAGCCTGCTGGTCTTTTTGGATAATTGCGCATTACGCATGACGTTGTTGTATTTCATATGGTGAACATGCCTAATCCTCTGTTGGTATCAGTATATATTAATTAACCATAACCTGAAATATAAATTCAGTAGGCTCGTATTTGTTATTTATTTCTCTCACATTTCGACCTATTTTGACCACTCTTCTATAAAAATCTGAAGTTAATGCGCGGTGCACTGTGTAGCCTACCTGGAGTTTACGCATTAAGAAGATTGACGGCTCACAGTTGCCAGGGGTCAACTCAGTGCATATTTCTGTAGCCTAGACACAGTCTTTTATATTTGAATCAAAACTGTTCAAAAATGTAATTTTGGGGTGGTTATTTTTGGTTATCTAGTCATTTATGATGTGTTATTCTGATATATTGAAGTGAACAGACCTTATTGAAATATAGAACAGTTATTATGCCTGCAATGGTGGCACTTCATGTTGTCATTTATATGGAGAATTTACTTGTTTTAATGGTGTGTACAAATGATTAATTTGGAGGACCATCATGCTTCACAATATGAGTGTACATATCAAAGTTAGTTATAGGCTATCTATGTTTGCCAGTTTGGCGGACTGAGATCCAAAGAACTGAATAGAATGGAAACAACTTCCACTAGAGTAGACCTATATATATATATATATATAATGTGTGTGTGGATATATATATATGCATATTATATATATATATTATACATATATATAATGTATGTGTGGATATATATATGTATGTATAATATGATTGATATGTGTGGTAAATTGTGTTAACAATTTATACACTAGTGAATCGTTAAATTGTCCTCTTGAAAAGTGTGTGTGTGTGTGTGTGTGTGCATGCCTGTTTGCTGAAAGGTTTTGTAAATGGGGGTGAACTTTTCAAAGGCATTGTATTATCCGAGGTTAGGGAGAGATCATTGTTTCCTCACAGTAGCTGGCTGAAAACAATAGTTAGACGCCTCTCTCCCCCTGACCTTTATTCAATGATTCAGAATAAGCCAGAGCTGTAGAAATCCATCTGCCTTTTGTCTAAGGTAGCCTCACTAATCTTTCATACCCCCTCACCAAGCCAACCAACATCCCTCAACTCAAGCCCTCTTCCTATTCCTTCTAGTTCACATACTAGAATTTAAAAACTATAAGGGCTGGATGGGATTTACTCGGAGGGGTCTCTAATTTTATAAGAGAGAAGAAGAGACCTGGGTTTCAATATGACTCCCTGTTAAAATAAAGGTGAAATAATGGTGAAAATAAATCCATGTTTTTAAGCCTATGGAATTGAAGAGTTTTAGTGACTTTATTTTGTTTGTCCCGCTATAGAACAGAATTCAGACTTTGCTTAATTAACAGTTTTCTCTCATCATACTGTAAACCTGTATAACCTATGGATTGTATGAGAAATACACTTGTCTTTTATATTCTGACAATTTTACAGCAATAATACATACATTTGAACAAGTGCATCTGCATACATTCTGCATGGTTTTTAATTTCAACAACCCTCGGATCCTTTCCCTCTCTTTCTTCAGATTATTGTAGCCTATAAACTATTGTTTCTCTCGGGAGAATCAGTGTTATTTTGGGCACACTCACCTACATCTGATATGTGTTGAAATGAAAAGCTTGACCCCAGAGTGTGCAGCATCCATCCTTGACGGCTATGCTAATGCTTTTTCTCCAATGCATGCTGAGGAGGAGCTGTGTATGTCAGATCACGTTTGCCTATGTGAAATTGAAATTTGCAAGTACAATTGCTTCAGGACAGATGGACAATAGACCTCTCGGCATGAAAGGAGCTCCCTTCCCCTTTGCTATCTGAGACCATTTTTTCAGCTTAATCATTGTTTTTTTTTTTTTTTTGCATGCATTAAGCAGTGTTGAAACAAAATATTTTTGGCCTACAATTAAGCTAGGCAAGTGTAAGTTAAAAACCCAACAGTAACCTAAGTGATTCATATTATGTAAAACATTAGATATCAGACTACAAATGGTCTTCATACCACATTTGTTTGCAAGGAAATGTGTGTCAATTTCAGAAAAACTATTTTATAATGATTTTTATTGGCACATATTTGTATTTATTTTTGTATCTATTTTTGTATCACCAAACATAATTAAGAAATGCAATTTTTGGGGCATTTCTTTCCATATATAATGGGATTTAATCTTACACAGCCCTCTGTGCGTCAAGATGTTGCCATGTCATTTGATTGAAAGTGCTAAGCCTTTGGAGAGAGAGGCGGAAAGGAAGGCCCTGGAGCTGCAATATTGAAGAGAAGATTCTGCCTTTTTGTCTGTCTGGCTGGCCTGCCTGGTAATATCTATTTTATGCTTCCTTTATACTGTACCAATGAAAAGGTCAAACATTCTATTGTTGTGACTTTATTTTTGTAGATGCATAAAAAAATGTAGGCCTTCAGATAATAATCACACACACGATACACATATTTACTTTGAACATTCTCCCTCAGCAAGCTTTTTGCTTTTCAATTATTCTATATTTTTTCTATACCACAGCATCTGGTTCTGTGGTTCTGCACCAGAAATCAGAATCTTAGCTCCTCATTTTTCATAGATGCGATTTAACGGCAAGCAGTTGAAGTCAGGCTACATTTGTTTGAATCAATGGAGAGGGCAGCATAAGCATCTGTCCAGTGAGGGAAGACTGAACAGTTACAGTTTGGAAACTAAGTATGGCTATTACTATCCAAGCAAGATGCCATTGATCCTTCTCTATGAAATTTAATTTGACAAAATAATGAAATTATTATAATCTTTTTGGGGGAGGGTGGCGGGGGTGGGGGTCCGTGGAAAAATATATTTTGCAGAAGATTACTGGAATCAAAGCAAGTGTGTCATGCAGTTCAAATGTATTATTAGTGAGTGTCTACAATAAACATTCTGCCCAGTTTATTTAGTCATATTTCTGTAAGATGCATCAGAGCGTTCCGGTATTTGTTTCTCTCTCTCTGAGACTGAGAGAAGGTCAGTGGAAACACAATGCTTAGAATTTTTTACAATTGAATCTTTAGAAAATAATATCATATTTTTTAGACTGAGAAATGCTATTTTTCATCCTAGCACTGAGGGCCTCGGTGAGACTGATAAAGAGGATAGTTTCCCACTGTTTCCTTTTAACACAATCACATTACCATGCAACCAGGCTTTACAGTAGAGCTTAATGCTCCCAGGCAAATTGGACCCCACAAAGCATTGGGAAACTGTTGTCTCCCTTTGTAGAGCTTTCTGCATCCGTTCTTTTAAGGTGCTGAATACAGCCAGCTATGAATGAAATCAGAGGGAATAGATCTATACCGTTCACTGTAGTGGCGGGGTACCCTGTCTCACAGCCTCACAACACAAGGCATTCCAGAACAATCCTTGTGCAGCATTCAGTGGCCACCCCTTCCAACCTTCCACCTCCTTGGGGCTTACACGTCTGTGACAGGCAGGCAGGCAGGCCCATCTCACAATCTGTGTCCCAAATCACACCCTATTCCCTATACAGTGCACTACTTTGACCAAAGCCCTGGTCAAAAGTAGAGCTTATAGGGAATAGGGTGTGATTTGGGATGCCGCCACAGCCTTTTTTTTAACACACATTTCCATTAATTGGGATGCAGACTGGTCCGGCCCTAATCCCTACGACCCCTGGCCTGCCACCGACTGACACACGTTCCACCAATATTTTCTTACTAGGTCTTTATGATGCAGAGAGAAAATGAGCCTGAACTTTAAATGAGGGCCTTGCTTTTCTGCAATGTAAGACAAGGTAGAAAATAGAATGTGGCAGGCTGAATACATAGCATAAAATGACTATTAGAACAAGATCATGAATAGCCTAGTCAGGCATTCATAATGGTGTGAGAGAGGGGGGTTGTAAATGCATTTTTTTGTAACACTACAAAGAGGATGTAAAAAATAATAAGAAAAAAAATGGTTTGCTAATTATTCCTGTCTTGAAGCAAGCAGCAGAGTCGAGCCAAGCTTTTTTCACTATTTCTTTTTGATCATTCTGTAAAAAAAAGGGGGAATTGTTGATCTGGTAGTTGAGAGCTGCAAATTGCAATCCCGTCTCTTCACTCGTCCCCCCTGCTCTGTATTGTTGCTAACATCATTTATGCTGTCTCTAATGAGAGAGAATTATCAGGCTATTGTTGATTCACCGTGGCCGGGGTCTGTGTCCCAAATGGCACCCTATTCCCTATGGGCCCTGGTCACAAAAGTAGTGCACCATAAAGGGAACAGGGTGCCATTTGGGACATACCCCGGGTAGAATGGAACACGACCATTATCCCAGATCACTGGCCTCTGAAATGAACTCCATGTAGCAGTAAGATGGTCTGCTTTTAATGAACAACATAATGAATTTCCCTTCTTTATATGTTTTAGTGCATGTAGTGCTTTTTCCCTATGTAGCCTACTTGGGTATAGGTTTATATGGTGTTTGAATTGAGTACTCTGTCTATAGCGGGATTTCTTCCTAGCAATGTACTGTGTAAAATGAAGTAGGCTAAATGAATCTTAAAGTTTGCTTTAGATACGTGTTTGGCAGTGATTAAATGCTTGACAGGTTGTAGGTACTCGACAAGTCGTTGGCTACTAGTTAAATGTCCTTCTGTTTGTAATGATGTCATAGGAAAATACTGCAGGAAAACTACTGTGTCAGGTGAAGCTAACAGTGGTTGGGTTAATACATTCTAAATCTTTGTTATTTTATTCAATATATTCCTTAATAATCTACACTTTGGGGAGTTGATGTGTTCCGTGCACTATTGGACACATATGATGGAGCAAAAACACTTGAGGATCAGATGTTTTATCTGCAACTATATGCATACTTTAATATGTCCCACCAAAACATGTACAATTGTGGATCACTGACTTATTGTCTCTAATGGATCAGGAAAATGTGTGAAGTCTGAAAACACAACGTCACCATTATATCATGTGTAATTCTCCCCCCCCCCCCCCCCCCCGCCCCCACCTCTCTCTCATCCCTTCCTCTCCTCTCTTTCTCCATCTCTCTCTCCCTCTCCCCCCCACCCCCTCTCACTCCTCCCCTCCCTCCCTCCCTCCCTCACTCTATCTCTCTCTCCCTCTCTCTCTCGCTCCTCACTCCCTCCCTCACTCCATCTCTCTCTCCCTCTCCCCACCCACCCACCCTCTCTCTCTCTCTCTCTCCCTCTCTCTTTCCCTCATTCTCTCCTACAGAGAAGCCAGATCAGCCAGATTCCCACCAAGTACAGCGCGGCCGAGTCCGCCAAGTTCCTGATCCTGACAGTGGTGTCTATCCTTTGCATCGTGGCTGTGCTGCTGGCCTCCATCGTGGTCTACTGCCTCCGACACCACTCTCACCTCAAGCTCAAGGAGAAACTCACCAGCCTGGGAACAGACACAGGCAGCGATGCTACGTCCACCTATCAAGTAGGAGAATATATATCAGACGTTATGTTGTGTACACTTCACAGGAGGCTGGTGAGGGGAGGACGGCTCATATTAATGGCTGGAACGGAGCAAATGAAATGGCATCAAACACATGGTATTTGATACCATTGCAATTCTTCTGCTCCAGCCATTACCACGAGACCATCCTCCCCAATTAAGGTGCCACCAACCTCCTGTGTTACACTTGTTTATCTACTTGTGGTTTGTGGTGTAATTTACATTTTTCATTTGTAGAGTAGTATGCATTTCTTCCATTCCTTTTTGAGCGTTTGTGAATTTGGAAAATGGAAAACGATATGAACCCAACAGGTTTGCGGGTGGCATTGTCCGTCTGTGCTGGTAGTCATTTCAATTCCCCTCTCTAACAGGTGTAATTATCCTACGGCCTGAAAGTCCAGTTGTGAAATTCAATTTATAGAATCCATTATTAAGTGCCTTTTTAAGCAAAGAATTAGATAGAAATTTCTGCCACTGACCATTCTCCCTGATCTGTTTAAATGAGTGGTCCTGTGAGCATTCATTTTAGAATGAGCAGGGCCACAGCCCTTCTCTTTGGTACTTACATTTTACAGCACTTTAGGTGCTGTCCTCAAGTCATTCTAATACGTATAAATAATACTAGCTTAGGGTATTCAACTTTAATGTTTCTTTCTACTTTCAAATATATTATATTTGACTGTGACATATTTGAATGTATTTCATATTGACCAACAAGGTGGCTGGATAGTTTTATTAGTCTTAAATATTTTTCATAATCCACTTACTGCTGGGCTCCTGCACATTTCCGCTTAATTGATGTTTACTGGGCCTTTACAGACTTTGATTACGAGTCCGTAGCTTTTCCTAAGGCATTTAACACCTTGGTCATGCAACTAAAACCAATGCCAATATTGTATATTTTGATATTAAGTCATTTCACTAACATACTACACATGAAATTACAATACAATGCTTTGTTGTTATCCCTTTGCTGCTATGTTACACTCTCATAGTAGCTGTGTAGCATCCATCCTAAGGATATATAGAAGGATTCCCTTGACTGAATTGAATCTACGCCTGTGTGTGTGTGTGTGTGTGTGTGTGTGTGTGTGTGTGTGTGTGTGTGTGTGTGTGTGTGTGTGTGCGTGTGCGTGCGCTGGCCCAGCACAAGGGAGCAGGGGACTCTTTAAAGCTACATGCAATTAAACCAGAAGGGTAGCAGCGGGCAGTTTGACGACTGTACTACACACACACATCACTGAGTCACACTTACATTCTCACAACCTCACTGCATGCTAATGACCCAGGCCCTGGGTGCGTCTGTCTGAGCCTCTGAGGCCATGGTCACACACACACACACACACACACACATGTATATATATATATATATATATATATATATATATATATATATATATATATATATATATATATATATATATATATATATATATATCACAGAAATCTCTATGCCTTAGGTCTCAGCGTCTCTAAGTTGTCAGCCATATTGTCCTGTGATATGAAAATATGATGTTCAACTGGTTGACACTGAAAGAGAAACGCTTGATTGACAGGCTGCCTGCTGTCCCTATATTGTGGATGATGCCTGTCTGTCAGCCAGTCTCCAGTCCCCTGGATTTCCAAGAGAAACACGGGAACTGCCTGCTGAACAGTCTACTGAGGTTGATATTATCCCTCTCTGGCCTTCCGCATCTCTCTCAATTCAATTCAAGGGGCTTTATTGGCATGGGAAACATGTGTTAACATTGCCAAAGCAAGTGAGGTTGATAATATACAAAAGTGAAATAAACAATAAAAATTAACAGTAAACATTACACATACAGAAGTTTCAAAACAATAAAGACATTACATAGGTCATATTATGTATATTTACAATCTCTCTCTCTCTCTCCACCATATTGAGTCAGAGGGCCTTTGTTTGTTTTAGCACATGGGCAAAGCCTAATAAATAACATAAATGCAAACTATTATTTAATGTAAATGCAACCCATTGTTTAATCTTGTTCCAAGTAGATTTTTCACTTTTGAATTCCCACATTTCTAAAGCAATGAAACAAAATCCTTGTAAATCATGAAATTAAGTTGGTTAAAAATCATGACATAATGACCCCAAGCACATTCTGTGCATAACACTTTTAGATATATTGGCCCCAATATTGGAAATCTAACAGGTTATTTTGGATCCACTGTCCCAATAAGCCACGCCTCCAAATATTTTAATAGGCTGCCACTGCTACATTTCCTACACCGCTATAGACTACGGTTTGCCTGACAACGTCACAAAAATGATGAGCGCGCATTGCAGAGGTAGAAGGCTGTGTGTTTTTCTGATTCTGAACAGTCAGATAGCTGCCGTGTGGGGAATCGTAGGTTGGTTTCAGTTAGTTGTATATTGTTATTGATGCCATGTCTTGTTTGGAGGTGACTTATGTCACAGCTATGCTAATATATAAAATTCCCTAGCTAGCTAATCAACAACTGTATTGATGTATTGTGCTTTAAAAAAAAAAATGTTTTCAATAAACATTTGGTGACTAAATATAGTTTACAGCCTTGTCTGTTTTGCCGCCAAAGTTGCACACGCATCGGTTTTGTTGCTAAACAACCCACCCGTCTATGCAATGCGCATGAGGTGTTGAAAGCAATTAAGAAGCTTTTATTCAATAGAAAAAAATCACATCGATCGGTCAAATGAGTTATTTTATTTCAGACAAGTTGAATAGCATAGGTTGGTCGAACCAAAGCGTCATTTTGGATCATGCCATTCATGCCATTACAGTGTAGTACACTATACAGGGAATGGGGTTCCATTTGAGATGCTACCATGGACTGGTGTTGGAGGCTCGCTAGTCTCTCAGTGACAGACTACGTCAACATAAATGGTACCATAGATCTGTCATGGTACAAAGGGATGCGTGAGATCACGAGCAGCTTTAGTCCCGGGGCTTGGGATTTTCAGCACTGGTTATTTGGAAGAATCACGACTTCGCAGGTGTTAGCATCTTTCGAATTTCAGATGGGGAGGGGACATTTGGCCCAAAGACTTGCAAAGAGAGAGGGTGGGGCACTTTGTTCTGGTTCCCGATCCTCGTTCTATCTCTTCTCTTAACACGTATGGACCCAGAACTTAATCGAGCTTCTGAACATTTACACAAGACTAGGTTTACCGAGATCAGAAGCTCACCTACACTGGCCACTCTTCACAGATACTTCCACTGCCCAGGATGGTATATGGCTGCTTCCCAAATGGCACCCTATTCCCTATTTAGTGGCTCATAGGGCTCCTGTGTCTTTCTGTCTGTGTATTTGAAATCAAATGATAGAAGATAATGATATTATTTTATGTCAGGCCAGACTTTATTTTGTGAGCTAGCTAGTGCGTTCTGTGTCATCTGAACCAAATGCATTGGAATACATTTCCATCATCTAATTGATTTTTACAAGGTAAACTTTAACAAACAATCTGTGTTCAATTCCAGATTTTCGTGTGAGAAATATTAGATAACACATTCAGAGCTTGTTTTCAAACATCAGTTGAAGGAATGAATAATGTAACATCTGACAACTGTTCCAATGTCTGTCTCAGGCTCACACGTCAGAGAACAGATTTATCTATCAATCCAGGGTTTTTGTTTTGAGAATTTCTCCATATCCTGCAATATAACATGGAGATCAACCATATACAGTATAACAGACTGACACCAGGGGAGCATCCCAAATGGCACCCTATTCCCTACATAGGGCACTACTTTTGTCCAGACTCTGACCTACATAGTGCACTACTTTTGACAAGGCTCTGAAAAAAACAAGGTAATATACTATAGAGGGAATATGGTGCTATTTGGGACACAGCGCTGTTCATTTCTCCTTGGCCTGGGCAGTGCCATACTAAAGCTGTAAATAGGTCTTATTTCATTTAAACCCGACCTTGGTGGAACGTTTTTCTTTTTCCTCCTCGTCTGTTTCATTTGGGTTTTTAGCAGGCAGCTAATTGAATATCTCAGGGGAGGCCATTTTCATATGGGGCCTTTTTAATTAGGACTGATGGTGGTAACCACCAAGTCCACCCTGTAGAGTTGTTGGAATGTGAATGTTACAGCCTGCGGTAATGGTGCGGCTGTCTGGAATGGAGCTGTAGCAGAGGGATGGGGGAGAGGAGAGGCAGGCCTTACCTGGTGGCTGCTGGGAAAGACAGGCAGGCAGGCAGGCAGGCAGACTGACAGATTTTGTAGAATTGAGTGGTTATAAGCCACTCGACTTATAGCATGTTAATAGATTGGAAATATGACGGGCTGGATTCCTGTATTTCTCTATAATGTGATTCCTGTATTTCTCTATAATGTGATTCCTGTATTTGTTTTGTATATTTTTCTATAATGATATTATATGTACTTAAACTGAAGCTGAGTGGTAGCACACCATATACTCGTTCCAGTGAATGGTACTGAGGGAATGGGTGCTGGTAAAACAAAGACAGACCTAATTGCCATGGTTATAGCTTGGACAGCTAGTGGATCAATGTCACATGGAGGATAAGGATAAATAGTGAGATAAGATATCAACTGTAATGAAATTGCTTGTGATGTCACTCACAGCCAGTGTTAATCATTGTTATCGCTCTCCTAATGACTGGAGCATGTGCAGCTCGACGTCCTCTGGCTACATCCCCAGCTGCATTAGATCGCTGCTCCCCGACAGACATCCTCATTCGGCCGTGACTGAGAAAAATGATAATTTGAACTCATGGAGTAAACGTTATAACTGTTTCAGTATTTCTTAAATATTTCTTGAATAATACTTCAGTATTACTGAAAGAGCAGGTTGAACCCACGCTGGAATACAGAAATACTCCAATTATACCACAGAAGGTCTTTTGTATAGTAAGCCTTTGGTATGTCGTTGACGCTGATACAGTGCCTTGCGAAAGTATTCGCCCCCCTTGAACTTTGCGACCTTTTGCCACATTTCAGGCTTCAAACATAAAGATATAAAACTGTATTTTTTTGTGAAGAATCAACAACAAGTGGGACACAATCATGAAGTGGAACGACATTTATTGGATATTTCAAACTTTTTTAACAAATCAAAAACTGAAAAATTTGGCGTGCAAAATTATTCAGCCCCTTTACTTTCAGTGCAGCAAACTCTCTCCAGAAGTTCAGTGAGGATCTCTGAATGATCCAATGTTGACCTAAATGACTAATGATGATAAATACAATCCACTTGTGTGTAATCAAGTATCCGTATAAATGCACCTGTCACGCCCTGACCATAGTTTACTTTGTATTTTCTATGTTTTGATTGGTCAGGGTGTGATCTGAGTGGGCATTCTATGTTTCATGTCTTGTTTGTCTATTTCTATGTTCAGCCTGATATGGTTCTCAGTCAGAGGCAGGTGTTTGTCATTGTCTCTGATTGGGAACCATATTTAGGTAGCCTGGGGTTCACTGTGTGTTTGTGGGTGATTGTTCCTGTCCTTAGTGTTAGTTTGCACCAGTTTAGGCTGTTTCGGTTTTTCATTACATTTATTATTTTGCACTGTTTGTATTTAGATTCGTGTTGCTATAGTCACAATAAACATGGATCGTAATCTACACGCCGCATTTTGGTCCGACTCTCCTTCTCATAAAGAAAACCGTTACAGAATCACCCACCACCAACGGACCAAGCAGCGTGTCAACAGGCAGCAACAGCAGCGTAAAGAGGAATGGACATGGGAGGACGTTTTAGATGGCAAGGGCTGTTACACTTGGGAGGAGATACTGGCTGGAAGAGATCGCCTCCCATGGGAACAGGTGGAGGCACTTAGGAGAGCAGAGGCAGCCGGAGAGAGGAGCCGGCGATATGAGGGAACACGGCTGGCAAGGAAGCCCGAGAGGCAGCCCCAAAAATTTCTTGGGGGGGGGCTAACAGGGAGTATGGCTACGCCAGGTAGGAGACCTGGGCAGACTCCCTGTGCTTACCGGGGGGCTAGAGAGACCGGACAGGCACCGTGTTATGCAGTGGTGCGCACGGTGTCTCCAGTGCGGGTGCATAGCCCAGTGCGGTATATTCCAGCTCCGCGTGTCGGCCGGGCTAGATTGAGCGTCGAGCCTAATGCCATGAAGCCGGCTCTACGCAGCTGGTCCCCAGTGCGTCTCCTTGGGCCGGTTTACATGGCACCAGCCTTGCGCTCGGTGTCTCCGGTTCGCCTGCATAGTCCAGTGCGGGCTATTCCACCTCGCCGCACTGGCAGGGCGACCGTGAGTATTCAACCAGGTAAGGTTGGGCAGGCTCGGTGCTCAAGAGCTCCAGTGCGCCTGCACGGTCCGGTTTTTCCAGTACCACCTCCACACCCCAGCCCTCCGGTAGCAGCTCCCCGCACCAGGCTTCCTGTGCGTGTCCTCGGCCCAGTACCACCAGTGCCAGCACCACGCATCAGGCCTACAGTGCGCCTCGCCTGTTTAGCGCTGTCAGAGCTTTCCGCCTCTACAGCGTTGCCGGAGTCTCCCGCCTGTTCAGAACTGCCAGTTAGCATAGAGCTGCCAGTTAGCATAGAGCTGCCAGTTAGCATAGAGCTGCCAGTTAGCATAGAGCTGCCAGTCTGCAAGGAGCTGCCAGTCTGCAAGGAGCTGCCAGTCTGCATAGAGCTGCCAGTCTGCAAGGAGCCGCCAGAGCTGCCAGTCTGCAAGGAGCCGCCAGAGCTGCCAGTCTGCAAGGAGCCGCCAGAGCTGCCAGTCTGCAAGGAGCCGCCAGAGCTGCCAGTTAGCATGGAGCAGCCAGGGCCGCCAGTCAGCATGGAGCAGCCAGGGCCGCCAGTCAGCATGGAGCAGCCAGGGCCGCCAGTCAGCATGGAGCAGCCAGTCAGCATGGAGCAGCCAGTCAGCATGGAGCAGCCAGAGCTGCCAGTCATCATGGAGCAGCCAGTCAGCATGGAGCAGCCAGAGCTGCCAGTCGACCAGACTCTCCCAGATCTGCCAGTCGACCAGACTCTCCCAGATCTGCCAGTCGACCAGACTCTCCCAGATCTGCCAGTCGACCAGACTCTCCCAGATCTGCCAGTCGACCAGACTCTTCCAGATCTGCCAGTCGACCAGACTCTTCCAGATCTGCCAGTCGACCAGACTCTTCCAGATCTGCCAGTCGACCAGACTCTTCCAGATCTGCCAGTCGACCAGACTCTTCCAGATCCGCCAGTCAGCCAGGATCTTCCGGATCCGCCAGTCAGCCAGGATCTTCCGGATCCGCCAGTCAGCCAGGATCTTCCAGAACCGCCAGCCAGCCAGGATCTGCCGGATCCAACCACCTGCCTGAGCTTCTTCTCAGTGCTGAGCTTCTTCTCAGTGCTGAGCTTCCTCTCAGGGCTGAGCTACCCATCTGTCCCGAGTTACCTCTGTCCCGAGCTGTCCCTCTGTCCCATGTTATCATTGTGGTGGGTAACCTATTTAGGGACGTTTAGGAGGGGGATTAAAACTGTCATGGAGTGGGGTCCACGTCCAGCGCCAGAGCCGCCACCGCGGACAGATGCCCACCCAGACCCTCCCCTATAGGTTCAGGTTTTGCGGCCGGAGTCCGCACCTTGGGGGGGGGGGTACTGTCACGCCCTGACCATAGTTTACTTTGTATTTTCTATGTTTTGATTGGTCAGGGTGTGATCTGAGTGGGCATTCTATGTTTCATGTCTTGTTTGTCTATTTCTATGTTCAGCCTGATATGGTTCTCAGTCAGAGGCAGGTGTTTGTCATTGTCTCTGATTGGGAACCATATTTAGGTAGCCTGGGGTTCACTGTGTGTTTGTGGGTGATTGTTCCTGTCCTTAGTGTTAGTTTGCACCAGTTTAGGCTGTTTCGGTTTTTCATTACATTTATTATTTTGCACTGTTTGTATTTAGATTCGTGTTGCTATAGTCACAATAAACATGGATCGTAATCTACACGCCGCATTTTGGTCCGACTCTCCTTCTCATAAAGAAAACCGTTACAGCACCTGCACTGTGATAGTCTCAGAGGTCCGTTAAAAGCGCAGAGAGCATCATGAAGAACAAGGAACACACCAGGCAGGTCCGAGATACTGTTGTGAAGAAGTTTAAAGCCGGATTTGGATACAAAAAGATTTCCCAAGCTTTAAACATCCCAAGGAGCACTGTGCAAGCGATAATATTGAAATGGAAGGAGTATCAGACCACTGCAAATCTACCAAGACCTGGCCGTCCCTCTAAACTCTCAGCTCATACAAGGAGAAGACTGATCAGAGATGCAGCCAAGAGGCCCATGATCACTCTGGATGAACTGCAGAGATCTACAGCTGAGGTGGGAGACTCTGTCCATAGGACAACAATCAGTCGTATATTGCACAAATCTGGCCTTTAACCTTTCTGATCTCCCCATCCCGGATCCGGGTTCGTGAATACAGACTCAAGCTCATTACCATAACGCAACGTTAACTATTCATGAAAATCGCAAATGAAATGAAATAAATATGCTAGCTCTCAAGCTTAGCCTTTTGTTAACAACACTGTCATCTCAGATTTTCAAAATATGCTTCTCAACCATTGCAAAACAAGCATTTGTGTAACAGTATTGATGGCTAACGTAGCATTTAGCATTAACATTCAGCTGGCAACATTTACACAAAAAAACAGAAAAGCATTCAAAAAAATCATTTACCTTTGAAGAACTTCAGATGTTTTCAATGAGGAGACTCTCAGATAGCAAATGTTCAGTTTTTCCTGAAAGATTATTTGTTTAGGACAAATCGCTCCGTTTTCTGCGTCACGTTTAGCTATGAAAAAAACCCTGTATCCAGGATTGTGTAAATCTATCAGCAAGCTCATTAGCATAACACAACGTTAACTATTTATGAAAATCGCAAATGAAATGAAATAAATATGCCATCTCTCAAGCTTAGCCTTTTGTAAACAACACTGTCATCTCAGATTTTCAAAATATGCTTCTCAACCATAGGAAAACAATAATTTGTGTAAAAGTAGCTAGCTAGAGTTAGCATTTCGCGTTAGCATTTAGCGTTAGCATTAGCGTTAGCATCCAGCACGCAACATTAACAAAAACATAAAAGCCTTCAAATAAAATCATTTACCTTTGAAGAACTTCTGATGTTTTCAATGAGGATACTCTCAGTTAGATAGCAGATGCTCAGTTTTTCCAAAAAGATTCCTTGTGTATTAGAAATAGCTCCGTTTTATACATCACATTTGGCCACCAAAAAAAATCCATAAATTCAGTCCTCAAAACGCAAACTTTTTTCCAAATTAACTCCATAATATCGACTGAAAACATGGCAAACGTTGTTTAGAATCAATCATCAAGGTGTTTTTCACATATCTCTTCATTGATACATCGTTCTTGGACACATGCTTTCTCCCCTGAATCAAATGGTAAAGTGGAAGCAGCTGGCAATTGCGCACCGAATTCGACGCAGGACACCAGGCGGACACTTGGGAAATGTAGTCTCTTATGGTCAATCTTCCAATGATATGCCTACAAATACGTCACAATGCTGCTAAGACCTTGGGCGAACGACAGAAAGTGTAGGCTCATTCGTTGCGCAATCACAGCCATATAAGGAGAGAATGGAAAACAGAGCTTCAGAAATTCTGCTAATTCCTGGGTGATGCATCATCTTGGTTTCGCCTGTAGAATGAGTTCTGGGGCACTTACAGACAAAATCTTTGCAGATTCTGAAACTTCAGAGTGTTTTCTTTCCAAAACTGTCAAGAATATGCATAGTCGAGCATCTTTTCGTGACAAAATATCGCGCTTAAAACGGGAACGTTTTTTATCCAAAAATGAAATAGCGCCCCTAGAGCTCTAAGAGGTTAAGGAAGAGTGGCAAGAAGAAAGCCATTTCTTAAAGATATCCATAAAAAGTCTTGTTTAAAGTTTGCCACAAGCCACCTGGGAGACACACCAAACATGTGGAAGAAGGTGCTCTGGTCAGATGAAACCAAAATTGAACTTTTTGGCAACAATGCAAAACGTTATGTTTGGCGTAAAAGCAACACAGCTCATCACACTGAACACACAATCCCCACTGTCAAACATGGTGGTGGCAGCATCATGGTTTGGGCCTGCTTTTCTTCAGCAGGGACAGGGAAGATGGTTAAAATTGATGGGAAGATGGATAGAGCCAAATACAGGACCATTCTGGAAGAAAACCTGATGGAGTCTGCAAAAGACCTGAGACTGGGATGGAGATTTGTCTACCAACAAGACAATGATCCAAAACATAAAGCAAAATCTACAATGGAATGGTTCAAAAATAAACATATCCAGGTGTTAGAATGGCCAAGTCAAAGTCCAGACCTGAATCCAATCGAGAATCTGTGGAAAGAACTGAAAACTGATGTTCACAAATGCTCTCCATCCAACCTCACTGAGCTCGAGCCGTTTTGCAAGGAGGAATGTCTCAGTCTCTCGATGTGCAAAACTGATAGAGACATACCCCAAGCGACTTACAGCTGTAATCGCAGCAAAAGGTGGCGCTACAAAGTATTAACTTAAGGGGGCTGAGTAATTTTGCACGCCCAATTTTTCAGTTTTTGATTTGTTAAAAAAGTTTGAAATATCCAATAAATGTCGTTCCACTTCATGATTGTGTCCCACTTGTTGTTGATTCTTCACAAAAAAATACAGTTTTATATCTTTATGTTTGAAGCCTGAAATGTGGCAAAAGGTCGCAAAGTTCAAGGGGGCCGAATACTTTCGCAAGGCACTGTAGTATGCAATCTGTAAATGTTAACGTACGCAGTATCAAACATTATAATACAGCCGTCAAACCCCCATTGGTTGTGAATGTGCCCACCGAGGTAGTGTACAACAGGGACATAACTTTAGTGACGGCTGCCGTTTCCTTGGAGATGGTCAGTAACACGAGAACCTCATTCAAGAAGCAGCCTTTGGAATGTCTACATTTGAAAGCCTAATAGTAATCAATTTAATGTATACCATCAGAAACCAAAAGAAAATCCATTGTTTTGTAATGGCAGGTCTTAAGAAACGTTAGCATATGAAAAACCTGTATTTCAAAAGAACAGAGTAGCATATTCGTCAGTTAACTTTGTAACTGTGCTTGTGTCCCTCGTCCCTTCCTAGGAACTGTGTCGTCAGCGGATGTCGGTCAAGCCGCCGGCGGAGTGTCCAGAGCCGATGCACAGTGTGGCGCCCCAGTTCAGCGACGGGGGGCCCATCGTCAGCCCCTCGGCACGAAGCTCCACCTCCTCCTGGTCTGAGGAACCCGTCCACTCTAACATGGACATCTCCACTGGTCACATGATCCTGGTAAACATCCGTACCGCTACTGACTCACCCTATCACTGTCTGCCTGTGTGTCTCTCTCTCTCTACCTCTCTCCATCTGTCTTTCTTTTTCCATATCTCTCTCTCTCTCTCTCTCTCTCTCTCTCTCTCTCTCTACCTCTCTCCATCAGTCTTTCTTTTTCCATCTCTCTCTCTCTCTCTCTCTCTCTCTCTCTACCTCTCTCTCTCTCTATCACATTACATCCACATTTCTATGAGCATGCTTCTTCCACGTCTTCTCTTCCCACATATTCAAATGTTCATTGATTGTGAATAACTCTGTCTACCATTGTAATTGCAGTGTATATCTGTTCTTCACATAGCTCTATCTACATGCATTACACGCTCCTCACAATATGTGATAGAAGGGCCCTGGGATGTGTTCAATAGGCATGAAGCTCTTAATTGCCCCTGAGATTTACACCAGGAATATGTGAGACGCACGCACACACACACACACCGGTCGGCCCTCTGAATGGAGCAGCAGTGTAAGGTGAGAGAAAGCTCTGTGAGCTTCAGTCCATTGGACAGCTCCCTGGCAACAGATAGTATAATGTGTGCTGCTACTCAACTGAGTCCAGTTTCTACAGATTGGCCAAATTGTTTGTCCCTTCCTCCTACGTACGGCAGTTGAAATATGAGAATGAAGTAAGCCACGAGGCCGTCGTTGGAGAGAGACTGTTCACTGTTCATGAGACTGCGGCTGGCTATGGTTGGTTGGTATATATTGGAGCCAGGCCAGGGAAGTGAAAGGAAATGACCCATGAGGCGTGAGCCACGCTTCCCGCCCTCCCACCCCCGGCTGTGCCCCACCCCCTCCATCATTCTAAATGCCCTGCTTCATCACAATCTGCATGAGACTGTGGGAGGTCCATGGGCACGCTCCTACTCCTCTCTCTTCTTCTGCCATGAATCTCCTCTCTTCTCTCCTACCCCCTCTCTCATCTCTCTCTTCTCATCTCTCTCTCATCATCTCTCTTCTCTCTCTCCTCTCCTCATCTCTTCTCTCTTCATCTCTCTCATTTTTTCTCTCCTCATGTCTCTCTCCTCTCTTCTCTCTCTCCTGTCTCTCATCTCTCTCTCTTCTCATCTCTCTCCTCATCTATCCTCTTTTATCTCCCCCTCTCTTCTATCCTCTTTCATCTCTCCCCTAACTCTCTCCTCTCTTCTATCCTCTTTCATCTCTCCCCTCTCTCTCTCCTCTCTTCCATCCTATTTCTCCCACCCTCAACAACAACAACTGTTACTGTGATCCATCTGCCAGTAAAATAATGCCAACTTTTTGACTGAGTGGTGTTGATGTTTCCCTCTTCTGTTCTTTTCCTATGTTCTGGGCTCTTTCTGAAAAGTGACTGTTAATCTAGCCACAGTGAATGTTCTGAGTAGTTTCCTCTGTCATATTATATGACCAGTCAGAGCTGAACAACCATCGGAGGAGGGCTCATATTGAGTTATCACAGGCAGTGCAGAGAGACAAACATGTCGTCAGTACCAGCAGTCCAAGCTTCACACTTGCGCTACAGTACGTTGTAGAGTGATTCATATTCTGGGGTTCAGAAAAAAAACTGATTGCTTTCTAGGTTTATTCACCCCAAATGAATTGCCTGTAATGCTTCAAATCCCACTCTATCATGATACCCGACTGATTTGTATTAGAGAATTGCCTTGCACCATCTTATCTATGTTAATGTATTACTTTGTCCCATGGTACTTGTTCAGAATCTGACTTCATACAGAGATTTGGCTGTGTCTTAAGCAGATGAACATACTCTATATATAAAGCACATTATCTTGTCTTTTGTTGCTGGCCCAGTAATTGTTCTAGATTATACCTCGTGGAGTCTATAGAGATTAGGGATTTGCGAAGCTGCCGAGTGGGAAGTTATTTAGAAGATAGCTGAGTATGTTATGTGAGGGTGTGTGGGTGTGGTGTAATTTGGAGTGTTGATTTACACCACCATTTTGCAGGCACAACGTGCGTTCCAAATATGAAGAAATATGCTGTTTAATCACTTTAATGCAGGACAGGGAGCGTTCATGCTGGAAAGCACCATGTGTTCAGGAGTAAAAGGTCTTAATCTTCCATGATACCCGCTATTCCATTGCTGTGTCCCAAATGGCATCCCATTCCCTTTGTCATGCACTCCTTTTGATGGGCCCCTGTTCGAAAGTAGTGCACGGTATAGGAAATAGGGTGCTGTTTGGGACGCATACCAAACGAGCTTAAGCCAGTACGAAGGAAAGTGGCCTTATTATAATAGTGTTGTTAGCGGCATGTGATGCTGCAGCTTCCTCACCGTAGTTTGTGATGCTGCAGTTGTACACAGTTGTTCCCGTCCCTTTCCTGTCACCTCCGTTACTGCGTCCCAAACGGCTCCCTCGTCCCTACGTAGTGCACTCCTTTTGATGGCCATACGGTGCCACTTGTGACACATCCAGTCGGTGTAAAACCAAGCAGCTCCTATGTGCACCTTTCACCCAGGTACTCTAGTCTCGTTCATTACGAGGCTCTAGCCCTGCCACGACGTCATCGACGGCCCTGAGCTGAGCACTAGCTCCTCATCGAGCGTTATTTCATTCTGATTTTATTGAGCACCTTTTGGCAGCTGTAAACCCAGCAGTAAAGGGATTAGCCAGTGTTTGCCTGACACATGGTGATCTCAGCACCTCCTGATTGGATTGCAATAATCCCTTTACACAGTACAAAACCCCATTACTCTGGCATTAACGCAGAGGAGAGTGTGGCTGTCTGATGCCTGGGAGGGCTGGTGGAGTGGTAGGGGATGGAGGGGTAGAGGTGGAGGGGGTGAGGTTATCCGGGTAGGGTAACAGTGCAGGATGAAGGTGCTGTTCGATAAGGGGCTAAATCAAGGAAGAGTCATGGATTCATGGCCTGCTAAAATATTGAGCCTGTATCCCAGACTGTGTTCGGTGTGTCAGCACATAGTGTAATATGTATTGATATGATATGATATGGAGGCCGGGACATATTGGGATAGCGTGGGCAGGGATTAAAGTTGCGTGTTTGTGTGTGTGTGTGTGTGTGTGTGTGTGGTGAACCTAGTGCTGATCATCCCTGTACGCTGCATTAAGGCACTTCGCTTTCTGAATCATAGTGAGAAGGATCCAGTCAAGGTTGAGTCCCAAATGGCACCCTATTCCCTAACACCATAAGGTGCGCTATTTGGGACGCAGATAAGATATCTGTCCAGGACAGATTCTATTTCAACAAATACCCAATATATCCTGTTAGGAGAAAGTCCATTAAGCCTCTCTAAGTACTCACCATGAATCTAGATGATGTTCTCCCCATTGTAATCTTATGTTATTAATAGAATGACATTAGGGCTGTCCCAAATGGCACCCTATTCCTTATATAGTGCACTACTTTTGTTTTGACCAGATCCCTATGGGTAGTATGGTAGTAGTGTACTACGTAGGGAATAGTGTGCCATTTGGGGCGTAACCTAGGAGTCCTTTTAGGATGCTCTTTTGTTTTGTGTTAAAGAGATATTCCCGGTGAGTGTTAGATACTTTGTGTATGGACCCTGGATCATCAGTGATGTCCAACAATCATCTCAGCCCAACTGTCCTCTTCCAACAGAGAGGAACAATAGCTTGTCTACCCTGATGGCCCCAGTGCTGAAACATTCTATGTTTCACATTTAGCTTTGACAATCTCATTAGCGGCAGTTAATCAAAGTCAGTGCTCCTGACTTAATTATGAATAGAGCAGGAGAGGTAATGGTCTTGGCTGAATGGCTTGTCATTTAGAGGAAACTATTCCTGTCCTCTTACCAGGACCATGTAGACGCCATGAATAAATGGGAGGAGTTTGGGTTATGAGCTCACTTCTCCTCTAATAAAGACACACACACACACACATATAGGAATCAAATGCCACAAAACATTTGCATTACTAGTATAAATATAATGTCTGCAATGAAATGCTCCTGCTGAGTGAAGAATACTATATTTCAAGTCTCCTTATTATGTCTACACCTTGCTATTCATTGCTTCTTCTTGGCCAGGTAGCTATTGACGAAGCCAAAATGAAATTAAAATAAATCTTCTCTTCCCTCCCTGGTCTTACATTGTGGAAGAATACACACCAACTGATAAACCAAATGGGTACAACTCTAGTTATTTCATCCATATTGAATCCATATGTTTTCCGTCCTCCCTAGTTTTACATGGAGGACCACCTGAAAAACCAGAATCGTCTGGAGAAGGAGTGGGAGGCTCTGTGTGGGTACCAGGCTGAGCCCAACGCCTCCACTACAGGCCTGGGGGCCGGGAACACAAAGAAGAACCGCTCCAATGCTGTGGTGGCCTGTGAGTTATTTTACTCTTCTTTTAAAAGAGGGGGGCGGTCCCAATCCTTCCATATTCTTCCATGTTGTATAGAGAGGAAAGGTAGAACAGTGTGTGCTGAAAGAGCAGTGAATGGGATTTGAGCCCCTTCTCCCAGCCGTATAGAGAGCAGTTCTCCTGCTCCCCAGACCTAAGACAGCTTTACCTTCATCTTGCACTTTGATTTGTCCCTGCATTATAGGTGATTGACCTCTGAGTTAAAATACTGTCTTAAAATGCTGTTAGATATCATGTTACTGTCAATTGCACCCATCTGAGACTACTTTATATGATATATGGAGCAGGTTTCTTGGTTTAACTGATAAGCTAAAGGTTATGCTTGAGTATGTTTTTGATTATTTCAGTATTCCAGTACTTGAAACACACTGCAGGCAGGCCGGGTCGGGTGCTGACGCCTTGTTGAGTTGGTGCAATAATTCCTCCATTCATATTTCAGATGATCACTCAAGAATAACCTTGAAGGTTGAAAACAGCCAAGGCAATTCAGATTACATCAATGCCAGCCCAGTTGTAAGTATCTTCTCTGCTTTATACTGAGGGTGTGGCGTGCTGTGCTGACAGCCCAACAGGGATTTAGAATGAACAAAAGCAAAGCAGTGTTTTTACAATATAATATTTGAACTTAGCTTAGCTTTACTAAGATGCTTTGTATTTCTTATACACACTGTGTTTCATGCGTTGAATATTCTTTATTTTTCACAAAAAAAATCTAATAAGGTGTGAATATTCACATGGGGAAAGTTTGGGAAAGGGTACTATGGATGGTACACCCTATTCGTTATTGAAAGCACAGTTGATGTGTAAAGAACTGAGATATTACTATTATTCACCCTGAATGACGCCGATGTTGGTGTATGTGTTGTTGTTTACTGTTTGGCACGGCTATGCAGTTCATTTCTGGGGGGGTTCCGATGTTGGTGTATGTGTTGTTGTTTACTGTTTGGCACGGCTATGCAGTTCATTTCTGGGGGGGTTCCGATGTTGGTGTATGTGTTGTTGTTTACTGTTTGGCACGGCTATGCAGTTCATTTCTGGGGGGGTTCCGATGTTGGTGTATGTGTTGTTGTTTACTGTTTGGCACGGCTATGCAGTTCATTTCTGGGGGGGTTCCGATGTTGGTGTATGTGTTGTTGTTTACTGTTTGGCACGGCTATGCAGTTCATTTCTGGGGGGGTTCCGATGTTGGTGTATGTGTTGTTGTTTACTGTTTGGCACGGCTATGCAGTTCATTTCTGGGGGGGTTCCGATGTTGGTGTATGTGTTGTTGTTTACTGTTTGGCACGGCTATGCAGTTCATTTCTGGGGGGGTTCCGATGTTGGTGTATGTGTTGTTGTTTACTGTTTGGCACGGCTATGCAGTTCATTTCTGGGGGGGTTCCGATGTTGGTGTATGTGTTGTTGTTTACTGTTTGGCACGGCTATGCAGTTCATTTCTGGGGGGGTTCCGATGTTGGTGTATGTGTTGTTGTTTACTGTTTGGCACGGCTATGCAGTTCATTTCTGGGGGGGTTCCGATGTTGGTGTATGTGTTGTTGTTTACTGTTTGGCACGGCTATGCAGTTCATTTCTGGGGGGGTTCCGATGTTGGTGTATGTGTTGTTGTTTACTGTTTGGCACGGCTATGCAGTTCATTTCTGGGGGGGTTCCGATGTTGGTGTATGTGTTGTTGTTTACTGTTGGGCACGGCTATGCAGTTCATTTCTGGGGGGGTTCCGATGTTGCATATGCACACTAAGTGTACAAAACATTAGGAACACCTTCCTGAGTCGTGTCCCCCCCCCCCTTGCCCTCAGAACAGCCTCATTTCGTCAGGGCATGCGTTCCACAGGCATGCTGGCCCACACTCAATGTACAGTATAGTATATTCAGGTTTAGTTGATTACACATCGGCAGCTAAAAGCTGAATTGCAGTACCCAGCATAAACAAGCAAATACATACAGTAAGAAGTAAATCAGGATGAGGACTGAAGCATTTATTTCCATCAGGCTTATTGAACTGTTCCTGTTGGAAAACTTCCAGAGTGTAGGTCTAAATACAGTATTTTACACCTGCTTAAAGTATCAAAAAAATGATGTTTTGAGCACAATAGTGTTCTGTAACTCAACTGTGAATGTCCAATGACCAAACATTTGTAAGAGAATGAGGGAAATAAGAACCACGTGAATTCAGTAACTGATCATACCCATTTGAAAACGGTTGTAAAATAAATAAACCTGGAGGCAGATCCCGAAGCATTCCATTAAAAGAAGCAGGAACACTATGCATTTCAAATCCAGGGGTGCGTCCCAAATGGCACCTTATTCCCTTTTATAGGGCACTTCTTCCAGATCCATAGGGATCTGGTCCAAAGTAGTGCACTATGTAAGGAATCTGGTTCCATTTGGGACACATCCCAGGCTTCGTCACACCAAGGTGCCTGGATGTGACTCACAACTAAACAGAAGAACCTTTTCCAAACACCGACCGACTGACAAGCATGATGGGTACAACCAGTTATACAGAAATACCTCTGCTTCTGGCAATTTGATTTCCTCACTCGCCCACGCGCACAACGTTGTTGTTGGCACTCAGGAGAATGTTTGTCTGCAAAGTAACACTGAATCCTAAAGCAAAACTTAAAACGATATTATTATAAGAATTGTGTAGCTGCCTTGTGATGGGGGCATAAAGAGCTTGTTATTTCTTCTCTCTACTGTAGGATCTCTGGTTTCAAGCGAAGTCATCCTGGACTATTATTGCATGGCTTTGTTTTGAAGACATTACAGTACAGTGCACCTGTTGGTTTTAAGTTGAAGTGTATGTCGAGTTTCTAAGGATGCTCCAGCTTGTCTTATGGACTCTCACTTTCAGATCCTAACTACTTGTCCCTCACAATACATGGGGAACAAAACATCTGAGTCTGCCTCTCTCAATCCCATTGAATACCTTTTGAAACACCTCTGAAATGAGGCCCAGAACCACAGTGAATCACCTGATAAGCCTCGGTCCCCCATGGTGCGTTGGTGACAGACAGACAGACAGAGCAGTGCTCTGCAATAGCTGCCACCGACAGCCACCGGCCAGAAGGGAAGAAAGGCTGATAATTACAGCAACACAGGCCCTGGCTGAGCAGAACAAAACAGCCATGATTACGCCTGTCGCGTTGCTGCTTGCTCCTCATTAGGTCCCAATAATGACTAATCTCTCTCTCTCTCTCTCTCTCTCTCTCTCTCTCTCTCTCTCTCTCTCTCTCTCTCTCTCTCTCTCTCTCTCTCTCTCTCTCTCTCTCTCTTTCTCTCTCTTTCTTTCTCTCTCACTCTCGCTCGCTCTCTCTCTCTCCCTCTTTCTCTCTATCTCTCTCTCTCTCTCTCTCTGTGTATATATATATTTCTCTTTCTCTCTCTCTCTCTCTCTCTCTCTCTCTCTCTCTCTGTGTATATATATTTCTCTCTTTCTCTCTATATAGATAGATAGAGAAAGAAAAATATATCTCTGTCTCTCTCCAACCTGGGTTCCTGGAAACCCATCAACAGCATCAGCCCCTCAGTCTACTGACGGCTGAATGGAAGAAACACACTCAAGAATGTCATTAGCACCAACTCTCAGTTGGGAGACAGCAGACACTTGGATGTGTGAGAGAGAGAGAGAAATTAGAGAGAGAAAAAAAGAGAACAACAGAGAGAGTGAGAGCGACAGAGAGGGAGCTAGAGAAAGAGAGAGGGAGGGAGAAGAGAGACATACACTGAGAATGCGTACAGTCAGTATTCCTCCCCCTCACTCTCTTTCTCCTCCCCTTCCTCTCTCCCTCACTCTCTTTCTCCTCCCCCTTCCTCTCTCCCTCACTCTTTCTCCTCCCCCTCCCTCTCTCCCTCACTCTTTCTCCTTCCCCTCTCTCACTCTCTTTCTCCTCCCCCTCCCTCTCTCTCTCCCTCACTCTTTCTCCTCCCCCTCCCTCACTCTCTTTCTCCTTCCCCTCCCTCACTCTTTCTCCTTCCCCTCTCTATCTTTCTCTCTGTGCTGAGTGTTCTGAGAGACTTCACACTGAGCCTCCGTATTGAGTCTATTTTAACATTTTATATTTAACCTTTATTTATCTTGGCAAGTCAGTTAAGAACAAATTATTATTTACCAAGGACACAGTCCGTTTCTATGTTGCATCAGATACTCCCCAAGGGTATTGCGGACGTTAGTTTCTTCGTAGCAATGAGTCTGGATCTGAGGACCTCCCCAACGATTTCTAGGATGGAAATACATTCTAGACCGTCTGATTGGTCCCAAGTGACTTTTTGAAAATTGGTCGTTGGTTTTCATACTCTAATTGGTTAGAGATGTTCCAATCCCGGATAACTTTGTTTTGTACAACACCCCTCATTTTGACGTCCCCACAAACAACTTCAATGATGGCAGTCTCAGACTGTAGTATGTAGCGAATGACAGCAACGGAAGAATTCCGTTTGAGTCGTCAAGCAAGGATATTGCATAAAACAGTAGACGTTTGTTGTATTTCTTTATTCCTTTTTTTTTTTAAAGGCCAAAGCTAAAATGTTTGACTCTTTGTTAGCATTTGTCATAATTGACAACTATATAAAATTACTAAAAAGCACTTTACCATTTACAGCCCGTCTATTCTCCTCCATCCTTTAACAAATGCACTTTGCAGTGACAGTTTTTCTGCTTTAATTGAAATTCAAACATCTAGCTAGTTAATACTGTTCTTTTCTTCTCCCAGTTAATAAATTAAAGTTAAAAGTGTAATCTTCTGTGCAAACCCGAGTTCATTTAAAACATTTTATTATTTCAGTTCATAAAGCAACAGAATACTATTAAAGACCATTTTGTGTGTTCAAGCCTTGGAATTATCTGTCTTCTCCCATAATTGCTTCCAGCTAAATTGGCCTATCCAATTATTGCATTTTCCATACAATTTGCATGGTAATAGGTATGACTGTCACTTACCTATTCTCGCATTCGCCCCACGTTTCTGGCCCACGCTTCTTTTCAATTTTCTTCGCACTCCAAGTTTGCGAGAGTTCAGCAGCCTTGTATATTTAAGCACCGTAGAAGAAGAAAAGCCGTCATTTGGATTTGAGATTCATAGAAAGGAGTTCGTCCACAAACATTTGGTTAACCAGGGTGAATGGTTTTGCACCCTGCGTTAGCCCAATAGAGACCTTGAACGCTTCACTGGCCATCAAAGGCTATTTCTTTGGAAGGGCAGGGCAGGCAGCAATACTCTGATTGTCCTTGTTCTACAGCCATTGGGGATGTTACTTTAAATCAGCCTCATGCTAAAATTGCTCTTACAGATTGTTAAATTGCCTTTTTCTATGTGATAATGATTCCGTGAAGTTTTCATTGGACCTGATAGTGTTGTTTCATTATGATTTAGTTTTACATTTTGATTTGATCTATTTTTCGATGGGACCCAGTCTAAGATTATTATTCTTTCTCAAAGCACCTATGAGGGTAAACTTTGATCCTGTACTTTATCAATAATTAAGTAATAACCTTTCTCTTCTCTCTCTCTCTCTCTCTCTCTCTCTCTCTCTCTCTCTCTCTCTCTCTCTCTCTCTCTCTCTCTCTCTCTCTCTCTCTCTCTCTCTCTCTCTCTCTCTCTCTCTCTCTCTCTCTCTCTCTCTCTCTCTCTCTCTCTCTCTCTCTCTCTCTCTCTCTCTCTCTCTCACACACACACTCTCTTTCTCTCACTCTCTTTCTCTCTCCCCAGATGGACCACGACCCACGGAACCCAGCCTACATTGCTACTCAAGGCCCTCTCCCCTCCACGGTGTCTGATTTCTGGCAGGTACACTCCTCTCTCTCATAAAATCAATATCTTCTCCAGTCTTTAACAAGAAGGGAACCGTGTTATTAGCAGTGTAATTCAAACTGGAGACAAGTGCTTTTTGTAGACGCCTTAGCCTCCATATATACCGCTACACAATCTAGTTGCAAATGATAATCAAATATCAGTATACATTATACATACAGATAGAGAGAAAGGGAGGTCGTCTTGAATTTGATTTGATTATTTCATGCAATCGATAAAGTGGTTCATTATTATTCTACCTCTCTGATAATGGCACTATGTAGGGAATAGGGTGCCATTTGGCCACCAGAATGCTACTTGAATTGTGCTACTGAGTGGAGGGAGTGCCTGGCCCAGCATGAGGACAACTGATGTATGTGCCTCCCCCTGTCCCTGGACCCCCCTCTCTGCCTAATCCCTGTTGGAGAGGGGGGATGGAGGCTCTCTCTCCTCTCCTCACTAATCTTCTCCCTCTTGTCCATTCACTGGCCCTCTCCACACAGGATGCAGCTCTCTCTCTTCTTCACCTCTCTTTAGCTCTCTCCCTCCCCCTCTCTCTCGCACTCTCTCTTTCTCCTTCCCCCGCTCTCTTCCCCTCTCCGTCCTTCCACCCTCCCCCCTCTCTCTCTCGCTCTCTCTCCTTCCCCCACTCTCTTCCCCTCTCCTCTCCTCTTCCCCTCTCCCCCTCTCTCTCGCTCCCTCTTTCTCTCTCGCTCTCTTTCTAACTCCCTTTCTCTCCCCTGTCTCTTTCTCCCTCTCCCATCGTCATTAAGGCGACTCAGAGTTCAGAGAGCTTCCATATTCAGGCTTTAATTGAGGGTATTTTTAAGTGTCCATTCCAGAAGAATGATGTTCTACAGTCATCAAGGGCTGGTTTCCCGAGACACAGATTAAGACTAGTCCTAGACTAAGAAGCACTTTCAATGGAGAATCAAGTAATAGCCTAGATGTAACTTCACATTTATTCAGGACCATTATAACTGTAGTTATTGGGAGGGTTGTTCAATGGGCTTAAAGCGGCAATCAGCAGTTGAAACCATAACAAAACGTCCTCCCAGCCCCCGGTTGCAGTATGACAAACTGAGGGATGGGGCTGGAGAAATGTTAACAGTCTGAAGTTCATAAACAGACCTATGGATGCAAGGACCGGCCATCCATGACATCACAATGTAGTATTAACCATGTTTTGAAGCTATACGGGGCGTGTCTACAGTTACTTTGTTGACAAACATTGGAGTAAAACAGGCTTCTAGTTTGGGTTCTGGTGGGGTACAACAGTTTGAATACGATCGTCAGGCATTTAGAAGTTATATTCTTCTAGAATCAATGGGTACATACACAGTTATTCATTTCTAAGTTCCAAACTGGATGTAGCAACTGCTGATGGCCCCTTTAAGAGGATCTACTTTCACTAGTATCTTTATTATTAAATGTTGAGCCATAGGTGAAAGCATCCTGGTAATCTGATGACTGTAACAATAATGTTTTATTAGCTCCATTAACCTGCCTGCTGTTTTTCTATCCTGCCAATGGCTCTCTGGAGCCTATCTAGTTTCTGGCCAACGGCAAATAAACTGGCTCTATGTCAGCGGGAAAAATACACCTACACAGGCACTCCTCGTTCTGGAACGACACAACAGGGAGAGGGACTCTCTCAATAACGATAATGTATTCATTTGTTAAGGGACAGATACAATTAAAACATTGACAGTCAGATGCACTGTAGCGTCATGCTTTAGTGTGGGCTAATTTGCACCGTCAACCCCCCCTAGATATGTAGCTGTTTTTTATTTTTGTTCCCAAACTGTTTTACTATTGTTAAAGTTTTGACAAATGCAACCATTTCGAGGACTTTAATAAATTCACAGCGACAGCGAACAGTATTTTTACCAATTGCCTTTTGGAAAGTAGATGATACTGTAATTTAGATGCAGACGACTCAATAAGATGAATGAACGGATGATAGTGAACTATTTTAATCAAGCATTTTATTCCAAAGAAATTGAGAAGAATAAATATTCTTGTTTGTGTTGTTTTGTCTGTTTCCTGTGACACAAGTGAATGGGCTCCTACATAAAAGGTGGTTCAAAGTGTGTGTGTGAGAGCGTCTGAATAGAGTTGCGTGAGTGAGAGGCAAGTGCGGGTGTGTAGGCATGTCACGAGGCAATTATCTGGCGTTGCCGTGTGACAAAATGGCGGTTCTCTGTCTTTTGTGTGCAGATGGTGTGGGAGAACGGCTGTGTGGTCATTGTCATGCTGACGCCCCTCACTGAGAGCGGAGTCAAACAGTGCTACCACTACTGGCCTGACGAGGGGTCCAACCTTTACCACATCTATGAGGTACGAGGCCTGGCTATCCAATGTCGGCTGTTTGATCAAATAGACCATTATTACATTATTATAGTTGTGTGTGTTGTCTGTTCTCAATTGAAATATGGTTATAGTCGTTTTGTTTTTAAAATGCAGGCTCTTGTGCAACAGACTAATTCAGCATAATGTTTTTGTAAACTGACTCCCTTTTAATTGTATTAATCTGTTTAATATAATTTAATACAGTAATACGAACTTTAAGGTGCACTACATGTTTAAAATCTAGTGCACTTATAATGGCATGCATAAGTGTGTATTCAGAGATAACTCTGACCATAGAATTAGACCATGTGAACTCCTTCGACTTCTCTGACATCACTTCCTCTTTTTGTAGGTGAACCTGGTGTCGGAGCACATCTGGTGTGATGACTTCCTGGTTCGTAGTTTCTACCTGAAGAACATGCAGACCAACGAGACGCGCACCGTCACACAGTTCCACTTCCTCACCTGGCTCAACCAGAATGTCCCTGAGTCCAGCAGGACTCTCCTGGACTTCCGCAGGTAGGACTTCCTAGAGTCAGGGCTATTCTCACCACTATCGAAAATTGCAAAAATCCGGAGAACTTTCCCAAAATGCTCAGATTTTCCAGAAAGCCTGAAGGAATCTGGGGAAAGTTTCCAGGAAATATGTGGGAAAGATACCAGATTTTTGCGACCATATTATTGTCAGATTAATATGGTATCAATAAGGTATTTTGTGGTATTAAACTTCTGGTTCCCTTTTAATATTCTCTGTTATTTTCCTCCCACTTTTACGTGCCAGTCTCGTATAGTACCATCACTACTATGACTCAGTGATCTCTTTATTGCGAGCCCTGCTGCTCTCTAAGGCCCGCCGAGGACACTTTCACATAACAGAACAAGTCTGAGCAGTGTGATGTTATATAGCCTGGTGTTATTGTATTCGTGGTGCACACTCATGAGGTGAGATCTTCTGGGGAAAGACAAGGGCGTGTGGTCAAAGAAAATATACTGCCATCGAAACCACCAACTGTGGTGAGTGTAGAAATATTGTCTTTTATCACAGGTGAAGGAATGGTGAGGGAAAATAATGAGTTCTCGCTCAATTTCTTATCGCATGCTATTGCAGTAACACTTGAATCTGAATATTGGTTTGTGGTTTCGACATCATTTATCACACTTGAGGGTTCGAGAACATAAACTGCTAGCTAATTCCTCTCTCTGTATGCCGGCATGTATTTAATTAACATGATTTACTTCTGATTGAGCAGCACACTCTTTTTTTGAGTTTCTTAGCTACCTACCTGTTTTGGTTTGGTTCTTCCTTCTGTTATTTTGCCAGCTAATTAGCGGTTGCCAGTGTCATTTTTGTGATGTTGCAGCTAGTAATATGAGCCCAGTTGCATAGTCACAAAAGTGATCATTGGAAACTGTGACTCTGCAACCAGGGGCCTTGCGGAACCCCCCTCCTCCTCCTACCCCTCTCCTCTCTCTCCTCAGCCTCTCCTCTCTCTAACGACCTCTCACCTTTTGCTTGCTCATGATTTGCTTGACTTCCTCTGACTGATACTCTCTATAAGCTTAACTTCTCTAAGGATCGCCTCCCTCCTTTGAATTCCCCCACTACTCCCCCAACCATTGGTGATCTGCTGTTGTCCTATGGTAACTTGGTTCATGGTGGGATCAGGACTTCTGAATTGTGAAAAAATTTGGTTTGTTGCGTAATTTTTTCTGTCAATTTACTTTTGATCGATGAAGAAATACTATTAATTTAAATCCAATTTATTAAAGAGATTATCATTGGGGATTATAGCGAGAGCATGAAACAAATCCTCGGCTTAAGTGGTCCGTTTCCTGCCCCATGTATAAGTACTGTAGTATACATGCAGATGGAAGTTGAATTCTTATTTAGTTCTATACGTTTCAGTAAGATCATTAGCCTACTTAGTGTACTTTTAAGGGAGTAAGTGACCCCCTAAACCCCAAGTGACCCCCTAAACCCCACCACGAGACCCCTTTAACATTGTAGTTCTTGCGCTCCATGATCAAAAGATCTGGTCCAGCATAATTCACCCCCACAACAACAGCTAGTAGCTAACAATGTGAGGGCTGCTGTACGGTGCTGCTGGCAGGAGTGTGTCTCCTTCTCTCGCCACTGTGTAATGTCTTTAATTGTACAAGGTTAATGCACGGCGGTCACAGGGGCTGAGTCTCAAATGGCACGCTATTCCCCATATAGTGCACTACTTTTGATCAGAGCCCTGGTCAAAATTAGTGCACTAAATAGGGAATGGGGTGCCATTTGGGATGTAGACAGGCATTTTACCCAGCAGCCATCACACCTCATTACCACAATCCAATATATCACCACTGCAATGGCATATCTTCATTAAGTCAGTCTATTAATTATGATTGTGAAATGTGGATTTATTATTTAAATGTGATTTGATTGACAGGGGATGTATCTTTCCTCCATAGTATCATTATAATGTTTTTACCTTGATGTAGACTTGTTCTTGATATACAGAAATGCATTTCTATCGGGTATTTATTCATTTAAGAAGTGTTGCCCAGTTAAAACCAAGCCTAAATGAGAATAACATTGGTTCAATCACTGGGTGTACTCTTTTATGTTATATTTAATTGAATTTTGATGTTGGGATTTAGTGTTTATAATGCTTTATGTCTGTCTGTTCTGTTGCAGAAAGGTTAACAAGTGCTACCGGGGAAGATCTTGTCCTATAATAGTCCACTGCAGGCAAGTATAAACAGTATTATACCTCAGTAGAGGTAAATGATGGATCACATTATACTGTGTGTCTGTACTGGGCCTGACATCTATGAGTATTGCTCTGTCTCTCTGAGTCATACGGCTTGAATAGATGTGCAAAGATCTAAGTCACTGTGTTTTCCTTTTATACTGTGAATACACAGTCCTATCCACAGTTCCCAAATATATATCAAACCTGAAATAAACAGTTGGAATATAGTTTAGAGTTTACGCAGCTTGTGT